>NW_021940682.1:37241084-37529939 GCF_001715985.3 Manacus vitellinus | reverse complement strand
AACCCGTGCTGGCTGGGTCTGATCCCTTGTCCATCCTGTAGGTGCTGTGTGATTGCACTCAGGATGATCTGCTCCATAACCTTGCCAGGCACTGAGGTCAGGCTGACAGGCCTGTTCTGGAACTGTCTGCCCTTCAGACAAACAGTGGTTAGTTGCTCTGTCGAGTTTTCCAAAGTGTCCTTGGATGAAATCATGTTGTGCCACGAGGAACAGTAATTCATAAATAAAATATTCGTTAGTGTTGTTCCCAGCATGTACATAAATAAAACACTGTCGCTGTATGTTTGTTTTCGCTGGGACCCAGCAACAACAAAAAAACTTCTATGCTGATACTACTTTTTTCCACTTGAGTTTGAACCTGTGTAAGTAACCTTCTGAATACCATGCCAATGTATTTTTCATAGCTGTTTACACACATCATATAAGTTATTTTGTTTAGTTTTATTACCTGCAAGTATCTACCATCTTGTAAGAATATATAAAAGGCTGTAACATATTGGAACATTTGTCTAACTTTTAGAAACATCCTATTCCTGACAGTGGTCAGACATCGCATAAAGGATACAGTGATGCTTCTTCCAGTGTACCCTCAACTCTTTCACCAATGCAGTGCTTAGAAGCTTTAAGACCTATATGTTGTATCTATATAGTAGTACTTAATACTCTTACATGAATCTATAATAGCAATTTTTTCAAATTACCTGAATTTTTGGTTGCTATAGTACCCAGCAAGAACTCTAGGCTTACACTACACACTCTGGAAAATACTTACTTTTTTAAAGTTCCTGATAATTTCATTGGCTACTTCCTGGTTTTTTGTCTTAGGTGACAGAATGAATAATACCCTCTGTTCATATTGTTTCTCCCTTTATAATTTTGTATTTATAACCTTGTTTATGTCTTCTGCTGCTGTTTACTTTCTTTTCTCTTAAATGTCCAAATTAATCCTCAAAACTGAGATTATCTTCAATGGTAGCTAGCAAACAGAAGGAGGACAGGGAGGACAAAGGCCATCTTGAATTAATGACATTATGGTACATGGAGGGTCATCACCAAGTGAAATTTCAGTTTACAGTGAAGGAAGGATCACATCATAAAATGTAGATAAAATGGAATTTACTTTCTGAGACATACAAAATAAAAAAAAAAAGACCATAAAGGGAAATTCATACACTGTAGGTAGATGAATTCCCTAAGTTGTCACAATCTTCATTTTTCTTTCCTTTATTACACTTGCATGCGGGTAACTCCCTTAGAATTTCTTATTGCTCCTTATGTATTAGTGCAGCAATTTAGCTGGCACCAGACATCTTGCAAAAGAAAGCTAAAATTCTGCTTACTGCCATTGAAAAAAAGATTATACTCAGAGAGTAGAGAAGTAGACCAGAGCAGAGGGAATGATTTTTTTGCATATTTCCTCTATTGTATAATATCTCCTATATGTCCCTTGTTTCATCATGAATAAAAGGGCGTTATTCAATCTACTTGACTATAGTGCTGTTTTGGCTCAGGAAGGAATGCTCCTATTGAAAACAGCACTCCAAAGAATATTTTCCTCTATTGTACCGGTATTTCGAACTCTTACTTTGCAAAAGCCAATCCCACACTACTTGGGATTGTTGCGTCTTTTCAAAATAGTTAAAAACATTTTGTCAATCTTTTTGTCAATAGAAAGGATGTTACTAAGGCTGTGGGACCAAAATTACCTATTTCTTTTGGTTTGCATAGTAGGGATATCTATGCCAAAAGCTTTTCCTCACCTGCGTATACCATCACAGAATATTTATTAATTTTAAATAATTTGATCTTGATGCCTGCAGATAAAACCAGTTAAGGCAACAAGAAACTTTGATGAACAGATGATTTGAACACAGTACAAGACAGCAAAATTCAGAAGTAATGCTCTACTGGTGCTGCCATTTCAAAATTGAAATAAACTGAAATAGTTTAGAGTGTGATGGAGTAAAAATACACTATTATCTTCTATGAAGTTGGTATGAGTTCTGCTTAGACCAGTGGTTGCTCTGTGCAAGAACATTGGATGACTGAGTTTCAGAACAAAGCATTAATTTTGCAAGGTGTGTCCTCTCTTCAGAAGTTTTGCAATGAGACTTTAAGAGCTTTATTCTATCTACTGCTCAGTAATGAAAGCTTTGAAAGGGACAGTCTGATTGAAAATGCTGCCATTCCAAGGATATCTTCCTGCTTGTGGACCAATGAGAAAGAGAAAAGAAACAGCATCTGTCAGTCGATCTATATATTCAGGAGAGGGAACAGGAGAAGGGAAGGTACATTTATTTCTGGTTGTGGACATTGTTGAGAATCTTACTCATGCTTTATGTACATACATACGTGTTTTGGCATCAGCAGTTGCAAAACTGGAGTATAGGTAGAAAGCTTCTTGAGGAGCCATTTCAGACACTGAGAGCTAGGACCAAAGAGAAATGGAAACAGCAAAGTGAAAATATTTCTAAATTTGGTTTCATGTCATAGAACTTCCTCAAATGTCCTTCTAGATAGACGTGGAAGTCCATTTTCAAAATATCTCGTTTAATGATTTAGTTTGTTCCATTTTGACCGCTGCAGTACAAAAACCCCCTGGTTAGCTCTGCTTATGGTTTCTTACTGATACCTTAATAATGAACCCTTACAGCATCTTAATGTAATTCTAACCCCTTAATAAATAAATTTTGTTGTAATAACAGTAATGCTCATTAGCAGTTATGTAATTTCTTTAATCTACCAGGATATTTGCATTCATCATGTAGATATATCTTCTATCAGCCTCTAAATCTACTGGACAAAGTATGGCAGAGAACTTAGGTGACATGTCTGTATTTACAGAACTTATGGGTTTCAACAGTGGGTTGAAACTCTTGAACTACTGGTTTTCAGCACTCCTGCAGTTTGTCATTAAAACTGTTTGCACACTGCCATTCCTGAAGTCTTTCCCGAGTTTTGTTCTGCATATGTATCTGATTTCCCTGCAGCAGATTTTTCTTGACATCTGCTGTCAAGATAAGTGTAGCTAGACTGAGGTGGAAAATGCACTGGCTCTTCAAGTGTCCCATTTGCCGAAAACTGCTACTACAGACAGACCCAGCAGGGCAATAAAAAGCAACCAACCAACCCTCATAAATTTGTATTACAACAGGATAAAACTTTTAATTAAGAATTTTCTACAGAAACTGAGTTTTCTGCCAAATTAAAGTTTTCAACAGGGCAGTGTTTACTTTTTTTAACTTTTAAGGAGAGGTAGTTTAAAAATGTTGGTTTTTAAAAGAGTTTTCCATTACTCCTTGTATGAATCTAAGTCACTGTGCTGGTTTATTAGACTATAGGAGGTATGATTTGGATAACTCGTCTTCATGTTTCCATGTTACCAATGTTCAACAGGCAGACTGTACCTCTCACATGTATTGTATCTTCTCTGGTAGAGGGATAGATAACCCACAACACAGCATAGAAGACATTTTTCAAAACTACAGTTTGGAACTGAAAATTTTTAGAATTCATCTTCCTTCAGAAAATCTTCCTGTATCAATTTTTTGCCCCAGTTTCAGGGAAAAATGAGTATTGAAATAATTAATTTATTCAAAAATATAAAGTTAATTTTTTGCCAGCTTAGACTTCCATATAAAATTAACAAATAATTCAGAATTTTTTCAGGATTTTTTTTTCTTTATTTAAATAAAAGAAAAAAACATCCCTGGGAATCTTGGACTAAAGTACAGAGTATTTTATGTATTTGACCTTTATAATATGGACTGGGAGTCATGGAATCATACAATAACATGATGTAGCACCTGATATGATTTGAAGCTGGCTCCCTTCCAAGTCCCCAAACCTCACCACAAGACTTCCCCCCCCCCCAAACCAAGGGAGAAGAGGGGAAAAAAACCCCAAGAGAATCGAAACGAGAGAGAGACAGCTAAAACAATATGTATAAATATATTTACACTTATATTACAGTTATATACAATTGAAATATATATACAATTTCAAAAGGGAAAGGGAAGGGGGAAGGGAAAAAAGGAGCAAAACCAAAATAAAAAATATATATATATCCCAATCAATAGCCCAAGATCTAGCAACTAAAANACTAAAAGAATTAGCAAAAGAATATCTCACTACTCTCCTTGGGACAACAGAAAAGTCACGCTGGAACGATTGCCAGCAACCTCCGTCTCCCAAGGTTGGCAAGGCCTTACTGCCTCACTGCCCAACCCGACAGACTCAACAGCAGGGAACCTGCACCTCCAAACCTGCTGGAAAGAAAGAGGGGCGAAGGCCTCTCCTCCTTTCTTCTTATAGCCTGGCTTATGTAAAAATCGTAGGGAATACTGGGTGAATCTGGGCACTTCCTTGGTTACAAACTGGTCACCAAGGAAGGCCTAGACTAAACTACCACAAGCACCTTTAACAACTTTTGCACAAAATGCATGCTTTATGTCTACCATACTTAGCAGCAACACAGGCTTAATATTCTTAACCTGCTGCAAACCAACATTAACACTGTTGCTTGTATGAAGCATGCCTGTATTTTGTTCTTTATTACAGTTTTTGCTGTCAGCAGCTCTGAAGACAGACATTTTTGTAAATAAAAATGTGGGAAAGATCTCTGGGATCATTTTGGAAAGACCTTTCTTGCATTACCAAAAGAATTGAACGTGACCTGGCAATGCGCACTTGCAGCCCAGAAAGCCAGTCTTATCCTTGGCTCCATCAAAAGAAGTGTGGCCATCAGGTCAAGGGAGGTGCTTCTGCCCCTTTACTCTTATTCTCTTGTCATCCCACCTGGAGTACTGTGTGCAGCTCTGGGGCTCCAGTACAAGAAAGACATGGACCTATTAGAGCAGGTCCAGTGCAGAGTTACAAAAGTGATCAGTGGGCTGAAGCACCTCTCCTATGAGGACAGGCTGAGAAAGTTGGAATTGTTCAGTCTAGAGAAGAGAAAACTCCAGAGAAGCCTTTCAGTATTTGTGCCTATTACATGTGTGAACTAGCTCTGCCAAAACAGCCACATCAGCAAAGTACTGATAAGGGCTCATAAGAAAGATGGAGAGAGACTTTTTACCAAGGCCTTTAATGACAGGAGAAAGTTCAATAGTTTTAAACTTAAAGCGATTGGATATAAGGAAGAAATGTTTTATGACAAGGGATGAGAGACACTGGAACAGGTTGCCCAGAGAAGTTGTGGATACCCCACTATTGGAAGAGTTCAAGGTCAGGTTGGATAAAGGTTTCAACAACCCAGTCTAGTGAAAAGTGTCCCTGCCCGTGGCATGGGTTTGGAATTAGATGATCTTTAATGTCCCTTTCAACCCAAATAATTCCTTAATTCTATGATTCTCTGGAATGTTCCCAAATGCCCAGTTGCATCTGAACTTTGGTTTGGTTTTGCTCCTTTCATTGGATGAAGAAACCCAGGCTGTCATTTATTGGAAGTTAAAGAAGGTATTATCCGAAAGATACATAAATTCTTTTCTGTCATCAGAATTAGTTTGGAATTGATAGAAACGTAAACAAGAACCTGAACTGTTCTGCCATAAACACACCCAATTCTGTATCCCATTCCAATGTAGAATTTAATTAGAACTGTGCCTTTATGCTAATCTATGTGGACCTATCTTTTTTTTTTTTCTGTAACGTTTGGATTCAGTTGAAATGGCATCTGTTAAATTCCTCAACTACATTCAGTGCTTTTGTGAGAGTCTACAAGGAGACTTTTGTTTGTCTAAAAGGAGTTAAAATCATCTCTATATGTTTGGAACCTTGAAATTTTAGTGAGAATGTCAGCCTTTCTGATTTTGGCATTCTCTACACCAATGCAAGTGATTTTAGCAACATAATCATATTCATCTCTTTTCGGCTCCATGTGGTTTCCTTGGTCTGTATCTGGGATATTAATTTTTAACAGAATTATTTCATCCTCAACCAGGGAGATTTGCAGTGTCAGCATCTCCTACTTCACACTCCAGTACTGTAATTCACAATCTAAGCAGGAAAGATGAATGGTGGCATAAGGACAAATAATAGAAAACTAAAAGACTGAGATAACAGAAATAAGCACATAGATAAAAGGTGTAGATAATGACTCAGGAATGAGAATGTGAATAAGGGAATCAGATAATTTCCCCCAGATTTGCATTAATAACAGACAGAGATTCATATACTGTGCCAATTGCTGTAAAATGCAAGAGGGGAAATTCAGTAAGATGACTGTTGCTTTTAGGTCTGAGTCAAAAAAGCTCAGAAATATGTGTGTTTAATTCTTAACTAAGGAATTACTATAAGTTAAAAGTGCCCTTGAATACTTTGCTGATGAGCAAACTCCAATGTATAATGGTCCTAAATTTGTAGATATTTTGTTCTTCATCTTACAGCAGTTTTCTTAAGTATTATTATTTGAGCCTTCTATTATGTGTTAAAGCTAGTATTTGTTGAAGTCAGTCTCTGTGCAATTTAACAACAAGGTAGTATACACAGCTAATGACCATCATCTATCTCATACTGAAATTCTTTATTTCTTTACTGGATAATCTCTGTAATTAATGCAGCTTAATGAAATGAAATAAATATGAAAGGTATGGTCAGCTCATCAGTGAATGTAAATCAGAGCAGTCCACTTTACCTGTGAGCTCATGCCTATTTACAGCATTACACGATCTTCTGCAGAGGTTCAGTACTACATACTTGAATGTTAAATTCTTGATATTCTTTTTGCTCTCATTTGACTCATAAAGCTAACACGTAGCTGTAGTTAAATTAATATGTTCAAAATGCATTGTATATCAGTTAAGTGAAGTTTTCTTTTGAAAATGACAATTCCAAATAGAACTACACTCAAATAGAGCTATACCCAACTATTTATTTAGTACTTTATTTGACAACTATTTTTAGTAGTGAATCAGTCAGAAACATATGCTGTTCTGTTATGATCTCTTGGTTTTGGTTACTTGTCTACTTCATTAATTAATTTTAAAAGTAATTACTGAAAAATTATGATCAACTTGCAGTGATGTGCTAAATTTTGCAATTTTAAAAAATTTTACTCTTCGTGATGGTCCAGAAATAGGTGGTTTAGTATCGGATTGATTAGGTGAAAGCTTTCAGAATGGCACTTATGAATTTAGAAGCCTATGTTCAGCCTTAGCCTGTTTTGATCAAATTTGATTTGCTGTTTATTTTCAACTTACATGACCCTGAAAATGTAAGGAGTTCACTTAAAGGAGGGCCAGGTGAGATGAAACCGTGAGTTGTTTAAATTTGTAAATCCAAGGAACTGTGCTGCTCTCCTTAGCTGACTGTCTGATCCAGTGTTTGTGGCTTCTAGTTACATTTGTCTTTTTGTAAAGCAAGTCTGTATATGGAAATCTTGACCTGAATACCTGGTGTTACATTTTGCTTTGTTCCAATTAATTAAATCTACTTATAAATTATTTCTGATTTTATATGTTCCTAACATGATTATATATTGTGGCTTGATCTTACCTTGTATTGTTTAGCTATGTGTATAAGGAATTTTTATCCAGTTTCCTAATAGTAGTCCAGTCATCTGTCAATAGAAATGTATCTTTATATTCACTTTTTGTGAAGCCCTGCATAGATGACAGTAGGCCTGTAATGCTTGTTTGTTGTAATGCCCGTAACAATTGTTTTAAAATCTTTTTGATTGATTGTTTATTCAGTTTTGGTTTTATTCACTTTTCTGATGTGAATGCTGAGGACACTCTGCAGTCTATATCACCTAAGTCAGCTGAAAAACTTCTGCTCTGTAGTGACTGATAAGAAAAGGTCACTGTTTTCCCAAAATTATTAGGTTACTTCCAAAGAACTTGGTTGTACCAGGATACTGTGGTTCAGCAAACCGCACTTAATTAAAGTATATGCTTTAAGTATACACTTTCTCATACCAGTAGTTTAATCATACACCTGCAGGTAAGTGTTCTGCTGCAACAGGCTACAGCAGCCAGCATGCAGCACAATTTATTTTCAAAACAAAAAAGTTATTTCAGTACCTAATTGCTAGTAAAATACTAAGTTTTCCCTTTCTTTCTCTGGCATCCACATGAATGTAGGGGCCAGATGTCATGCATTTCACTACTCTTTACATGCTGCATCTTGTACTTGGACATGTCCTTTCGTTGGCGCCCTGCTGCATCATTTTGTCTCAATACTTGTTCTTAATTGTAATTAATAAACCCATGGAAATACTGTAGTTCCTGGGATATTGTTTACTTCAGGCATGTTATGGTTTTGTTAAGATACTGAGTGTAGGTTTCTAAAACAGAAAGGTTAGAACACAGTTAAAAAGATAGCTGAAGATTTCAAAACATTGTAAAAATTATTGCATCTTAAACTTTGAACTTATTTGTAAGATTGCATTGACTTGAAGGTGTTCAACTGAGCTTCTAGAATTATTGACTATTACCAGTTTGAAAGTAAATGATTCCCAATGGGACCTATTTCAAGTCTGGAATGGATCCAAGATGAAGACCTCTGACAGTGTATACACATAAATCCTTAATCTTATCTAGCAGGTTATTTTAGGGGAGCCTACCAGATTAGTAATGGGATGCCTTGCAATTCCATTAATGAAATCCTGTCAGAATAAATTGATGAATAACATACTGATATTTTAGGCTTTTTTATGGCAGTGTAATGCAGTTGTTTAAGAACTCATTGCACAAACCATTTTAGGTGTTGTTGATGTTAAATAGTAACCCATGCAGTTACTATGTTACTTCATCTTTCATTTTAACAGTAGTATTGATTTGGTGAAAAGCAGAATTTATAAAACTGTTTTCTGATAAAGTTGCCTGTATATGTCCTACTAACACAAGAACTGTGTGAGTTCTGTACAAGATTGGCTTAAAGGGACTTGTGCTTTGATTTGAGATTTTGATAAATATTAATTTTGATTTGTAATTGACTTTCTGTCCAAAATGTTATAGCAAAAGCCTATTTGGACTATATCAGTTTGAAATGAGCTTAAATACCTCGTGCAAAAGTGCATCATTTATGTATCTACCTATACTACTTTGTATTTATTAATATAATTTAATATTTAGACTTGTAAAGGGAATAAAAATGCACTGTAGTCAACATCATTAAAGAAGATTGTGAAAAATATTGTCAGGAAGAGAGGAGGGAGCAATGCTATGGAACAGAGGGGACTTGGTCTTGTTTCCATAAAGAACTTAAATAAAATCAGACTCAGAATGCCTCACATATACTAATGTTTGAATGTAAGTATGAACATTATTCAGGTATTTAAATGTGTGTGTGCTCTATTTTTGGTTTAACTTTACAAATACATCTTTAGTGTGGATCCTCATTAGATTACCGTGTGAGTTGTCTTCTTTATATTGCTCAAGACTGTGAGAATACTAATTAAGACAGAAAGAGTTGGACCCACAGAGAGGAGTTAATGAACAACCAAGCATGTTTGTTTCTAGAACCTTTAAACAAAGTAAAAAGTCAAGGCTCTGAAAAACAATGATAATAGTATCTTTTATTAGTATTTCCATTTGCAGTTCAGACTCTGGTAAATCTATTTTACACTGCTTTAAATATTATTTTCAATCAAATTTTTTGTGAGTTTCTCCTCTGTTTTGTTGTTGTTGTTGGGGGTTTTTTTGTTTTGTTTTGGGTTTTTTTGTGATTTTTTGTTTTGATTTGGGGTTTTTTGTTTGTTTTTTGGGGGGGATTTTTGTGTGTGTGGTTTTTTTTGTTTCATTTTTGTTTTGTTTGTTTGTTTGGGGTTCTTTGTGAGTTTCTCCTCATCCTTCTTCACTATGGGTTTCTCCTTCAGTCAGAGGAACTTTTTTCTAGGAAGCACTTCCCTGGTTGGAAGATGAATCCTCATCTGCTTTAGTAAGAAACATTTGTTTTAAACCAAAGCATGTCAGCTTATACCACCTACATTCTCAGAGGCAGCTTCACTTTGCTACTTCACACTTTTACCTTTAGTCTGGGCTGTGCTCTGTTTTTGAGGGAAGATCTCAACTTCTGTCAACCTTATCAAGTTGTCATCAGCCCTGAGTTGAGCAGGAGTTTGGATTAGGTGATCTCCAGAGTTTCCTCCCAACTCTTTGTTCATGAGTATAAAAGTATATGTTTATAAGTATAAAAAATATGTAAAATTCATTCTTTTGTATTGTTAATTGTCTGAGTTTTTATTTGGAATAAAGAATCAATAAAGAACAGTTTAATTCTGGTCAGTACAGAAAAGAGTAAAAATGCATCAGCTTTAAGTGCTGGCAAATGACCTCCTCTCCAGTACTATAGGAATTGTGAAAACTGGATGTGAGAAAGTGGAACTGGATTCCTACAAAAGGCAGATCTCCTGCCAGTTCTGGGATACAATCTTTGGGGAAATTAAAGAGGTGACTCAGTGTAATGCACAGTGTGCCTGTACAACCAGTAAATCAAAAGAGACAATGTCACAATCCATTCTTTTTTCTCTTATCTAGCAGAGGATTTTGTTTTCATTTGCAGTACAGAACAAGAAATGGAATTCAGTTCACAAAATGTGACAAACTACTGACTGAACAGGCTTCAAACAAAGACAAGAAAATGTTCTTTAAATATTGCGGGAGATAAATCACAGACAGGGTGATACTTATTTTTAGGAGTTTTGTAGATCATCTGCATTATCCAGGTAATGTTGAGATTTCTCACTAGGTTGGTACATTTATCATAAATATAATTATATGCATTGTGAAGGTTTCTGGTTCATAAATTTTGAACTGAAGACATAAATGTTGTAAATATCCCAGTATTACAGTACTTCTATCTAGATTAAGAGGAATTGAACAAAATGTGAAAATAGAATTTCGTGGACCTGTTGGTATTGGTTTGGTAAATAATTGATGTTAGCAGATGAAGATTACTTATTTTTTTGAAATCCCTAATCTTATTTGTTTTAACAGTATGTTATGGAGAGAGAAATATGATGAATGTAGGTGCTGGGGATGTCTGAAAATCCTACCAGAAGTTTTGCATTATGATTCATATTTAAAATGTTGCTTCAGTAATATTTAAATTAAAATGAAATCACAGTACTACTTTATCAGCTGTGGACCCTTTTTATTACTAGAAAGTCAACATGAACAGAATACATTGTGGAGGGCTGATCTTGGCTGGCTACCAGACCCCCACCCAGTCATTCTCTCACTCTCCGGCTTCAGGAGGACAGAGAAGAAAATAAGATGAACAAGCTCATGGGTTGAAGTAAGGACAGTTTAACAAGGAGAGCAAAAGCCAGATGTAGAAGGGAAGGAAAGAAGATGAAAGATATTCACTACTTCATGCCAGCAGAAAGATGTCCAATGACTTCTTGGGAAGCAGGGTATCAGTACACATGGCAGTTGCTTTAGAAGGCAAATGGCATAACCATGAATGTCTCTCCCTGCTCCTTCTCACTCTCCCTTTTATGGCTGACTGTGATGCATATGGTATGGAATATCTTTTTGGTCAGTCCAGATCAGGTGTCCTGGCTGTCTCCTCTCCCAGCCTCTTGCCCATCTACAGTGGTAGGCTGGAGAGACAGCCCTGACGCTGAGTGAGCCCTGCTCAACAACAGCCAAAACATCAGTGTGTTATCAACACCACTGAAGATACAAAGCACAGCACTATGTGGGCTGCTGTAGTGAAAGTTAAGTCCATCCTAGCCTGACTCAATGCATATACCAAAAGGAGATGGCAGTATTATATCTGATCTAAAGCTGTGACCTGTATTTAGATATGCATATCTTTTTTGTTCACATGAAAGCATGTGAAAAAGACATTTCAAAAACACAAAGTGGGCAATATATCTGACATATAGCTAGCAAAGTATTTATTTTGAAAAATAATAAAAGTTTAAAGAAAGGTATTTATAAATGTTAATGACAAATGGGATTTTAAAGTCCTGAAATTTAATCATACTCTACCTCTAGCCTCTGGTTTCTATTGATTAGGTCTCACAGTGCTTTACTACCTGGTACCTTCATAGTGGTGTGTCTGTTACTGCTTGAAACCAAGCTGTTCACTGTCTCTATTTTCTCCTTTAAAAGACAAAATATTGTAATTATTGTACAAGGCTTAAAATACTTGTTTTTACCTGAAGAATTACATTCTGTCTTACCCACTTCCAACCAGGCACTTCTAATCATTCCCATGTCCTCAGCTGGTTTCAGAATGTAGGGAGAATTTTTGTAATGGCTTTTCCTGAGCAGAGAGAAGAGTTTAGAATTGCTCTGCCAATCCATTCAGCAACCTTCTATTTCATCCATTCATCAGTGTAGAATATCAGTTTAATAATAAAATCTTCCACCTAATTAGTAAGTAAACACAGGAAATACCATAAAATGCATTGGTGATGTTCCCAAAGCTTGGGTGCATCCAAGGTAGATCTCAAGGTACCCTTATTAAGGACACTTTGTTTCAGATAGTAACATGTAGATGATAACTTTCAGGCAGTAAAAAACCATTCTGGATCAGATTATAATTGAACAGTAGCATTTTGAAATATTTTCCACGATGAGCATCAGACAAAGATAGAATATTTACTCCACAGTTTATTTAATTCTGATTATATCTGTCCTGCTAACCGTCTGTTCAACTTCCAATTTAACTTACTATTTTATTGAAGTCTTAATTACAGTTTACTCATTCTTGTAAAGGTTTCTTACTGACAAAGTTCTATCATGTAATCTTTTACACTATTTCAAAATGTCGTTTTTGATCTTATGTCGAAGTAGAAGGTAAAGTTTTTCAGTTAGAATTTTTTTTCCAAACTACATATTTTAATTTAAGTATATCACTAGTTTTAGTTGCAGTTTGAGGTGGGTGTAGGCTTGCAAGGACATGTTATAAATGTTAGACCTTCACTCTAGTAATCTCAACTGTGCCAGTCTTAAAATATGAAACTCCATATTTTGCCATATCTCATAGTTTAAGAATCCAATAAAAATGAGTTTAAAGTTAACCAACTACTTTTACATGTAACTGAACTGAAATCCCCAGAAGATGGTTCAGCTCATTCAGATGTATTCTTGCACGTTAACAAGGTAAACTAAGAGGTAGGCAGCATCACTGTGTTATCAACACTGTTTTGGTAACAAATGTAAAAGATAGCATCATGTGAGATGTTATAAACAGAACTGACTCCATCTCAGTCAGACCCAGTGCAGATGTTTAAGATAAATCAGATGAATTATGTCTGTGAAGTGCTTATTTTTCTCCATTGCATGTGGAGAGAAATGGACTCTTCTAGGGAATTCTAGAACTACTAGCTGAAATTGAGACTTTTTTTTTAAGTCTGTAGTTGAGGTGAAACACAGTATTTGTAACTAACTGACCTTAGAAATATAGCCAAAACCATCAAAACTTGGTGTCTGACTATCAAAAATGCGTATCTTTCTCTCCATTGTTTCATGATGTCCTAGTCCTTTACTTGGGAGAAATTAGGAGGATACTCTATTCAATGAAGTTCAGACCACAAATTGTGGTAGTGTAAGGATCAGAAAAGACAGCAGTCAGTACAATACAGAGCAAAGTTATATCAGATCAAGTGTTGGACTGATATCAGCCAAGAGAAGTCACAATAAAGCTAATTTGCTTTGTCAGTCAAGGAGTGGCAGAACAGGTGGTCTTCTTCCTGTGTTTGCCATGTGAAATTTTTTGCTGCTATTATATGCCAGCTCTTGTCAAATGACTGCCCTATACCCAGTTGTTCTTTATATATAGTTTTCAAGTAATTCTGTAAAGAAACAATCTCCTCGATTTGTTAATTTGTACATTGCTTGAAGTCTAATTCTTTTCCATCTGCTCTGCAATCTGCTGCTGATAGTACATTATGAGTGAAGCCAACCAAATCCTTAGACCAACTCCTGAGTTGTCAAGCCTCATTTTCCTTCTATTTCTTCTTAAAATACCTGTGAGCATATTAGATCGTTTTACTTAACAACTCTAGCAGTTTCTGTATCTCAGTCTGATTTTGTAGACTACAACAAGTCTGATATACACCAGTCATCTTCAAGAGATTCAAAACCAAACATACATAACAGAATCACAGAATCATAAAAAGGTTTGGGTTGGAAGGAACTTTATGGATCATCTAGTTCCAACCCCACTGTCATGGACAGGGATGCCACCCACTAGACCAGCTTGCTCACAGACCCATCCATCTTGAAAGATATTTTCTGTTCTTTGGACCTGTAAGTAGTTTTAAATATTGACATTTTCCCCCATTACAGTTTCCTTATTAATTTTGATTTATCCATAGAATGTTGGTTGTGCGTGCAGGCTGTAGAACTTGGATAATGGTTTAGAACAAAGCATTTGCAGAGGAAGTGCTTCAGAAGATTCTTATTTAGGGCTCATTTGTGGCTATATCAAACTGTAGTATCCATTCTCCATCTAAATAAACTCTTGGGTTATTTGGCCTAAATTATTGTTTCTGCTGACACGGTTCTTTGAAAAGGCTAGTAAAGCTGACATGTTAACGCTGTTTCCAATCTTCATAAGACCCCTGTGCAGTTATTTGTGCCACTGCACACTGCTGGTGGATGAGAGGCTGGACATGAGCCAGCAATGTGCACTTGTAGCCCAGAAAGCCAAATGTGGCCTGGGCTGCATTAAAAGCAGTGTGGCCAGCAGGGCAAGGGAGTGATTCTGCCTCTCTACTCCACTCTGGTGAGACTGCCTGGAGTATTGCATCCAGATCTGGGGTCCTCTGCACAAGGAAGATGTGGAATGAGTGAGTTCAGTGAGTCCACCAAGATGACTCCAAGGGGGATGGAGGACCCCTCCTACAAGGAAAGGCTGAGAGAATTGTTTTTGTTCAACCTGGAAAAGAGAAGACTTCAGGGTGACTTAATTGTTGCCTTCCAGTATCTGAAGGGAGCCTACAAGAAGGATGGAGAGGGGCTTTTCACAAGTGCATATAGTGACAGGAGAAGGGGGAATGGATTCAAACTAAAAGAGAGTAGGTTTACATTAGATATTAAGAGGAAGTGTGCTGAGAGGGTAGTGAGGAACTGGAACAAGTTGCCCAGAGAAGTTGTGAATGCCCCATCCCTGAAGGTGCTGAAGGCCAGGTTGGATGGAGCTCTGAACAACATGGTCTAGTGAAAGGTGTCCCTGCCATCAACAGGGGAGTTGAAACTAGACGATCTTTAAGGTCGCTCCCAACCCAAACCATTCTATGATTCTGTGATTCTGATGTTCTAGGCTGATATGAACTCTCAGTTCCTTGAACAAACTGCACTTTCAGTCTCCTTTTATATGCACACACCTTAATACAGCAAAGGATCTGTAGGCAACTATAAACACTAAAATGACATTTTAGAAAGCTTGGGTGTATTCTCTTGTTTGAAATTAAGATTTTAACTGAGTGCTTTTCAAGGAAGGAAGCAACTCTGTTTTTCCTCTTGCAGTGAGACTTACTGTACAGTGCTGAGATTGTAGCCTGTTCAGTCTTTAGAAAAGGAGTAGCAAAATACAGCTGAATCTAAATATTTCTCTTAAAAACATTTGAAGACTGTGATCACATCTGTTCCATTTTGGGTATGATCTTTATTCTTTTTCATATATTTTGTACTTTGAATATATTTCTGCATTTCTGTGTATACCTATCTTGTAATTTCCCTTCCATAAAATTTGTTAGTCCAGTTTCCCAGTTCTCCTACACTTTTTCCTTCTTCTAAATGTGTTTTTAATATTCCTTTTCCCCTATTGCATATGATTTTCTCTGATCTTGGCTGATTGATGGTCTCCTTGTAGTCCTTGACAAATTCAGCATTCAGTAGCTTGGCGTGCTGAGAGATTCCAGCACCTACTGGTGGAATCCATGGAGCAGGTGTGTGTACCATTAGTATTCATGAAGAAGCAACTGAGCAGAGATTATCCAAGGGCTTTTGCTACACTTATTTTTAGGCTTTGCCTGTATACAGCAGGAAGATCCTATAGTAAGCAGAGTTTGTGTTTTAATATATTCTTAGTATTTTGACTTGTTCTGTCTCTCAATATCAAAAAAATTAACTTATATCCTGCATAAGCAATAAATGCATGTGAATATGGCCAACTTTTGTATTATTTATATTAATATAAAATATTTTGTGGAGGACGTTTCACAAATACTAAACTATTTAATAATGTGGAGTTAAAAATTAATTTCTATCTTCTTTCTTCTAACTGTTTGGAGTGATGTATAGCAGCATATACTTTAATTTATTGGATTCTAGTGACATGAAGAGAAAAATCTTGGCTATTTACACGGAAGTGTTCTATGCCAAATCCTTAACTGTGTCAAATGGATGAGGTTTTGGCATAATCATGAGAGACAACTTGAACTAGAAATCTGGAGCAATCAATTGTAAAGTGCACTTGTTCCCTAGTGCCCTTTCAGTTTTTATTCGGACATTTAAATAATGTTAACTTTACTTTTGATAATGGATTTAGGTTTAAATAAGTAAGTTTAAATAAATGTGGCTTAAAAAGACCAATCTGTAAATATAAACAGGGGTTGGATGAGTTCATCCATTGAGTTTCCTTTTGACCTAATTTTTTTCTGTGATTTTACCTGCTTTATTTAATTATTACTAATTGCTTATTTGATTGATTTGTCAATAATCTAATACTTAAGGAATCTTCATCTTGCCCTCAAACTACCATAAAGTCTTATGTCCTTTCTACTCATTGAGCAAATATCCCACCAGGCAGGTTTTACTTAGCCTTTCTTTCTTAGTAAATTTGTACTTCTGCAATGCAAGGCAGCAGAACTCTGCCCCATCATCCATCCATTCAGTCTCAGGTATTTTCACTGACTGATCTTGTTTCTAAATGACTCATTCATTTCAATATTACTTCTGTTGTAGAAAATAATCAAAGAAACACTTATTTTTAAAAGATCAGTTTAGTTGAACCACCTGTTCTACAGACTTGACACTTCTGTAGGTTTGTTTTACAGTTTGAACAGTCATGATACAAAGCTTCAGATTGGTGTAGATAACTTAAAATAGTCATTACAGGACCTCTGCAGTCACTGTCTCACAACTTTCGTTATATTCTGTTGACTTGATTAATAAGAAAACATAAGAGTTTCTATTCAAATAATATTTAAAAAATATTTAAATAGAAAATTAAAAACCGATAAATCAATTTTGATACCATTCAAATGTAATTAAGCATTAAATAACCTTACTTTTGGAAGATGAACATATTCATATCTGTAGTAATCTTTGAATTCTCTAAAAGAATATCTAGCCTTATTCTGTATCATAGGTAGGAATAAATTTTTCTGAAAGAAGAAACTTGCACAGTAAATGCTAATCAAAAGTGATATGGATATGAAACAATTTGTCCCAAGAATTTTTCAGATTAGAAGGACTTTCTGTTCCTAACCAGCAAAAGAAATTAAAATAATGAAAAATCCTATGATATGCAGATTTGGAAAGAAAACTGGAATTACCATAGAAACAGGTAAAAAAAATCAAGCTAAATATTTCTAAGTAACTGAATTTTAAAATCAAACCACAAGATTATTTTCAATTTGAGAGATGGCAAGTTCTTCAGCTTTGTAAATATTTTCAGATTTATAATTCCCCCCCATCTATTAAAATCAGTATATTTCTTCAAGTGATTGCAGACTCTGCATGACCTACAATTTTATAGTAATAGCAAAATACTCCTGACCATTTTTTACTCCTGATAACTTTGAAGAAAGAGTCAGAGGTTCCATCAGCACTGGCAGTACAAGCACACAAGCCAAATCAAATATCTTCATATCTTATGTAAAACATAATATGAATAGATTTGAAATTGTCATTAGAAGCTTGTGTGTCAGTTAAATCACCCTCCAACCTATAAAGTATGTATTCACTGTATATCTCTGTATATCTAGGTATACCCTGATATATCTCTGCAGCAAAACTCTGGAAATAAAAATGTCAAAATTAAAACTTATGACTCTGTACTGCTGTAGTAAAAAAAAAAACAACAACCAACCAAACCAACCAAATAATTCTAGTCTGTTTAGCAGCAATTATACTCTCCCCCCACGTTTACGTACTTTAATGCAAATTGTAGGGTGAGTCATATGTCAGACGCCACTGCTTTGAAAGTGGGCATCCATATGCAGGTTGCATGCATCCATATTTCCTATTACTTATCATATGCAGGCTCTGTCTAAGAGGTCCAGCATGTGCTTTAGTGAAGCATCTCACCTTGTTCCAGTCACAAATACATAGGCTCTTTCAATGACTTCCAGTGTTTAGTAAAACATTCAAAGTCCTCTGGTCCATGTTGAAAGGACAATCCTTTGGCCACTTGTCGTTCAGCTGCAGGGTATCAGTGGTTCCTGAAAATAGAGTGTTGAAAGGAGGCACATGGTCTTTGCTTCATCCAACTACTATGGCCAACCCTTGAAATCAAACTAATATTGGTCTTTGTAAAGCCTTAAAACAATGCCATTAAATAAAGAAAAAAAATCTGCTTTATTTTAATAAATTATTTAAAAAATAAAATCAAGACATTTTCCCTATTTTATTTTACATTTTGGACTTACAGTTTTTTTCAGAGCCAACTCAAATTCTTTTAAGTTGTGATCAGTGAGAATCCGTCAGCGGAGATTCTGTGCCAACATTTCTGCGTTCCTTCAGTTCCAATTCATTAACTTATGACATGCTGTTTGTAGTTTTCTGGCATTTCATTATTTTAATTTAAAAAAATTTAATCTATTTATCAATATTTCAGGAAAGTTTAGTAAGTTAAAGAATGATTAATATGCAAAGTTGCATTATCTGCTAATACTTACAAGTTTTTACTAAAATTTTCTAAAATATTTTTCTGCTTTTGCTTTCCTGGTTGGGCTACTGCTTACAAGCAGATTCATGTTTTAACACCTGCAAATTGTCCTAATTTCACCTTTCTGAATAGCAATAATACTGCAGTTACTAGTATATTCAGCATTATAGTAATGCATTTAAACTTCTCTGCCATCCCTACAACTGAAATGGATAGAAAGTACAAAGTTTTTGGTGAAATTCACTGAAGTTTTAATGTTATCAAAGCACTTGGTTAAAGTGATAGAGTTCCAGATACATTATTTAATTTTGTTTATATTTGTTGATGATATGAAAGGTTATCTTTTTTTTTTTAAAGTGAATAATTTTTTGTCTTTGAACTGCCAGTTCTGAGAATATTGCTACACATCTGCCCTTATCCCTTCTTAGCTGTGCTGATACATCAATAACGGGCATGGATATGTGTAAACCATGTCCCATTCTGAAGAGTTCAGCCAGTGCAGCATTAATCAAAGCCATTCTTACTAGTATCTCGCCAGGTTTAAAAACAGAGCAATTATTTATTTAAAAGAAAATGTTTCAATGCATTTATCTGTCTGAATCACTAACTTCACATTTCTAAATGCGTTGCCTGTTATATTCCTTAGTTTCCGTTAATGTTGCTTTCAAATTTGTTAATGCTATTTTCAAATATGTTATTTTCAAATTTCAGTAGGTATTTCTGAAATATCACACAACAAACAAATTATCTGCATTTTAAGATAAGCATATCTACAACATTTTACAAAATCTTGAATGTAATCCCCCCGCAAAAAAAACCCCCAGTTTACATATTTCTAAATATCAGAAACTCCAAGCATCCATTTTTCTTCAATGTACATGTGTAGAAGTTAGCTTGCTGTTTAGCGTCTTGTTGAAAATTACCTCTTGCTATCCTTCTCAGGATTCATATGGCAAGGGCTGAGACTGCAAATTGTGTGTCTGCAGAATGTGTTACAGTATGAGGAGTCAAGATCCTCTTTAAACCCTCAAAATTGGTATGCCTGAGGCCACTTGTCTTATTTGTGTCCCTGGGCACCTGTTTTATCTAGCATTTCGGAACTTTTTACTGTAAAACTATTTTGATATCATAGTATATAGGCAAATGGAGTGAATCAAATAAGGCATTTAATGTACCAGCACATACTACAGTGTTGTGGATTAGTCACAGGATTTTACTGGCCTATTAAAAGGGATGCTTAACAGTGTGACATGCTTCCCTTAACGTGTCACAGTTCTCTGAACTTGTTTCATTGTCCACTAAAATAATGTTCAATAAGAAATTCACTTAGCAGTAAGAAAATACATTAATCCTATCCTGTAGAATCAAACTGGCATGTAAGAGACAACTCTGTGTTTCATTGCTTCAGTAAAAACAACATATGCAGTGGTCATAGAGTTGAAGTGGAAACATAAATAACTACATATAAACAGCTGCAGTGCTTGTATCTGTGTGAATGTGTGGTGGGGGCAGGTAAGGCTGTGTTATGTATATTTAGGCAAGCATTCATCTGTTAGCACAGTAGCATTAGAAGTGTTTCTGCAGTCTATCCTTGCCTGAGTATTTTAGCCTTTATTTGCTGCAGAAAGATGCTAAATGCACTCCTCAGCCTTTTTTTTCGTTTTTTACTGACTACACGGAATATACATTTTTATGATGCACATTGCACATGAGTAGCAAAAAAATCCTGGAAAATTTATAAAAGATGTCTCATGGAGATAATAAATTTGAAAAATCAATTTGTTTTATTCTTGTGTCAGACACCTTTTATGCTTTTTCCCAGACTATCCTGTCCATCATAAATGCCTTGTAGTGGAATCTGTAGGGGTAGTAGATCATTTTCATCACAGCACTTACATAACAATGGAGAAAGATGCTTATCTGAGGGAAGAAATCTGGGTTCAATTCCCAACTTATCCACTGGTTGTTTCCAATTTTATTTATGACATTTAGGGTTTGAAACACACACAAAAAATGTAGGTGTGGCAAATCCTGTCATTTAAACTTACTGGAAGTATGTGCCAGCACTCACCAAAGTTTACTCAGGGAGGGTACATTCCTTGTGTAGTGGAGTCCTTAACACTTTTGAATTTGCAGATCCCTAAGGTTTTCCCAGTAGAGATGCAGACTTTCACAGCCTCTGGAAGTAGGCCTGTCATTAAGTTACTTTTTGCAACTCCTTTAGAAGTAAGCTGTTGGCCATTTTCATGTATGGCGTCACTAAGCCATAAAAGGAAATCATCTAAATGAACATCCTTCTTTGAATTGCTGTAAACTCCACTGATTATGGAGACAGCCTAGGAAGACTAGCATCATTAGGCAAAAGTTAATCTGTATAAATACCGCCTGATCCTTATGGAGAAGTCCGGACTTTGTTATGCCCCAAGTGCTTGAGGGTTTGTTGGAATAGGATCCACAAAAACCCATACAGGAAACTCTATAATTTGCAATTAAAAAAAACTACATTAGGGACAGAAATATGTTTTAAATCATGTCCTAATTTGCTTAAACACCTTAATTAGGACTGTACTTGTGATCTAATCCAAACAGCTATTCTGAGCAGTGACATTCACCTCCACTTCTCTAAAAGTGAAGGAAAGGGAATGTTTCTCTTATATGTGAAAGATAATACTTTTACATTTATATCTCACCTAACAGAGGCTGAAAAACACATTTCTCATCCTGTTGGAGAATGCCATATACAAAAACCCCTACCTTCCTAATAGAAGTTGTCACCACCTTTTCTTTTCTTATTGAGCATGACAATGAGACACAATTCTCTTTGAAGGACGTTGAACCAGTGTTCCTTGGAATAGGGACTGGATCTCATGTGTTCCCTACCATTTACATGCATACACCTAGTCTCCATTAACAGACAGAATTGCAATTGCTGCATTTTTCAGTGGGCCTTGTCTTATAGGTAGGCTTTCAAAGCTAGAAATCAATTGACCCATTATCGTGGAAAGCGGGAAGCTCCTGTATATCCCAGCAGCAGAATTTTAAATGGCTTGGGAGCTTTAAAAGCAAAGTCCCCAGAGTAAGTTAGACAGCCTTTAGGCCTGTAGACTGATGAGAAGAGGTTTTCAGAATCATAGTTCTGTTGCCTGATTTCAAAAAGCTGTGTGAATAAGTTATCAACCAGTGATGCTGGTTTTGCATCCTGAATTTTTTGTGTCTTGGACATCAACCTACTGAGCCTCTTGTGACTGTTACCTCTTTGATGTCTTGTCAAGCAAAATCCCTGGTTCAATGCCTCTTAATTCTCTCTGTTCTGGTGTCATAGAAGAAGTTTCATCTGTAGCTACAGAGAATGCATGGGGGAGTGGTATAGGTGCTTTCTGTACTGTTTGTTGGTAGCTATGCCTTATGCCATCCTCATTATGATTTGCCAGTTTATAAGATGGCAGATCTTGCCATCTGTATGTGTACTGTGTGTACCTTCCAGTTCCCTGTGGCTCTGATTGAATTCCTAGTGGTAGAGGAATAGCTTTTCATCTGAGCAAAGTGCTACCAAGTGTCTCATTTGCCATTCTGTCATTTTAGAGTGAGAAATACAGATCAGGAACTGTATCTGCAGTCTTTTATGTATGTTTTCAGCTGTTCCGATACTCTCTGCCTCCACTAAATTAGGAGTAATGGAAGCTTGTGATGCCATGTCTAAACACATGCTTCTTTGCAGCCTGTGTTGAACTCCCATGCTGTCACTTGTTTGCCAATGTCAAAGCATTTCACTTTGTCAGATGCACTAGGGAAGATGAGTTCCATATAGATAATCAGCTATTTAGGGGGAATGGCAGATGATAAAACCACCTCAGAAAAGCACATATCAGACTGCAGAACATGTACAGACTTTTTGTAACTCAACATAAAAGATATCTAGGCCTCCCCTCCTTTTTGAAGAGGATTGTTACCACTCTCTGTGGGTACAGTTATTGTTGGCTGTACAGAACATGCCCTGTGTGTTATGTGCCAGCCCAGTGCCTTCAGTGCTCTAGAGTGTATGAAGAGCCAGCTGAAGTTTAGTTAAGATGCATCAAGATTGCTAAAACGGCTTTAAAGATAACTAAAACCTCCCCAAAGTGTCTATGCTCTCATTGCTATCCATGGAGATCCAGGGTTCAGTTCAGATATGTTTGGTTTTCAGTTGTGTCACAGGCCTCACAAGAGATGAAGATTTCTTTGGAGACCAGGTTGTGTCATTTGGAGACCACATTATGTCACAGCACTGGGAATTATTTAGTCACATAGGTTTAACAATGCCTTTTGTTGTGTGAACATGTTGTTTTGACATGCTAGCCATCAAGCAGTAATGTAAGACATAAATCATTGACCCAGAATGTAGACAGTAGTATAAGGATGAATCATGCTCTAATCTGCATTTACTAGTATGACTAAGCTCCATTCAGAGTTTGACTTCCTGGTTCAAACTTAAATATAAGTGTATAAATTCAAGATATAGCCCATTTTTAGATCCTGTGATGGTCAAGAAAACACCATCTCAGCACTGAGTCTCAGTCACAACTTTTTTTCCGGTGCCTGCAACAGTGTCAATAGCACCACAGTGACTTGTGCATCAGATTAAAAACCTTCCATTTGCTTTCAGCCTGTTCATCATTTTAACAGCTGGTAAAGTGTCATCTTTGAAAAAATGCTCTGATATTTTCCTTTGAACAATTTCTCTGGGCTAATGCTGTTGTTTTCTTCGCTATCCATTCTGTGAAAACTCTTAGCTCCAGAAAAGTGATCAAATATGTCAAGCTCCTGTCTTTTTACTGACTCATGATTATTACCATACCTTTTGCATCAACATGAATGTAGACAGTACCCTATGTTTTTCATATATATATATATATATATATATGTTTTTTAATTTGTTTTTGAACTGTGTTTGTCAAGTCTCTTTTGGTTTCTCTTTTTGTCCTATTCTGTTAAAATTTTGATCAACCTTCCTTAGACTTTGTCCTGCTAAGGGCAGTTACCCTAGAACTGCAGCTTCCAGTCTTACTGACAAATATCAATACAGTCTTACTGTCAAAGGCTTTCAAATCCCAATTACAAACTTGTCCTTTATCTATAATATTCACAAATATTGGCTCCTCAGCCTTCAATTATTTACACTTATCCTGTCTGTTTCTGAAGAGCTTTTTTACTCTGAGCTTTAACTACTTTTTTTTTCTCACTCAGTGTTTTCTTATATTTTTTGCTCAGTATTTCCGTATACTGTGGTGTTCATGCAGTATGATTGTGCCTTGCTGCAAAAACACGTATGGAAAATTAAACAGAAGCCTTTTGACAAGTTACAGAAAATCTGGGCTGACCATGATAGTTAACTGGAACCCAACAGCTACTAACCCTTCTGCAAGGTGCCGACATGGGTCCTAGCCAAGAAGCAGGCTAAACAATTAAAGAAAACTCTCTAATCTCTAGCTAAAGATAGAAAAAAAAGTGGATATTTTTTCACAATAAAATTAATTTTACTTTTGGTACTGTTATAATATACATCCTGATAACATCACCAGGAAAACATGGCTTTCTTTGAAAATGTCAACTGTTCTCATTTATATTTAAACTAAAATCTGAAAATGAAAGCTGAATGGCTTGGTTTCTTTTTATTTTTTTTTAATTTTTATTTTCTTTAAATTGTTAACAACCTCAAATCCATATTTTAAAGTAATCAGTTTCTGTTTGAGTTTTGAGATGAAAATAATACTGCAGAGAGCATAAAAGACACTGAGTGTAATGCTAACAGTTAATAAAATAATAGTGTATTTAATTGCTATTTCTAATAAGATGACAATGCTAAAAATATTCTCCCTGTTTGTAAAAGGTTGTAGCTGTATTTTAATCACTAAATGCACTTAAATCGTGCACAGATTATGTCCCTAAGAGTTTCTTTATAATAATATGCTACTTTAACTGAAGGTCTGTCAGTTTGCATATTTAATTTAGGCATTACTTATAGACTATGATGCACAATTCATAGTAAGCTTCTTGGATGGTTTCATGTTTCAAATTACAAAAAGAACTGTTAGGAGGCTTTCAAGGCCTTTCTGTGTATTTAAGTATTGTATCCAGCTCATTTTATTGTAAGCCTTCTGATACTTTTAACATTTGTAAAAACAAGTGATTGCACTGAGAATTTCAATTGCTATTAAAAAAAAAAATGGCTTATGTCTGGTTTCATATATCTTCTACTAGGGAATACCCATATTCAGTGCTCAGTGACCTCTCAGCTTTTTTGGATAACCTGTCCTGTGTCCAGCAGCCTACCAGGGGTGGCTGTGGCTGGCCCCCTACATGTGACTGGGCTATAGGAGTCACCCAAGTGGCCTGTTTTATGGGAGTGTTGTGCAAGTGTTTACTTACTGTACACTTGTAATGAGGTATAACACATAAGACAATGTGTAATGCATATGAGAAAAGGTGAGAACCCTGTGGTATGTGTTTCCCATAGATGGAAAAGATTAAGATATGGTCTGCATTTGAGGGCCTGGCCTTACAAATGATATTTATTGTCCTGTCTTCTTTGTGAATAAGACACATTCTTAAGGAATGCAGACTTGGTAATTTTGTGCCTTCACAGGTGCTACATGAATGGCATACCCAAGATGCAGGAAAAAAGGAATTCCAAATGTTTTCCAGTTAAAAAGCATCTGGGAGAATGTATCTGTGAGGGGTATACTTGCTGTTCTCAGTCTTCCTTAGTTTCTGCTGTTGCTGTCTCCCTAGAACATGTTAAAGTGTGTCTAAGAAATTATACTCTACTGTGCATGAATTTGTGCTAGCAAGACCTTCTGTCCTGATCAGATATTCAGATTTTAACAGAACGGGCCCAGAAAGTGGGATCAGTTTGCACTGATCCAGTTACAGGGATGTGATCTGTTAGCTCCTAGACATTTCGACATTTGGTATATAATAATGGTAGAATTTGAGTAGTGGATAGCACAATGTTCCAGGACATTTTTACATGTAGCTATGTCACTTGTGCACACCCCTAAATGGGCATAACATTACATAAGCAATATTTACAAGCATTTCGAAAACAGAGATATCACTTGTAAAGTTAAAACACAATTGCCATCATTATTCAATGTGTTAGCTCTTGAGGAGAGTCACCTCTTCTTGAACACTGTAAAAGTCTTTTAGTAAAGGATATGGCTATATTAAAAGATATATTTTTTTCAGAAAGGTTTTAATTCAACACGAGTTACTTTTGCTTCTTAATTGTCCTTATAGCATCTTAATGAATTTGAAGTTAGAGGTCAAATTATCATGTGAGGTTTTAAATCCTATCTGTTGCATTATTTAAGCAGAGTGGAAATGCTTCATTTGGATTTAAGTAAAATGTAGCTGTGAAAATACAGTGTATAAATCTACAAACAGTGACATCTCACCAAAATTCTGCAAAGCTTGCTTGCACTGTGTTAAAAAAAACATGATTTTATAACTAATGGAGTGAAAAGTCAAGTGGCTCAATTATCTTTTTAAAGAGACCTTAAAGGTTTTTATTTTTATTCATAAAGTTTTTGCAAAGTCACTGATTCTGAGAATGTTGCAATTCCATTTAAAGGAAGAGTTAAAAAGTGTAAAACAATTTCTACTTCCAGAAGTCCTAGATAATCCTAAAGTCTTTGCCAACTGTTATTTTAACTCCTTCAAAAGAGATACGGGCTTCAAAGTCAGATTCACATTACATTTCTAATTGGAATTGACCCATACGAGTTCAGTTCTATGTCAAGACTCAGATCCAGCAGAAAAACTTATTATAAAAGAAATGGGAAATCTTTCACAGCTAATCATAAATTTTGTCACTAATACTAAGCAAATGCGTATAGCTTATAGTCTGTGTTCTTGTTTCCGCAGTGCATACATTATAACAGACTTCATGGGTATCAGGAATGAAAATTTTATGAAGATGGCTGCAGTTGGGACTTGGATGGGAGATTTTGTCACAGCGTGGATGGTAAGAAACATAATTACATTTTAAAGGAAAGGAAAGTTTGTTGCTTTCAAGGGAAAGAGGAGAGGAGAAACTCAATTTCTTGAAGTATTCAAGTATTTCAACCCAGAAAAGTAAAAAATTAACAAAGGTATAGTGTCAGGGTATTCAATTAGCCAGCAGTCCAGAAGAGTTTCAGTTAAAATTTATCAGGGCAATATGTAATTTTTTTGTTTTGTGAATGGTAATTTTGCAATTGACTGCTGTTAGGACAGCATGGTTAGGCCCTCCTTTGCTACGAAATAACATCATGACTTGCTATCTGGTAAAACAGTGAGTAGCAGCTAAAGATAAACAAGTCTAATGAGAAGAACTAAAAAGAGAAGCAAAATTGAACTGAAAGATGTGACAAAGAGCAATGGAGATGAGAGAAAGAAAGCAAGCCAGTTACATGCCAGCATTTGAAGGTAGTCTATTCAATGTGAAACTATCAGATTAAGTTTGTATCTAATTTAGGATTTAGAAAAATTACGTTTTCATTTGGGTTATACTTGTTACAAAGGCTTTCTTCTGAAATATGTGCAAACCAAAGATCAGCTTAGTGGAAGAGAACCAGAAAATGACAGCTGATTGAGAGCAAAATAAAGCATGTGCATGTTTTAATTGTTCAGGGAAAGCATTTCTTAAAGTGATAAAAGAGGAATTTAATTTTTTTTAGATTGCTTTTTTTGTATCTACACTAATGTGTAGGTAAGAATTTTAGCAATTGCATTTTAACAATGTCTTCTATCATCCACGTATTTGGAACATACTGTACAACAGACAGAAGGGAAAAAAAGGCATGAAGGATTTTTTCAACGTGCTGTTCAATATGTGTCAGTGGTTTGTCCAAGACAAATTGTGCTCTATGAAATGGTGGCCATGAAAAGCAAGTGCAGAGCAAATAATTTGTACATGCTTTACAGTAAGGACATTGGTGCATTGACCAATGTTGACAATAATGTAGATTTCTTGTGAATTGCTAATAAAATTCATGGGTACTTCTGCATACTTTTAGCTTGACCCTTTTTTCTTATGGGCTTCCACAGCTCTATTCCACTGTTGAAGAAGAGATGATGCATAAGCTAAGCAGAATTGAGAGAGGTCATGTTCATCATAGATATGTGACTTAGAGCTCCAGTTATATATTACATACAAGTTGCACTATGTTAGGTAATGTGGATTTTTTTCAGTCTCTCTTTTTTCATTTCCATGAAAAAAACCCTGTTATGTACACCCTGTATAAAGCATGGAAATGGTCAATTCAAAAGGCATGAAAATCCTGATCTTTTCTCTGTACTTAAAGCTGTCTCAGTTTTTCTCAGCAGCGGAGGCAAAAGTAGATTGTGCCACAGTAGATTCCTGGGGTGGATGGAGTTATCAATGAAGAATGAGAGAGAGACTCGGAGAGACTATAGAGGCAGTTTGGAGAGAGGAGACTGTTTAAATTAGGCTGGTTCTATCAGCTTTCTGGAAGAGCAGAGGACATGGGATTAGAGGGTCAGTGTGTTTTAGGACATGCTTTGATTGCACGGAGAGAGTTAAGAGATGTAATGATTGGTGTTTAGATCTTCAGAGCAAAAGGGAATAGTGATATTGCTTCTGCAACAATCTCTGCCGATCTCTAGGTAGAGTATATGAGCCAGTCAATGGAAATTACGGTGTTTAAGGGCAGCTAAGCCTAGGAACTAAGAAAGCTACAATGTCAGATAGAGAAGTATTAGTAAGAGAAGATATTGGAAGAGAAGATGTTGGTGCATGGGCCTGTACATTGGTGCATATCTCCCACACGGTCTAACTTAAGCAATCTATCTTATGCTATAGGAACAGAAATTGTCATGTTGTTTATATTTGAATTTGCTTGACTTTCTGTGTGTAAAACCCAGCATGAAATTGATGTCAAAGTAATATGAGTCTTCTGTGGTTATTATATTTTACAAAGTTTCCCCATCCTGTTTTGAAACAGGAAAGAAAACAACAAACCTGTAAAGGGACCTATGCACATCTTCCCATTCACAGCAGTGCTTATATTTTCTAATGTTTAAGAATTTTCTTTAAAGGAACTACCCATCCATAGACCAAAGCAGAAAATAAAAATGAAGATGTAGCCTTCACTTCACTGTGTTTGAGCCATACTGGCATTAAGATCTTATTCCCTGTTTAACTGGAAACTTTGGGAATAAGCAGAAATAAAGCAGAACAGATGGGATTCCGTTTTAAAAATGAGCAATCAATAAACAATAATATTATTCTAGTACAATGAGGAGTAGCTTGTTAAATCAGGAAAGTGATTGAAATGGGAAAATATGTTGTTGATTGCTATTTGCTTTGGATTGAAAAGGCATAAGTAAACCTTTCCCCTCAACACTTCCTAGCTCACTGATTAGTTTGGTGACAGGATCTGACTGAATTCCAAATAAAACCAGCAATATTCTTTTCATTGTGTTTAAGGAGAATGGGGTCATGCTATGGATGCATAGGAGATTCTCCTTTGTACCTCTGGACAGGAAAGTTGCTAATAATAAACATCTTTGCTGAAATCTGTACTAAGTGTTAGATATTCTAAATAAACCTGTGATGAAGGAAATGGGTTTAGTACACTAAATGCTGCTTCACTTTTCCTTCTGTGAAGCCACAGAAGTATATCTTGCACTTGCTTTGACATGCCCTCCTACTCCCATAAAAAGTGCATTCTGTTCTCATGGAGAGTGTTTTTGAGGCAGACACCACAGGGTTTAGCACAGTAGGAAACCTCTGACCCACCTAGACAAGCCTATAAACAAGCACTTATGGCTGTGTTCTGGGAGTGTGCAAGCAAGCTGAGGAAGGAGTTGATTCCAGAGCTGAATCTCTGATGATTAGATTTGAGTGGCCTCTCTGTAAAGATGAGCAACCTGCTGCAACTGTGTTTTTTGTGACACAAACCTGATCATGGGTGGTAAGGCATGCTGAGAGGATAACTACAGGAATGGGTGGCACTGAACAGTGACATGGGGCAGACTACAACCAGAACCTCCTTTGTTCTTTGTAGCTTCCTAGTGAAGTGGAACAGCCTGCTCTCCTCCTTCTTTCCAGTCACTGTTGGCTTTTAGATTGTCAAAACTGTTCTCCACTTTGAGTGAGGGCTTTTTGGGCTCTCCAAAGATTTGCATATTGGCCCTGCATTATGAATGATACTCATAACACATTGAGAGATTTGCTTACCAACTGTCATTGCCATTTACATTAAAGACATATCCCTGCCTTCAAACCCTACATACGTGTATAAGAGTCTAAACAGTAGAAGTTTAGAAGTTACATCTTTCTTAGACCTTGTTTGCTAGAATTGCCAGAAGCTGAAGCAGTCATCTTCAGCCAGTGTCTGGCACTGATCTCTGTGAATGTGTCAGGTTGATCCTCTTGACAAGAGATCCTCCAAGAGATTACCTTTCTTCTGTAAGGTAATTTAATTGAGATTCTCTTTTCCCTTGGTTGTTGCTAAAGAGAACTGAGAACATTTGAGAAATCACCGAGCAGCAGAGTCTCTGCCTCCTCCTATCATAAAAAACAATGATAAACTGAAGGGATGGTTTAGTATCTTATTCATCAAGCTGGTATTTACCACATCTGTACCAGCATATTCTTTTTAACAATGAGAAACCAAGAATTTTCTTGGCACTGTGCTTTTAGCAGAGTACTTCACACAATGAGTGTAAGCTGAATCATTGTCGCAATTCTTGACTGTTCTTTTTGACACTTTCATTTGACTTCAGTTTGATTCCTCCCTTGCTTGGGACCATGAAGACTCCCAGGACTATTTCTGTCTTTCATGATCTTAGCAGAGGAATTAGTAGGAAGTTAGGAAGTAGTACTTCCGTCACAGTCTGGATAGCAGGGTGATAGATCACCACTTGTTACCTGATATAGACACATTGTATCCACTTGGATGGTAGGTAGGTGATATGAAGGTAGAGACCTTCTACCTTAGACTTCTTGTCAGGACATATAATTGAGATTTCAAAAGGTCATTACTAAGTGGTGAATCTATACCTGCCTTTCCTCATTAGTGGAACTGGATAATGACACCCATATACACAAATTGCCTAGGCTTCTGTGAAGTCACTTCATTAGGTGATCATGCCTACACATCCTGAAACATAACTTGTGGTGGAATGCTGCTCTTCTTGATAAAGCTTATCTGTTCTTCTACAAGAAGGATTTTCTGTTCTCTGAGATTTTCAGCATTAGCTGTAAAAGCTCCAGGAAATGTACTTATCTGGCCAAAGGGAAGGGTTTTTAGTCTTATAATTCCAGAGGACAAATCTCACTCCATTTTGTGTTCTGGCTTTGCTAGTTGTGAAAGAAATAGGTTTTGTCATTGTTTTTTTCATTCACTTTCTCTATTGAACACCTTTTTTCTTCATCCTCTGATGAAGAAGGTTTCTGGATTTTGCCATTTTATGTGACTAAAATGTCTTACATGGATGATCACAGCGTAGCCACTAGAGGGGCCTGTGGCTGGTTCATAAAGAACACTCAAGAGGGCTGAAACCTGTCCATGGGGTCCTTGATGCTACTGATATCCATAGCTGACAGGTTTGAGTTAATGATTATTGCTGTGCAAGCACACAGTAACTCTGCAGAGTCTCAAACCAGAAGGTATTTCTGTCATGTAGACCATGTTAGAACTCAGGTTACTTCTGTAAGAACGTAACAGTTGAACCCGGTCAGACCTTAAAATCCATCCATCTAGTATCCTGCCTCAAACTGTGACTATGAGCAGAAGCCAACCAGGAGAGTAAGAACAAGCCAGTGATATGTGGTAGGGTCCTCTAATGCTCTCTCAAAATGCATGCAGTTTTGTGTATGTAATAACTCTTGATCCCAGAATTTTTTTGCCCTCTGTGCATCACTGTGCATTCAACTACAAAGAATTTCATCTGCCATTTTATTGCCTAGGGGCTTTTTTCCATAAGCATCTTTCCTGATTCTTCACAGTCAGCAAGCCATCATCCTTTTCACTGTGCATAAGTTAATATCATTATAAAGCTTTCTCACCTCACTGCTTGGCCATTTTACCAGGTTGCTTAGGAATATGATGAATAACTGCATCCCTTGTACGAATCCCTGTGGAATTCTGCTGATGACCTCCCTCCATTGCTAGAGCTGTCTGGCTAACCTACTTACCTTCTGTTCCCTGTCTTTTAAGCAGTTATTTATCAACATAAAGACCTTCCCTAAAGCTTTGAATGTTGAGTTTCCATAGAAGCCTTTGATGAGGAATTTCTCAAAAGCTTATTAGAAAATTCAAGTTAACCTATTTCAACCACATCTCCTTTATTTATGAGCTTTGTTGACCTCATTCAGTAATTCTGTTATGAAATATCCCCATTCCTGATATTTACAGATCCAGGCACTTAGCACTCCTTCCACAGCCTCAGACATTCCTGATGCCATTAAAGAGGTATTCTGACAGTGTTGGGTGGCCGTGAAAGTGCTGTTTGCAGGAAAGACAAAGTCACAGCTCAGGAACTGTGAATGTATGAAACAGTATGGAGCCATCTTCATGTGGCTTATCAGTGAAAGACAGTGAGCTTGTTTCCTCATGTTCATCTTAACCTCGTTATCAGTAATTTTCTCTGTCCTTGTCCATCAACACCCCGCTGTCTTATGGCTTGGGCATTATTTTGCAGGTGAACAAAAGTTAAGAGATACTTCCGTTTGACTGTTGCCATTGTGGTCATGAAAAACACATTTATTTGTAGAATAGGAGAGCAAGGTAATCAATGATTTTGAAGTGCTTTCTTTGTGTCCAGTAAGAGAGAATATTATACTTGTCCTCATCTGCTCTGAGACGTAACTACGTCAACATTCTAGAGTAATGAAGGATTCATTACTACTGTGCAGAAACTATCTTGATTTACCTCTTTATTTTATTTACTCTCATAATGTGTATTTGTGGCTAGGGCATGTTCACACAAAGTGAGCAACACTGATGTTGCAAATACTATCATGTTGCTGAAAATAACAGACACACTAAATTATGGCATTGAAAATAGAAAATAAAACTCTAATGTGAATAAAAAATGAAACCTTCTTTGAAAGGACACCAACATAAAATATATGCTGAAAGAAAACATAACATCATCATTAAAAATAATAAAGTACCTTGGATTTTGTATGTAACTTTTAAAGTAAAATAATAGCCACAAATGTTCACTGTTAAATTTATGTGAGTTTTAAAAAGTAATTCTTCTATCTAGGAAATTCTGTTTAGCAAAGAATAATGTATAGGTTTATTTGCAAGCAGTGAAGAATCCACCATTCTGATGTACATTACAGGGTAGTTTGGAGAGTCAGGAGTCTTAAATGACTGACACCTTTTTTAACTTATACCTCTGTCAAGGATTGGGCATGACAATTCAGATTATGATCGGTGTCAATCTTCTTGATTGTTTCTATTCCACTGACATATCAAATGACAAAATAAAACTGTAATTGAATTTACAGCAGCATCTGAAGTACTGTACAGCTAACAACTCTGCTGTACTTCAGTAGTGGAACTGAAATTAAACTATAAAACAGGAACTGGAAGAAGCAAAGTGGATGACGTGTTACTAAATTCACTTGCCAGAATTGCACAGATATGTGACTAATAACATTATTAATGGCACCATGTTTCTTTCCATTCAGAGAAGAATGAACAATGCGAGTTGCCCTTTTTGTTCATCTGTGCTCCTTGTTTTGTTTTTCATTCCTCTTCTTAAAGGCCAGTCCGGTTGCAGAGATATTCTGTAAATAGTGGTTTTATCTCCAAGTGATAACCCACATATAAATTCATCATCACAATAGCAGTTCAAATATATCCAGTCATATAAGACCTGCTAATTTTGTATTTTCAATTTTGTAGGTTATGAATGTGCTCACATCCTGCTCTGCTTCATGACTGCCACTTAGTTAGTTATATAAGGTAGAATGTGCCTGGTGTCATCTGAGTTCATCGAATTGTCCCATCAAGTCAGATTGCACTATTATTTATTCATTGATTGATGGTGTTGCCATCTGTTCGTATGCTCTAGATTATAATTATCTGCCTTTTCAAGCTTGATCTTTTTTTGTATTCCCCTATTACCTTGTCATTTCAATTCTGACCAGGCACTGCCAGAGGTGTTACTTCATCCCTGTCTGTTTCCCAGCCAGTGAGTTCCTTCAACTCGTTGTCACAGCAGGTATCCCGGTTGATAACCATTTTCTGGGCTTTAAAACATGTGCTTAGTATAGGTAGCAGTAAAAGCATCAGGATTTTCTTTTGAAGAAGGCTACAGCAAGCTCTACCTCAGAACTCAAGAGTAAGAAATGGAAGCCCCAAAGCTGAGCCCCAAAATGTATCCTATTGTTTTTCCAAAGCAGCTGCTGACATCTTTCAATGACAAGCAAAATTAGTTCTGGGAGTTCTTTCAAATAGGTGGGAAATTTTCCCCACTATTTTTTTTTTAATTTCAAGGTTTATGAACTCATACACATATACACACATTTCTATTCTGTCTAGATCCCTATCTAAAAATGTATGAAAGATCATATGAAATATTAATGGGAGCTGTTCTGTTTTCCAAATATTGTAGATGCAACATGTAGCTGCATCTTTTTCAAAAGACAAGTTGTAGAGGATATGTTTTCCTGCAACTCAAGTCTTGTCCAGCTGATTTGTATTGTAGCTTCAATTAGCCATACAGCTATAAATGAGACTCAGAGTCCTCTATTTTATCTTCATCATTATCACAAACTCGTTTGCTCTTTTTAATGTAGAACTGTATTTGCTTCTTGACAATATTTATGGAGCAGATTTTCATATATCCTGGTTGCATGTATTTAGAAACTGAAGTCAGTGTACCATATAAATTAAAGTTACTATGCAGCAATTCTGCATTCTGACATGATGTACTCCTTAAAAATGGTGTGAATGAGTGGGTGTCAGAAGTGCTGCAGAAGTGGGACTCTAGAAATAACATGTTCTTACTGAAGATCTTTGAGTACAGATGGCAAATGTGTAAACTGTTGGAGTCTCTAAGATGGACACTTCCTCTCTGGAACAGTCTGGTTCTGTATGAGATTGCAAGCACAAACCTTTTTCACTGCCTGGTGGAAGAAAAGAATTTTCTTGCTGAAACTGAAATTCACAAAATGACAGAATATGCTGAGTTGGAAAGGACCCACAAGGATCATCGAGTCCAACTCTTAGCCTTGCACAGGACCATCCCCAAGAGTCACACCATGTGCCTGAGAGTATTGTACAAATGCTTTTTGAACTCTCTCAGGTTTGGTGCTGTGACCACTTCCCTGGGGAGCCTGTTCCAGTACCCAACCACTCTGTGCCAACTGTGAGCTCCATACATTCTAACCCTTCCATCACATGCAGTGCTACTCCTCTGCCTTGTAACCATCCAGCAGGACACTCTCCTGAGAGTCTTGAGACTGTAATGTCTCTGAACATGATTGATCTCTCTTTTGCTCTTTCACTTGAACACTACGAAGCTTGTTCAGTTCTTCCTGTAGCTCCTTCACCTGGTGACACAGCTCTTCAAACACAGCACATCTTCTGCAAAATACCTATTTATCAGCCCCAGCCTCATGAAGAGGCATCAGGCACTCCTGGCAACCTGTGACCTGGAATGCTGCATGTGCCATCAGCAGGTCTGGCTGGCTGGAGGCCTTTGACATGGCTGGTTCAGTGATTGCTGCAGCTCTGTGGGATTGAGCACTCTGGCATGTAGGCACTATGAGGAAGATTAAACTAGTACACTAGTAAGACCTGGGCTGAAAGGATGTCTTGACTCTTGTTTACTAGCTGCTGACTCTGCTGCTTCTATTGGCTGCTCCCGGCTGGTCAGAGAGGAGCCCTTTCTATTCACCCTGCTTGCACGAACTGCCCTACAAACTGCCATACCTCGCCCCTGTTTGCCCACTCCTGTTTACCACACTCCGGGTCACTCATGCTCCCTGGAACCCTTTAAATTCCTTTTGGTCACTCCTGACACCACTCCCTCCTTGCCTCTTTGGCTGCTGAGGGCTTCCGGGTTGTGGGACTGCTGCTTGGGTGTTCCTGAACCCAGGGACCACCCCCCCCATATACTTGGATCTTACTCCCTGGCTGCTTCAGAAATTTAAGTCATTGCCTCAAGAAAGCTGCCAAGATGTGCAATGCGAAGCTCTATAACAAAATGGGAAGAGGTGGTTTAAAAGGAATATTGAACTTACCATGCACATTCAGCTGAAGATATTTCCTGGATTAAATATATCACAGAACCGCAGAATCACAGAATATGCTGAGTTGGAAGGGACCCAAAAGGATCATCAAGTCCAACCCTTATCCCTGCACAGGACCATTCCCAAGAGTCACACCATGTGCCTGAGAGTATTGCTCAAATGCTTCCTGAACTCTGTCAGTCTTGGTGCTGTGACCGGTTCCCACAGGAGCCTGTTCCAGTGCCCAACCATCCTCTGGATGAAGAACCTTTTTCTAATATCCAACCTAAATCTCCCCTGACACAACTTCAGGGGACCTTCTGTATCCGCAGAGGGAGATTAGCAGCAGATGGCAGTGGTACACAGCGATGCATGTATTTAATTCTGAATTCCTTTAGGATCTGTGGAATGAACTATTAGACACTCTATGAAGGGAAAAAAGGAAAGAAGGATGTTCTGTTGTGAAAAAACATATCACAGCAGTCTTGCCTATGTTGTACATAATCCATTCTTCTGTATAAGGAAGTGTGTGGTTGAAACTGGTGAACTAAGGAAGAGACTATTGCTAGTATTAATTTGCATTATTTTGAGGGGTAGGTGTTCACCTGAAAAACCTTGATGTTGTTTTGTAGAGAAAATTTATTTAGAATATGGCCAGAAAGTAATGATGTAAACACTCAAGTTAACAGAATACGATTAATTTTATCTTGAATTATGCCTAAAAATGAAAGATTATTCTCACAACAGCTACAATACCTTAAAAATTATATTCCATGTTACTGTAATATGGTACCATAACTCAACCCAGAATGTACTGGGAGAGCAACTAAGCAAGTGCTTGTATAAATACAGTGCAGAATTAATTTTTCTATGCAGTGCTGCATAATATGTGAATTTGTTGTGATATGGTGTGAGAAGTCTTCTCTTAAACAGCCCTGCTAGGAACCTTGAATTGATTTGATTGAGGATTCCTGAATTGTAAGTGAAATCACTACCTCTGCCTTGTTTGGAAGATAACAGTAAAGCTGAGCCTAAATTGCAGAAGTCTTAGTGTGGGAATTGATATGCACACAGGTAACCCCAGGCACTAGGCTACAGCTAAGGTTTTAAGGAAAGGTTTATTTTTGTAGTCAGAGACCCTAATACACTGCAATACATCACTGAATGCTCATGCAGCTGGGTGAAAAAAGCAAAGCAGGATACCCATTTTGATGCTTTTATAACACCATCTTTCACATGCACATAACTTTTTCAAGGCTGTATTCTCCCCTGTGTTTTGTGGCCTGACTGATTCCCAGCAAGGGCCCCTAGGCACGTCTGAGAATCTTCTGTCTCCCTGAAGCAGGGGAGTTACTTCTATACAGAAAGAACATACACAGCCCCATTTGTGGGTTAGAGCTCTTTCCCATGCTAGGTCTTCCCCAATCACAGACACTTCCCTGAGCGAATACTCCTACCTTTCCCTTCTCACCAAAATCTTGCATTTTCCTTCTTCTACACTTAGGAACTGTCAAACTTAGACTTATGATACCCTAGCTAGAAGGTAATTTTTTCTATATCCATAGTTGTGACTGTGCTTAATAAATATTGAAAATTCAATATGTTCAAACACAGTTTCTACTGAAAAAAATTCAGATAGGTCAGCTTCCAAAATCTCTTGCCAAAACCCACGTCTAACTTCAATGCAATTCTGCTGACTGTATCAGACTTAAAATACACAATTGCTTCTTAAAAACTGAGATATTAAAAAATTAAATGGATTTGAATTAAAATTAATTATAAAAGTTCATTTAATAGAGGGCACTCTGTAAGATGAGTCTAATTTCTTCTTGGTCTCTTCTTATTGTTCTTTTACATTACTTGAAGTAGGAACTTGAAGTACTTTTTTTAATGGATAGAAAGATTGTCAAGTTTCACTTAAACTTTTGTAAGTACTTTTAAAACCTCCATTAAAAAGCTATTTTTGTAATTTCTTACAGTACTACACTTCTCCAAATCACAAAAGAAATCACTGCCTCCTACACTTGCAGTAATAAAAAAGGTTTTGCATTTCACAGACACTAGGGATTGATCTTTATAGCAACTCATGGAGATACGTATGCTAATATGTCCCTATTTTACAATAGAAAACTGAAACAAAGGAAAAGGGAAGAGAAAAAAGGAGCTGGTGATGGAGCTGAGACAAGAGCCTGGTGTAGCTTTATATTCATTTAAGGGAAATTGTTTTCCCTATCCCCATTAATGACAGCATTCCAATGCATCTAAAAGGTATCTGTCTCTGCAAAGTAACTGAATAATTTCTTCAATGGGAAATTGAAATGGCAGGTATGTGCACTAGAGATCCTTCCAAGTGGTTAATGCCCTGGACTTTGCTTCCCTTTCTCCTGACTTCAGCTGTGTGAGAACTACAGAGTATATGTCTTTTTCTATGACAGTTTGTTCTGTGCTCATTTCTGAGCCTGTCTTCTCTTCTTCTTTGCATTCCTTTTATGCTTGTGTAACTTTACTTAAGGGATGGAGTTTATACTAATGTCTTGTTGCAGAGAATCAAGGCACATATTCCATTTCTCTTAACTTGAAATTAGGTGGTTTGCTTAAATTTTTGGCTCATCATATGATGTCACAAAATTAGTTTTACCACCCAACACCCCAATTTTATAGTAAAGAAACAACCTAAATAGAGTTTTTAGACAACATAATCTCCTTTGTTATGGACAGGGTCTTGTGAAAAGGATTATCAGAATAAAGACAAAGCATGCAAGTATGTTTTCATCAGTATATCACTGGCAGAGGTTCACCATTAGTGCAAGGCACAGCTCAACTTATGACACTTAAGTGTTGTATCAGGCAGACCCATACTTTTTAGACTGCAGAAGTATTTTGCATGCATTTCTTTTTATGTCTCATAGACCTCCAGAATATCCATGGCAGATGAGGAACAGGCTTTATACCTGTATGGCTTTACACTGCCTAACAATAAAAAGTCCCAAGCTATCCGTTTGCTACGTGGTCTTCACTGTGGGAGAAATGGGAAGTGCTGATATTTGCATTTTGCTTAGGTTAATACTTGACCCAGAGAATGAAGGTAGGATTTCTGCAACCAAATGGTGGTTTGGTCACAGAATTGGTAAGATTTATGTTTGGGCAGCTACAGATTTTGATATTTTAGTCTGAGCTGATTTGCTGGGCTTTCTTAGCAATTGACAGAGAGAAAAAGGCCTACTAAGTCATTGGAGCATAGCTGACATCTGAAATTAATCACATTATAAAACCACTTATTTCTCTCCACTGGTAATATAGGAATTATAGTGTGACTCAGATTTGGATATTTACATTTCAAGGTATAAGTTTTTGTGTCTGGATACAGGGAGTATAGAAATGCCAGAAGTTGTCCCGCAAACTAGCGGAGTTAAAACATGGCATAGTTTACTGTCAAGCATCCCCTGGGAACTAAGGAAGGTAAAGGAATACTTCCAGAGTTTCAAGGCTTTCCTAGTGAAACATTAAAAGACCTCTACTTAAAGTCAGAGGTTAATGCAGCAGCGAATAAATTCAACCATAACACAAATAAAACAGAAAAATCCACATACAACAGCAATGTTAAATCAAAGATTGTATTTATGATAATGAGAACAAGCATGACAGTACTTCCTCTGGAACTTTAAATTGTGCACTGAAGTTAGCAAAACTGTTAAGAAGAAATGTTACTTAAGTTATCTAAGTTTCAAGACTCATTTCAAAGAGAGTCCCTGGGAATTAATAGATAAAAACATTTGTGCGTGTGTGCATATGTGCTCACACATTTGGCACTGTTCTTGAGAGGCAGCCTTTTTTAATGTTCTTTCATTACTGATACAAAATAGACTTAATCTTTATAACACAACTAAGGGCAAACATTTATTACTAAGCTGATCTATGGCACAGAAAGCTTTGACTCACTGATTTCCCCTGAATTTCTTGTCCTGTGGTAATTTCCAGGCATTTTCTTATTGGCATGACCAAAGCCAGACTGGGCCTATATCATCTACAATGTTTCTTCATGCTTTGCTAACCTACCGTTTTTATTGATTTAGCCTATTTACAAGGTTATCTTATGTTATTTAGTAGATGAAGTAATATTAAAGGGATTGAGGTAGCATGAAAGGTCTGAATCAGCCACATGACACTCAAAGCCAGATGCTTGGGAATGATTTCAGAACAGAGGCCGACACTGGTTGACTATTCCTCTGTGAGGACGTATCTCTGGCTTCTTGTCTGGTGAGGTGTACACCTTCTTTCTCCTCTGGAAAGGCACAGAGATTTGGGAGCTGAAGATATGGTACAGTGAGACCTGCAAGCCACTCTAACATTACATGCTGCTTGTCTGTTGGGTTACTGAAGGCTTGTTTGGTGCTGAGTAGAATGAAGCTCTGCATTGCAAGAATGAAATCTGAATTACTAACAAGTATTACAAAAATCCAGTTATTTGGCAAGAAGGGATAACAAGGAATCATATAATCACAGAATATGCCGAGTTGGAAAGGACTCACAAGGATCATCAAGTCCAATTCCTGGCCCTGCACAGGACCATCCCCAAGAGTCACACCATGTGCCCGAGAGTGTTATACAAATACTTCTTGAACTCTTTCCGGTTTGGTGCTGTGACCACTTCCCTGGGGAGCCTGTTCCAGAACCCAACCACTCTCTGGGGCAAGAACCTTTTTCTAATATCCAACCTAAACCTCCCCCAACACAACTTCAGGTCTTTCCTTCAGGCTCTGTCCCTGTTCACCACAGAGAAGAGATCAGTGCCTGCCCTCCTCTTCCCCTCATGAGGAAGTTGTAGACTGCAGTGAGGTTTCCCCTCAGTCTCCTCCAGGCTGAACAGACCAAGCGACCTCAGTGGCTCCTCGTATGGCTTCCCCTCAAGGCCCTTCACCCTCTTTGTTGCCCTTTGCACACTGTCTAACAGCTTAATATTTCTTACACTGTGGTGCCCAAAACTGCACACAGTATTCAAGGTAAGCCTGCCCCAGTGCAGAGTAGAGTAGGAAGGATATCTTTTATTTCTAGTTCTGCCTGTCTCTCTTTTTGCTGTCATCCTTTCTGTGCAACACACAAATCTTAAACTCCTCATATTTCCTTCTGCTTTTGTCATTTGTCCATTCCGAGCCCCTTGCCCAGTATTTTCAGACTGAACAGCCTCTCACTACCCATTAAGCTTCAGTTCTTTCACATGGAATTAAAATTCTGCCCACCTAATTAATGATGACTTCATCTATCTATTTATCTATCATACCTCTATCTTCTGTGTTTCATTTTTTGACATTTCTGTACGCTGACTGTCTTTCACTGGCTGTTTGTGTGGGTTTTTTGCAAGCTGTATAATGCCAAGGGTACACTGTAATAACAAACATCAGTGCTGATTGAATTTTTTAACATTAGCACAACTGCTTCCCTTTCCTCTTGTATTGTGGGCAATCATAGAATCATAGAATCAACCAGGTTGGAAAAGACCTCTGAGATCATCAAGTCCAACCCTTGATCCACTATCACCATGGTTACTAGACCATGGCACTAAGTGCCACATCCAGTCTCATCTTAAAAACCTCCAGGGATGGTGAATCCACCACCTCCCTGGGTAGCCCATTCCAATGTCTGGTTGCTTTCTCCATAAAAAATTTGTTCCCAATATCCAACCTAAACCTTGCCTGGCACAGCTTAAGACTGTGCTCTCTTGTCCTACTGCTGGTTGCCTGGAGAAGAGACCAACCCTCACCTGGCTACAACCTCCTTTCAGGTAGTTGCAGAGAGTGATGAGGTCTCCCCTGAGCCTCCTCTTCTCCAGGCTGAACAACCCCAGCTCCCTCAGCCCCTCCTCATAGAACCTGTGTTCAAGTCCCTTCACCAACCTTGTTGCTCTTCTCTGGACCTGCTCCAGCACCTCAATATCCTTCCTGAACTGAGGGGCCCAGAACTGGACACAGTACTCCAGGTGTGGCCTCACCAGCGCTGAGTACAGGGAAGGAATCACTTCCCTGGACCTGTTGGCCACACTGTTCCTGATACAATGGAGTAAGTCCTGCACACCCACTATGCATGCTGTTTTCTCATTGCAATGATGTAGTCTGTTTTGATGCTCAGAGGGTACAGCTCTCACTGGTACCAAGGACCATGCTTACTGTGCAGTACTGATGCATATTTTCTGATATCTACATGCTCCTCTTCAGCTCAGGAGAGACATCTCTGTCAAATGTGTCAATATTATGTAAAAGGTTGAATAGCTTTTATTGAGGTTTTAATCAGTGACCCATCATACTATATAAAAGAAACTGAAATTAGGAGATTGACAGGAATACAGCAGAGGCATGACCACAGCCATGCACTAGCCGGTGTTAATGGCTATAATTTCATAACAATATTAAAGGAGGTTACAGAAGACACAGTGGGCTGAATTAACCCTAGCTGTACCTGTTATCTTTTACATACGAAGTGGGACTTGGTGAATGTGGTACTTTCTCTGCAGTGAAATTACATCTTTACACCTGCTCTTGGTAATGAAGCGCAGGTGCTGACTGAAATATATTGACTGTAACACTGTAATGTAGGGCTGACTTGTCAGAGAAAACTCAGATTGGCATTAGATACTGTGATTCATTAAATAAAATTAATTGCTAAAAACATAATGCATTTCAAATTAAGTGTACAATTGTACCAAATGATTGGTTCATTTTTGGAAGAGGAGCAGATTGAATCACTTGTATTTAAACAAAAAGAAATTCTAAAACTTACTAGTAGCACAGAAAAAAAGTGCTTACTTCAGTGCATTAACTTGTGTACAATTCATTAATGAACATTACCAGGCAACAAAACAACATGACTCCCTTACATAAGCACTCAGTGTGCCATCCACATGGCTATAGCTTGTGAACATCTGTGCAAAGGGTTCTGACTATCGGCATTACAGAATCACAGAATCAACTAGGTTGGAAAAGACCTCTGAAAGCTCAATATAGTACTAATAAAGTCAGAAAACCCTTTTATTCCTGATGAAGTTATAACCAAGATCTTTTTAAAAGAAAAGGCTGATTCAACACACGTGTTTATAGTAATATAACTGCACCCTTTTCAAAACTGATTTGACAACATGAGAATGATCATCCCACAACCAATATAGCAATATTTGTGTAAAAAGTAGTGTATAGATCAAGCCTGCACACCAGGGAATGAGGGGGAGAGCTTTAAATGTTTTAAGAGAGCCCCCACTCCTTCTAGGTTGTAGCACTACTAGATGCTGCTCCAGTTTCAGTTCGCTTATAGTGTTGAATCCAGTCCCCAGCATCATTTCACTGAGGTCACTTGAGAGAAAAACTGAATTATTCATTGTGTTTTTAAAAGTTTCTGAACTTCAAATGTTGAAGAGTTCGTGGTGTATTCTATGTAAAATATTGAATGACTTCAGAGAGCAGTGTTGATTTTGCTCTTTGGGCTCTGCTGCTGTCCATAAAGCATTCAGGCAGTGTTCTTGTAGTTTATGATGTCAGAAATGTAATCCCCTGAGTGAATTATATATATTTGTATTCATGCCAGGTAATCTTATTACCCTAAGGTTTATAGTCAGTCCTGTTGCTTCTACCAGCTGGCACATTTTTAAGTCTGTGCAGCACTTTTCTTCAGTAACACCCATATCTCAGGTAAGGATAAAGTCCATGACTTAAGTGTGACATCATGATAGTATGAGAAGAGTGTTAAAAATTCAGGCTCATTCCTTTTAATCCTAATAAATGTTTATGACAGCCTGTGCTATTTTTCTTTCAGATGCTAACCACTCTTGTTAAAGTGAGTAAAATTTTTCTGAGACTGAATGTTCCTGTTCTCTTACAAAAATACTGAATAGGAAATTTTTCTGCCCATTTCAAGCACTGTGCTGTTAAAAACATAGAACTTTTAAGAAGACTGCTTTGAATTTCCTATCATTTTTGAGTAGTTCTCCAATGTAGAAGTAAAAGCATTTTATGGGAGAAGGAAAGAGAAGTGTTTTTGCTAGTGGAAAGGACTATTGTCTTTCTAGGGAAAGAAATTTAATTGTAATTACCACTAATTCTAATTCAGAGAACACAGAATTGGGAAGAATTACTTGAAGCTCAGTTTTCAGTGGTTTTCATTGGCCTCAAAATAAGATATGTTTGAGTCAGAGTAGATAGGCAGTCACCTAGGCTTTTTTTTTTCTAGTCTAGGAACCACACAAGAGCAATTATGGAAGTAAATTACTCCTCTCACTATGTATGTCTGTTTCGTATTTACATCTGGCAATGATCATATACTGAAGACTGGTATCCAATCCATCCATCCATTTTGTAGGGTTTGGTTGGATGTGGAGAAAACTTGTTGAGGAAGGCAAGCAAAAGGTCTGAGGATTTCAACTGGTGAGATTTAGTCGTTCACTTCTTCTGAATGGTAGCATTCTCACCAAGATTTAGCTTCTGTAAGGTTAGGTCTCCTGCATTGCTGAGCTTCTTCCCTTGGCTGACAGTTTCATTGTTCCAAGGGAACGCAGCTGTCAGAAGAGGTCATCATTGCAGAGGGGATGACAGTCTCTCAAGGACCTAAGGCCAGCCTCACAGAGAGTTTTGAGGACTGTGGCAATGACCTCCACCTGGGCTCTGAAATCACGAGGGATTTTGCGCAGAGACCAGCGTGCCAGAATGATGTGTTCACAGTGGCTTGTGTTGCTAAGCAGACTAGCAGCTGCTTTTTGTAGCAGTGGGAGGTTTTTTCTCAGTATATATTTTTCATTCTTGAATACAATGAAATGTAGTAATGAGTCTGGAGGTCGTACACGTGTGGATCCCCGCTGCCAAGTTTCTGTCTGATAGATTCTGAAGAGAAGTACGTTTTTCAGTACTTCATTCAAAAATAAGTTGACATTTAGTAAGATGATGTCTTAATTTCATTGTGATCTTCATTGTGGGTGAAGAGGAAGAAGTAGTTGTTTGACAGGATTTAGGAGTAGTTCTTGCACCATGTGTGTCCCATACAGCCTCAGGATGCACAGTCTCCATGGGTACAGATTGAGGTTTATGTGTTCTCCACTTTGCTCATAAGATGGCAGTTGTTGACTGGATGATAAAGAATTTCCTGTTAAGAACTGTAGTTCAAATTTATCTCTGTGGTCGTGTCTACGTAACTAAGGAACAACAGCCTGTCTGTAATCTCATTGTTTTCTATACTTCTCCAGCATTTTCTTTAGCTTTTAATTTGCTTGAAAATAACAACTAAAAAGTATTTCCATTGAAGTAATCATTGCTTTAAGAAAAACGTGTGTGTATCCTTTTTCTATATGTAAAAAGAGGAGATTCACAAGCATGTCTGACAGCTAGACTAACTACTCTGTGCAAACAGTTTTCATGTCATACTCTTGAAATATTTTTACATAAAGCAGTTAACAAGACCTTGAAGGATTATTCAAAATTGTTTTCTGCAGAGAATATATTGCCACACACAGGCACTGAATAAAAGGAAGAGAACATACTACTGTTGCCTCTGACATTACGGTAGTACTTTATGGGTGTTCCTGCACTGGCTTCTGTGTTGGTAGCAGCAAACAAATTACTTATTTTCAAGTATTTGTGCACCTTACTGACTTCCATAGGCAGCCTCGCAACCCTTCATTCATCATAAATGTTAAAAACAAGAAGAGCATTTTGTGAAGAATGCTGATCAGAAAGGATGTGGAAATTGAGAATAAGGAATTTGTCTCCTGGTGTTATGTTCAGCAAGCCAACTTGCTAACTCAAGCGCTTAACTGCAGCACCTACATGCAGAGTGTCAACAGATTTGTGTTTCTCTCTAGATAGCAGAGAGAGACTGCAAATGGTCTCAGTTCAGAGGGCAGTTCAGTCTGTCCGAGACCTGACTGTCCTCTGAAATTGGCTGTCTTGGTTATAGAGTCATCAAACACAGCAGTTAAACTTCTAAAATTATGTGAAAGAAAAGAAGACTCTTGTATGCATTACTTTAAGAAGAATACACCAAGGGGAAATCATGCCTGGTCAATCTGATAGTCTTCTATGTGGAATGACTAGCTGGGTAGAGGAGGGGAGAGGAGTGGATGTAAATGTATGTAATTGAAGAGAAACATTACTCCTTTTTACATTGTATATTCCTTGTGCTTATACTGTAATTATTTAAATTATTTGAGAGCTTAAATCCGCATTATGCTGTACAGATGTTGCTGTTTATAAGGACATCTACACATGTTGGTAGAATTCAGGAATTCTCAGTGTTCGCATGCTGATTTTCTACACTAGTCAGACCCAGCTTATAAAAAAAGTCTTTCATCTTTCATCCAAATAATTCTTTCATCCTTTCTACTGAGTGTCAACAATGTTGTCATCCCTCCCATAATTATAACCTATTTTGTTTTACCAGAGCAGTTCCAGTTAAGTAATTAGCCTTGGGGTGACAAAGGAAAACCCTGACCATTTGAGAGTAAATACATGCCTGTTCTGGTGGTAGGTGTCTGCCTTTCTTCTTCCTGCTCTCCCTTCTTCCAGAGCTAGTAGAAGGAATCATATAGGCTACTTGTCTCCTCACTGGTAGCAATGTAGCTCCAAGCAAGTCTGAGTCCCATAACTCTCCCATAGACTACTGAGACTGGAATAGGCAACCAGCTACCAGAAGTGATTCAAAGCCGAGGAGAGTGCTCTAGTTCCACTGGGACCATCAGACTGGCAAATTGGACCCATGATTAATTATATCTGTAAGATGAAAAAAAGCCTGTTGTTCTGATTGTGCAGTGAGGTCATCCAGAGCAAGTCTGTTAGTTCCCTGGTAGTACAGAACAATACCAAGCATTTTTACTTCCTTGTTCTCTAAGTTCAATTGTAGGTTTTTATTTTAAGATAAATGGAAACTTAGAAAGGAGTCTAAGATTTGGCTTGTGATGATAAGATGAACATAATTATTGTAGATACAATTTTACTAAATTTAGAGATTTGTATGGTTAACCTCAGAAAAAGTATTTCTAGATGAGGTCTAGCAGAGGTTATCTATGTTAAAATAAATAAATAAATAAATTTATCTTAAAATAGATAAATACACAACATTTTGAGTGTATTAAAAATGTCTGGAAAAACTGTTATTCTAAGAGAGAAATTTCTACGGCAGCTCCAAGACCTAATATAGTCCAAGAATGTAATAGTTTTGAGGGAAAAAATCTATTTAAAAAAAAAACTAGAATAAAAATTTCATATTTATCTGTTAGAAATTATTAATATTTGTTTATAGAACATTGAGATGCACTGTTTATTAGTATAGAAGAAACAGAGAGCTGGTACAGTTTTTTCATTGTTCAACAGAGAAACATTAAAGATAAAATGAAGTCTGAGATGTGAACCAAAACTTTATATTAATACTACTTATAATTGCTGCCTGTGTTAATAACTAAAAGATGTTAACAAGCAATGCAGGTAACATTTGAACTTTAATCCGGTAATATGTCACAAGTATATTTTGAAAGACAGGAACATGGGAATAAGAAAACCTAGCAAGAAAACAGCCATGTTTGTTGAATGAGAGTTACCACAGCCACCTCATCACATCTTGGTATCATGTTATATTTCTGCTGCATTCTCTTATCTTGTTTAGAAAAGTAAGGCTTGGAGGCAATTAATTGCAACTACTGAGGAATTTAGTAATAAACCCAGAAGAATAATGAAACTGTGTCTAAGTCAGTAGCTTAAAGGAAACAGGTGTGCAAGAACAATGACTTTTGAGATGGTGTATCTTGACAGAAGCTCAGATCCCATGTTTTTCAGCCTTGTTCATTTGTCAACATAAAGGCAAGATAAAGCCTTGTGGGATTAAGTAAACTCCATAGCTAAAAATACAGTTTGACATTGCTTGTAGACACATGACAAGTCTACACAAAGAATATATTGGTAGTCTTTTCATCTAGAAAAGAATATGTTTTTAAGGAGGGTGAATACTTCTATTGCATTTAGATTCAAACAGTGTAGCATTAGTATCTTCAAATAATTTTAATGAGATGATGTTACATTTTCTTCTTCTCAGGCTTTACAAATACAGATGGTAAGGAAATCATGTGTGAAATATTTCTAAGTAGAACCTTTAATTAATATTTAGAAACTATTTTGCAGTTGGTATAATTTCTATAATTATTTATCTAAATTTTTAAACTGTCCTGTGTTTAGAATTGAACAATTTTCTTCATTTTGTGTAGTTAATGCAGATTTTTTGTCATTTTAAGTTCTGTATTTCATTTCCAGCAACTTAATAACATACCTGTTCCTAAATTAAGCATGCCGTTCACATCGATGCTAATCGTGCTATATGCATTACATATTGTTCATGAGGAACAAGTGACAGACACCAAGAATGTCAGATCTGTAATTTATGTTTAACAACTCTGATGAGAGTGTAATAAACTGTAACAGGAAAGTCTGACTGCCTTGTGAAGGATGTTGCCTTAAGAGACCGCAGAAAACAGGACTCCAGACCAATTTAGTGTAGGGGATAAGATGAAGAGAGTAAGTCGTTTAATCTCAGGCCTGAGGCCCAGGGAATACATGACACATGCTCGTGTGTTGAGGGGGTTCCACAATTTAAGGTATTATCCCAACCAATCCCAGATCTCTCTGTCCCCCCAGATCCTCCCCCTGGCACACCCCTCTGGAAATTGAGTTAGGGGTCCTGGGACCCCCTCTTCCCCATCTTCCTCTTCATCAAAGCACGTACAGTCCTTGTAGCTCCTCCAAAGTTCTGGGCTTGAAGGTCGCTTTGACTGTGATGTATCTTGTTGTTCAAGCCAGGGTGCAAATGTTCTTAAACAGAAAGAAGGCCTACCTTGAGGGAAGTCTAAACAAGCTAAAGGAATTTAGAAAGTTTGATATGAAATGGGAAAAAGGGTTGGGTAAATGTGTAAACTACTGGGCTAAAGGATGGCGTATTATACAGCTACATTAAAATCTACATTTACTACACAACTACTTCTAAAATCTACAAAAGTAAAAAAACCAAAAAGCTCTGAGGCATCAAGGACAAGAATGCAGGAAGAATGGTAAAGTCTTTAGCTGAACTCTGTTGTTTAGGTGGGTATAAAATAATCTTCCTTCTTGCCATACATTCACATTGATGGACTTGTCCTAAAGTTTACAGCTGTGTAATGGAGAGCAGAATTTAGCCCTTTCATCCTTTTTCATAGTAACTTTCCACTGATTTTGGCAAGGTGCAGATACTGAATTAGAACTGCTGTTAACCTTCAAAATGAGTGGAAGGTGTTTTGGGATTCCATGTGAATCGTAAACTCCTCCATTTTTGTTTTGTTTTGGCAAACCCATTTCTGTTGCCACGTGTGGAACAGCTGAGGTTTTTCTTCCGTATCAAACATCACAAGATTAACTTTGCAAGGTTAACTGCAAGGGCAGTTCCACAGAAATATACTTTTCATGCATATGCAGCATTCTGGATTTTTCCAGGAAGATTCTCATGCCAATTCACCTTCTGGTAGATGTCTGGATGGTCCCAAGCCATACTTTTCGGAGTAAGGTTCTGGGCAAAGAAGTACTGTTATCTTAGAAAATTATTTAAAATACAGGTCCTATTGAACTGTTTTTTACAGAGAAGACAAATATTATGTCTGCAAAGACAACTCTAGAAAAAATAAAACATGTCCAAAATGTGCCCATAATTTGATATTTGCTGTGATGAAAAAGCAATGAAATCTACAGTATAGCAAATTGGCTGAGCTGTCTGAACAAGTCCCTTTGAATTCTAGTAGCTGAAGTTAAATGGGTTTTGTACATTTGTCTTCTTTAACATTTCTATGTGGTTGGTACTGCTTGTCTGGTTATTTTTTTTTTTTGTATTCTCCAGGAGCTATAAAGCAACATGTTCTTATTACTATGATGATGTGGGGGTCAGACAAAAGTGTGGAAATGAAGATGGTCATGGCCATGCAGAACTCTCTTAAGTGTCTTCTTCAGTGTTTTTCTGCCATCCAGCAGTTTCAGATATTATGGCCACACGCATGAGTCAGCAGAATGGCTCATATGAACCCTCTTCATCAGCTTCAGCGCAAAGTCAGAGGGCTTAAAATGCAGCCAAAAGCATTGTTGTTTTGATCTCAGAAAGCTAACTACAGATTTTAAAGTCCCCAATTTTATTCATAAGTGGAAAAGGTCACAAAACAATGTAATCCATAGGAATGTACTGTTAGTAATGTTCGAACTGACAACTTAATCTGTTCCTAATCATTGTGCCATAATATTTATTATTAGATTTCTAATTTATGGTGCAGTTAATGACAAAGGAGTGTAGTCAGAAACCACTGAAATTATTTTCAAGATGGAATTTTGTTGCTATCATACTACTAAAAGGCAAGAAAAAAATGTTACAAGTTCCCTATAAAATTTCTAAAAAATGCTAAAATAATTATGATTAATGGATTTTCTCTGAAGGGTAACACATTTGCACAATGTGTTCTAATAAAAATAGTTCAAAAATTAAAAAACCAGAAACTTCTTGGATCAGAAAAATATAAAGACTCTACAATGTGAAAGAAGACAGTCAAACTAATCAAATAGTCAGGCGACAGTTACAAAAAACAATAATGAGCAGAGGCAAAGTATATTTTAACTCTATTTCAGTGTCTTCCTACAGCAGAATGAGTACTGTAAAATAATCTAGTAAGAGCAACCATACGTATGCTGTCTGTGCTGAATGGGCATTCTGCTATAAAAATAGTATAGATGTGTATATACCATATATTTAGGATGTCGTATAAGAATTTTGGCACAGAAATGCCCTTTATAAATACCACCCTTCAGAAATATCTTTCCTAGTGCTCAAATGACGACTTTTGTGATTCTATAGATAAAACAATATGTGTAAATATGCCTTGTTTTGCTTGTTCATGCACTTAAACCTGATAGTCTTCCATTTGGAGCAGTTCATTCTTTGCTTCTGTAACACTTCTGCAGCAACAAAGCATCTTCAGCTCTGCTTCATCTTCCGTTGTAGAAGCACTTTCTCACTGCCCATTTTTGTTTCCCAGCATTTTGAATTTATTTTGTAACTAATAATTGCAGTGGAGTTGGGACTGTAGAGGTAATGCAGATTGCCAGAAGGTTGACATACATTGAGCTTTCCCGTTGACTCCCAAAGAATGTTTTTAGATCATTTTGTGTAACCGGAAGAATCAATGGAGAAAAACCCACAGGGAACAAAATTAATCTCTGAGCTTGTATAAAAAAAGTCTTCAGCTTTGAGATAATTAGTTTACTTATTAGGTAACATTATTTCATTATAGGAGTGGGAAGATATGCAGTGAGAGAAGTTTGAGGATGGCATACTCTCGGGAGGCAGGTGGAGAGCAGGAGGGTCATTCAGTAAGAAAATGGTAGTAATCCAGTGTAATAGACTTCCCTGCCTTAGAGACTGGGACAAGAGCTTGAACCTGGGATAGCTGACTGCGTTTGACTTTGCAGTCTGTAAAATGCTGCTCATACAAAATTCTTCATGGAACTGGAACCTAAGTTCATTTTTCAGGCTGTTACTCTCTATCAGTCCGATCTTCAGAGTACTCTGTTTGGGCCAGAAAGATGTATGTGTATGAAATATTCAATCCTATGTTTATGCACAGGATACACACATAAACAAAAGTGAAAAACAAGAAATATCCTTTATATATAAACTTATACTTGCATGTGTAGTCACTAAAAAGTAGCTATCACCTTTTAGTGTGCTCTTAAAAGATTCACTATTAAAAATAAACTAATCATTAATGTAATTTAAAAAACTTTAATTCATTAAGTAATTTATTTTTCTAAAAGCCTACATCCCCCTTTTTCTACTTGTAAGAGGGCTTAATATAAGTATCTGGCAGAGGAAGTATGCGTATATTTATATATTTTATATATATAATATAAGGATATGACACAGGAAATCAAACACTCATTTACTGGTTTTATGCTACATTGGTTGTTACAGTGAAACAGCAAATAGTCTTTTTTCTGATTATTTTCATCAATTGTATGCACCAGATTGCAAGTAACTTCTCTAAATGCATCCTGTTTACTGTCACTGTTAATTGCCAGCTTTTTTTTTTTTTTTGGTAATTGTTTCAGAAATGAAAGAAGCAATTTTAGTAAAATGGCAGAAATATTGCTTTCTAATGCTGACTGTGAGTGTTGTGGTGTGGTTAAAGAACTGAGACTGAGCAATGAGATTCTGCAGTTAGCCCTTCCATTGCCTGATCCCTAACTTCCCTTCAAATTCTGTGTATAAATTGTTTGTAGGATTGTCCCAGGTATTTCATGGACTTATTTTTGTAATGAAAGTGGTTCCTAGTATGTGAAAAGCCAGGGATAGGTAGCTTTACAACACAGAAGAGCTATTCAAATTTATGTCCAACATCATTGGAACTCAAAAGTTTCGTGTTTGCTGGGATGGGTGAAGATACATCATCAGAGGTATCTGGCACAGAGCAGCTTCATTCAACAGTGCTAGTCACCCTTCAGTTTGTACAGTAGTACAGAAGAAGCCCCAACGAATCAACAGTTAATAGAACATTGATCAGAGGAAAGAAAAAACTCTGGAGTCATCTCATGCTAAACTAAATTTAATTGCTGTCTGCTGAATACAGGATTATGGCATGTTAGCCTATTAACTGTACTGAAAAATTCACATCATGAATCAGTTTCCCTTCATTACATTTCATTTGTCATTTGGGAAAAAAAAATCAAATCCATATGTGCAAACCCCAGCATAAGAAGCACAAGGTGCACAATAGATGTCAGGCCTGGGTCGTAAAAATGAAAGCTGTGTTTTGTGGTCCTTCATCAAAGTTAATCTGCCTGCCTTTCAGAAGGCCAAAGCATTTTAGATCAGCTGCCTGTGAACTAAAGTTAAGTACATGCAGATGACATTGCAGTCCACTGTGAAGACACCCTGGCTTGTATTGATGACAGTTTAGAGATTGCTGTGTTGTAGCATTGCTGCGTGGTGGACCAAAGGTCCTCAAAGACTCAAATAAAGTCTCTTGGCATATTTATTCAATGATATAATAAAGCTTATAAATTACTAACCAATTATGCATTGTTTCTCTATGATCTATGATTTTTCCATGATGCACATGACAGCTCTGGATCCTGTGTATTTTGAAGATATCTTAATTACTCATGAAAGTGAAATCTACAGAATACTCAAATTAGGAGTATTTTATAATTAATAACTTCAGGTCGTATCTGATTTCTACCTGTCTCTCAAACACATGATTGCATTGGGGTCTTAAACCTGAACTTTCTGCTTCCAGAAGTTGTGTCTTTAGTCTGGCTTGGCTTGGTTCTTGTGCTGTGGGTTGACCTCTTATCTTACTTGAACAACTGTTTGGATTCTCTTTCGAGCAATTCAGGAAGGAATGGTCAACCTGAGATGTCCTATGAAATATTCTGGTATGTAGCTTAAAGCTGTAGTTTTCTCTAATTTAGGGATAATCTAGCTGTCAGTGCACTTTTAAACCCTGAATTGGATTTCCATTCTTTCGCAACTGTGCATTTGTATGTCAATTTACTGAGCTTATTTCAACCTCATACTCTCATTTTTAGTATTTTGTCATTTCCACACTTTTGTCTCCCTGTCTCCCATAGAGTTCACTCTCTTTGTAGAACCTGTTTCCATCATCTTTGACTGTCTATTTTCTTGGCTCATTTTTCCATCAAAAAATGAACAGATTTTTCAAAGCTGATAAGGGCCTTTATTAAACTTTGGGTTGGCATAGGATTCAAGAAGTCCTATTACAGAGTGAAAATGCCTGTATATACTGTATTTTTACATGAGAAATACTTCATACTTGACTTAAGGTCATACCAATTTTAGCTAATCTAGAACTGTAATCATATGTCATTCTTCATCTGTCATAAAACAGTTTTGCCAATATACACAGAGGAGCTTCAATTTTAGTAAAAGTGTTTACAGATATTACTAGTTTTCAAGCATACATAGATAATGTATATATGCTGGCATAAATAAACCATAAAAATTTTGTTCCAATTTTTCAGCAAACTGACATGAACGTTTTCATGAGATTCCTGTTTATGTGACAAGAGAAATCAGGGAATCTGTATTTCAGCTTTATGCGTTATGGATATACTGAGCATCATCACTTGTATTTGTCATTTATGCTTGAAGTGTTACCATATTAATTCAGTTAGGTAGTAGTTAAACCAGCAGTATGCCTCCTGGGTTGAAATGTATCTAGGTTAAAATGCAAGTGCATCAGCACTAGCTTAGCTTTCAACAGACTGTCTTTCAAACAGGAATTGGAATGGAGTTGTCAGGTACAATGTCACAGTGTTCTCATACAAACAGGCTACTCAGTCCTGGGCTGAGTAATTTTAAAATATATTTCATGAGCAAGGACCTATGATTAACAGTGAGAATTCAGAGGCACTGAAGCTGGAATCTAAAGACGTTCAACATGACCTATTGTAGTCAAGGCAGAGAGGATGAGACTTTAGTAAATTAGAAGTATGTATTTGATATAGAGGGGATATAACGTAAATTTAAAGCAAATCAGCTGTAAATATATGCTTTGGCTATTGTAGTAGTGGATATCCAGTAAATATAGTATCTTCATCTTTTCCCAGATAAAGTGAATTTTTTCTCATACACCTTGAGAATATGTAGTTATTCTTGGAGAACACTAATAATCTAACTGAATCTTTGCCTTCTCTTCACAGTTATAAGGCAAAAATATAATTTTTTAAGTCCTTCTGCTTATGCTTATTCATTGGAGAGCTTTTGTTTCTCATTTATCAATAAAAATTTCTAGAAGGTACTAAGACAATGTGATGTGGGCTCTGGAGATCAGACTTAGATTTTCCCAAAATATGGTGTTTCCCTCCTTGTGCTAAGAGAGCCAGGCAAAAAGCTGGAGCTCAGCCAATGATCTAGTCAGAAATGCCCAACTGATAACACTCCTGGGTTATGTTAATATCATAAGGGAGAGGTATATAAACATAGACAGGATGAATAGAATAAAGGTGATTTTAAATTGTACATTGAAGCTAACTAAAGCATGTAAATATAATCTGCATTTAATTTCCTGAGAACTCTGGGAGAAAAAGCAGAATTACTTTGTCCAAAAAAATGCTTCAAACACCTGATCTGGCTGAATAAAAGGGATGATTTAACAAAACAGTCAGAAGATAAGGGATAAATATATTACTAAACCCAGTATTTTATTTTTTAGAGGAAAAAAGGTCAAAGGTTAAGGCAAAAATGAGGCAGTCGTGTTATATATTCTCCATGCCATTATGCTAAATGTAAAACAGCTTAGCAGCTTCATTGGAAGGTGCTTACCGGTATTATTAGTATGGAATTTTGCAGTTATTGGAGAACATTTATTATTGTTTGGTAAGAAGGAAAGAATTTAAGATACTGATTATAAACCCTTCAAAAATAGTGGAATGAGCAATGGCCAAATCTAAGTAAGATGTTAAGAAGTCAACTGGTTTTCAACTAAACACCAGCCAGACAATTTTCAACAGAAGGTGCACAGTCATACGCAAAGCACTGATTAAAATGCTTAATCAAGTAAGCCGAGGTGACAAACAAGACCAGCTGTAGAGGAAAGATTGTACCATATCAGCTGTGCACACAGTATGGCTCAGCCTTGAGAAATTTCCACATGGGAAGTAGTAATTGACCAAAAATTGTTGTTCAAAAGACAATCTGATAAAAAAATCTGCTTTACACCATGTTGATAAAGCAGCATATTTAATTTGTAACATCTGAACTTTTAAGAAAATCAACTTTCTTGTAAAGTTGGCCTCTTTGTGTTTTTTCTCCTTTGTTCTTTTTTGAAAGAATATATTGGTTTTCACTACAGTGTGTCTTATGAATATTTATAAGGCAAAAGTATTTTTTAATGAGTGACCATTAGCTGACTTCATATGGTTTTGTGTGTAGACGGTAGATAAAGAATAAACATGTCAAACAAATGGCAAATAACTGTGCAACCATGATCTGATGTTATTTGCTTTCTTCTAAGCGATATCAATCCTGCTTCCCCATGGGAAAAAAGTTTGTGGATGGACTGTGATGTATATGAAGGCAGGAAAGAAAAAATGAAAAAATCTTGATTCTTTGTTTATATAAGAGATACTCAATTTCAAATGAGAGTGTTTTTGGAGCTGAAAAACAACTGTATATTAAGAATTGTGTTCTCAAGTGTTTTTAAAAGTGGAAAAAATTTCCTTCCGTTCTCTTAAATTGTTCTCTTTGCCCAGAGGTCTTAGCATTCTTGCACTCCTTATTGAAAAAAACTAACAAAAATACAAAGTTCTGCCTATGCTCAGTAACTAAGCATTTTGGATAAAGACTACAGCCAAGGGGATGTGTGGAAACAATGTTACTACCAATCATTTCTAGCAATCCTTAACTTCCCAGTCTGCAACACCTGTTATCTATTTACTGTCAAATTAGCTGTGGAACATCTTTCAGCACAAGTCTAGAAGGGAGTGTAAAATCCTTCCCATAGAGATAGTGTAGTTTCTCTCAGCTCTCATCTTACTGTACCTCCTTTTCCGAAATACCCTCTAGCAACCCAACAAGTACTTAAGAATTCTTCACAAACCATTATCCTCTGTGTGTCTTCAATATTCTTCCCAGACAAGGATCAGTATGAAACATTTTCGGTTGTATTCATTAAAGTTTAATAACCAGCTTTCCCTTTGGTGTTTACTGTACAAAAACATATCAGTATTCGGTGTTGTTAAAATTTGTAATATTTTAGCTAATATTTGTAATTTGACTCTGCAGTAGCAGGAATTTTATCTGAAAGCCAAAGTGGAGTTTTGTGTGACTGTAAGAGTGTTTTATACTCCACTTTATTTCAAGGCATCACATTTGGTGTGAAATCTTTGAAAACATGAAACTTAAAACCTGAATGAAAATAAAAGGAAACTTAATGTTAACACCTTTCTTAATTTGGTATATCTGAGCTGAGCAAATTACACCATTTTAAGGGAGAGGCAATATCGGTTGAAACCTTAAAGGCCTCCAATATTATGATTCTTTAATAGAGACAATTTTAGTGATTATCTCAATTTTTTGAATATTTAATCCCAAAAGTTCCCTATTGAGGGAATAGGTACATAACTTCACTTTGTATTCTTCTTTCAGCACTGAGAATACCTTGGATAATCCCAATACAGTTTAAATGTTATTTCTCAGCTGTCTAAAAAGATACTTCATCCTTTTGTGAATTTTGATGGGTATTTCTACCTTTTAATTATAATCTGAAGTGTTTTAAAATTGACGGAATGTAAAGAACATAATCCAACAGAAAAAATAGTTGACTGACTTTTCAAAACAAAATATTTGTTATTCAGAATAGCAAATGATTTTGCAACAGAGTCTGGAGATTTTCCTCTGTTGGAGTGAAACTGGTAGTAATTACCTTCCACTGAGTACCTTCCATGAGAACTCTTTATTCTGTAAGTAAGACCAAAGTAATTTTTTTAAAGAGAATGGGTTTATAGGAACTATGACCATGATTGCACCTCAAGTGAAGAATTGCACAGGAAATGTGGATAAATAGAAGGATTTATAACTTGTTGATGGATTGTGTGCTCAATGTGATTGTAGCTTCAGTATAAAAGGGTAATTTAAAACCATTAATGATGCTGCCCATAAATGTGGCAAAGGACCAGCAGCTGCACATAAACATTTTAGTCCTATAATCTCTTATAGCATGATAAAGAAAATACTGGAAAGAGCCATGGGAAAGTTTTTCACAAATGGTTCATGATTTTTTGCAGTTTGTTTTCTGGTGAAAGTTTTCATGAGAAACTTGTTTTGTGCAGAATTGTTCTCATTCACTATTGGACTGTGTTTGCTATGAGAGCAACAGAAAAGGCCATGTAAAGGAAGTTTCGAGTTCCCCTTTACTTATTCTAAAGTAAAGGCTTCTCATAAAGAAGTGAAATGGATTGAAACCACTCTGAGCTGTCAGTACACTGCAGCTTTGAATCAACTGGAAAAGCAGCATGATATCAGCAGCATGGAGATGGATTTTCATTTAATTAAGCTCTTTGTTCTGGCAAGAGGAAGCAGGGGAGTGTCTCAGCAGTGTGTGTCTCCTGCCCGTTGCTTAGGGCATCCCAGTGTTCAGATGGATCTCCTGTGGCTTATGTGCCTGGGTGTGGGACAGTGGTGAAAGACAGAGAGTAAACATCAGAGCTTGAAATCATATTCATGATTCGAACGGATTGATTCATTTTTACTAGGTTCTGCATTATGTAGACATCAAGAGAGATTTTTGAAAGATGTGCTTATGTTACTTACATTTACTCTAGTTAATGTTTCCTGTTGATCTAGAGCACACTGTGTAAAGTGAAATCAATTCCCAACAATCGTCAAAAACACCCGTTGTGTCTCACATTCACTCAACCTTCTCCACTAGAAGATACTCCCTTAGTAGTCACTAAGTGGAAGTTAAATAGAGAAGAAAACAGCACAGTCCTAAATAATTAATTAGAAATATGTTGTTGTCACAAATTATTGTCACAAATATTTCTTTTTTTACTCCCTCACCTGTCACAGAATGACCTTAACACTGTGCCCTCACTGCGAGTGTTGTCTATTCATTTGTTGGTCTTTTGTCATCCCTTAACTCACCAAATATAATTAAAATATTTGTGGAAAAGGGAAAGGCAGGAGAAAGGCACCAAGTAGTATGTGTGTTGTCACTTTTTTTCTGAAGAACCAGTGTCAGAACAGCACATGATGACCTTCTGGAACATCAAAACATAGACTACACAGAAGTTACATTGACAGTATACAGCTCTAACTGTAAGTCTCTGAGGGCATCATGATACAAATAAAAATGATGCCACTGCCTGAGAGCAAGCTAATGACCCATGCAGAAAGCTGTCTACCTCTGTTACAGCACATGAGTATGTGCAAGTCTTGCTGAGAAAATTGTTAGATGGAGATGTTGAAAGAAGAAATTAAATTTGATCAGTAGAAACCTTTGTTCTTGTGAACCTGTCTGGCATGGGACTCCTTCATGCCTTGGGAATTGACATTTATTCACATGCCTAAGCTGGTAGTGTACTCTACAGCAGGTACTCTGGTAAGTTCCCTGTTTGCAAAGTCCAGAAGAACTGTCTTTAGAGACATAAATACTCCTTGTCAATATATCCAGAACTGCTGGCAACCTAGCCAGAATAGCTCAGCATCTGTGTTGTATTAAGCCAAATCAAACCAGAATTTGTTCCCGGTTTTTCATTGCTGTGGATATTGACCTTCCTGAGCTCTATGTCTTTTATGAGACCAGGTAGTTGAACTTGTCTGTGACTTGCAGGCACATTCAGACATCAAAAATTTTGCTTAGGTTAAGACAATCTTAAAGGTTGAATCATATCTTAATTACAGTATGCCACCATTTGGTGTATAGTTTCATATATCCTAAACCAAAACTTCTGTGTTTATGTGATCTGACTGTACAACTTGGAGTCTGGAACCTGTTGTTGCTGTAGTTTGGAGGCAAACGGTGAAATGCTTGCATTCCTCCAGTATTCCAAGATATTATATATTCCACCCTAATTTAAAAACTGCTACTTGCATTTTGCATAAAAATTCCCTTTCAGCATGAACTCCTTTTTAACCTTCTGTCATTTCCGTCAGTGTAACACAGCCTGCCTCCATGCTAATCACATGCTGGCTCAATTTTTTCTTCAGTGCTTTGGTTTGTAGATAGGTGTTTAAGATTCATAGGATTAAAGAAAGGATAAGTCGTCTGATTCTGTAACTACAGAAGATGGGAAGACCTGAAGGCTGACTCTTAGCCTAGGTATGCCTTTTGAATTAAAGTCAATAGATAATGCCTATAATTTTGGTTAAGGTGTAAGCACTGGTAGATCCAAGAGTAAAAATGGGTACACTGATTTGATTGCTTTAAGCAATAGCCTGCTGCACGGAAGTAAACCAATGCACCTTTGGCATTGTTCCCTAGAGAACCGAAGTTTTAATCTCAAAAGTACAGAAGCATATCTTGTGGAAACCTGAGTCAAGTGCTTAAGCAAGCACCTCTGTAACTGGTATTTGCATAGCCTGGCTCTGCTCACTGCATTGGGTTATCCTTTTGTGATATGACTTGTCTCTCTACAATCTTTGCTTGCTCCCCTCCAAGACCTGCCCAAGCAACTCTAAGGATTCTCTAAGTTTCTGTCTGAAACAGTCTGATGAGGGCAAAAGCCTAATTTTTAGGTATTGGATGTATGAATATGGCCCTTTCCTATGACAAAACTTTGTCTGTTATGAGCCATCACGTATTTCATTAACTGGGTTAATGACACTTCAGAGAGAAACACTAAGAAATGTAGGAAACCGTGTTGGGATTCATGTTACCAGACTTCCAGTGCCAGCAGTGTGATCATCTGAACAGGTTCTGTTTTAGAGTGAAGAAAAGTAGGTACATCTTTACAACAAAACCCATTTTGAAATGAATTTCACCCCAGAAATGCTTTTTTCTTTTCACTGACTATAAAAAGAATTTACATTGGTCTAGATGCATGTGGCAAATGTGTACCAAACATGGTACAGACATTCTGTCTCTGGCCTTTTACCAAAACCACCAAGCTCCCTAAATGAGTAAAGCAAGCTCTCCTGCCATGACAGCCTAAGATGGAACTGGTTAAATGCCTTAAATAAAAATCATGGTGTGGCTTTATGTCTCACACTTTGTCTGTAATACGTGATATTACCCAGACCTCTGGTTATGCATTTGTAACACTAATAAGGAAGCTGTAAAGCAAGAAAAAAGTCTTCTGAAACGTGCTGTCAATGTTTATATAAACAGTAAGTGCTTGCCACATGACAGCCAGTATATTTTGTTGCACACATATAGTGATTTATGTGCACAGTAGGGACTTGAAACATGATGGGAAATGAGATGGCACGGCTTAGAGTTTTTCTGCAGAAGCTCTGCTTCAGTTGTACAGTTGTTCCTGAACAGTTATTTATATTTACGAACTGTCAAGGAATTTTTTTTTTTTTGCTTTATTTTATATATGGCTTTTAAAAACCCCAAAATTTATTTAGGAATAATTAGGAATTATTTCTTCTGGTATTGAAATACAAAGTATAATTTCCAGAATAACTTGGATAGACCTAAAATAGATTTCTCCCTAACCCACCTTTTGATATCTAAAGTTTTTCTACCAGAAATTCATTGTGGGCTAGACATTGCCTCTGTGGAGCAATCTGTCCTAATTCAATTTGGAAATGGAAAGGAAGTGCTAGCAAAAGTGACTTTTCTAAACTTGAGTCTAAAGCATATATATTTTTAGTTGTTCTCACCATCTTGTTGAGTATCCCTGGATTGTGCAGAAACTACTATGATAATACTCAAAACCAAATCAAGATCTGCTGGCTAAAAAATAGGAGGCTTGCTACTTCCTCAATGGGTAAAGAAATAAATTTGCATGGATCAGCAAAGATGGCAATGATTAATATAAGCCTCCCCTCTGTTTGTACAAAAAAAGTTCTTTAAATGGTTTTGGTGGAAATTCAAATGTAAGACAGTGCATATGTGCAAATCTTGTGGATTGGGAGAATAACATCTCATAAGAGCAAAACTTAGGAGACATTTTATTGGTAGGAAATATGAAAATGCACAAAATCACATTGGGGACTGTTGCAGGAGCAACAAAAGTGAACCATAATATTCTTTATTGTTCATATTGAGCACTGAATTGCAACATCAGTTTAATGTTGTTTTTGTCTATTGTTAAAACAGTATGTGTTGGTAAGACAAGAACAATGTGCTGACTCTGATTAAAATGAGAAAACAGAATAGATTGAAGGGGCCAATCTGTGTGTTTGCTGTCACTTAGAATTTCTTACTATTAAATTGGAGAAGTACCCTAAAAGAGGTTTCGTTGTTTCCCTGATAGAAATCAAACCAAATTAGGAATGTTCCAAGATGTAGAAAGCAGCCAAAATTTCTTTAAAATCTAACACTGTATTTAGAGCTGACTATTAATATTTAGCCTGAAAAATATCATCGCCCTTATAGATCTGTAAGTCTAATTAGAAATATTTGTTACATTTGTTTTCAAACATTTACGCATTGTGTATATTCCAAAATGCAGCAGAGAGGATTGAAATAAATTAACAGTTGTTTCTGAAGCATGTGTAACAATGTTTTTGTCACTTCTGCTCAACTGCCAAAAGAATTTCAAAAATAAAATAGGAATTTCATATTATCATATGTAAGCTATGGAAATGTTGAGGTATGATCACAGAATCACAGAATAGTTAGGATAGGAAGGAACCTCTGGAGAGCATCCAGTCCAACCACCCTGCCAAGGCAAGATCACCTAGAGCAGGTGACACGGGAACACATCCAGAAGGGTTTTGAATGTCTCCAGAGGGAAGGACTTCACAACCTCCCTGGGCAGCCTGTTCCAGTGCTCTGTTGTTCTCAATCTAAAGAAGTTCTTTCTCACATTGAGGTCGAACTTCTTGACAAGTTATGACCATTGCTCCTCATCCTGTCACAGAGCACCACTGAAAAGCGTCTGGCACCATCCTCTTGGCACCTGATTTTGAGATATTAATATGCATTAATGAGATCCCTTCTCAGTCTTTAAATTAAACAAGCCCAGCTCCTGCAGCCTCTCCTCATAAAAGAGATACTCCAGATCCCTAATCATCTTTGTGGCCCTCCTCTGGACTGTCTCCAATAGCTCCTTGTCTTTTTTGAACTGTGGAGACCAGAATGGACACAGTACTCCAGATTTGGCATCACTAGGGGCAAATAGAAGGGGAGGATCAGCTTCCTCAACCTGATAGCCACACTCTTACCCATGTACCCTAGGATAATATTGGCCCTCTTGGTTGCAAGGGCACACTGCCAGCTCCTGGTCAACTTGACATCCACCAAGACTCCCAAGCCTTTCTCCACAGAGCTGCTCTCTAGTAGGTCAGACCCCAACATGTACTGGTACATAATTCTACTCTGCTGATCATGACTTTCTAAGCTCTGCTATTCAGGCAATCTTGATCCACCTCACTGTCCATTCCTCTAAGCCACACTTCCTGAGCTTACCTATGAAGATATTATGGCAAACAGTGTCAAAAACCTTGCTGAAGTCAAGGTAGACAGCATCCAGTGCTCTCCCCTTGTCGACCCATCACAGAAGGCTATCAGATTGGTTGCCATCCATGGGAGACAATTTTCTCCCTGTCATCTAGATGAAAAAAGGATAAAAGTATTTTCCATATAGGTTACTTTTGTACATTAAGTGAACAGCACTGCAGTTTTTAAATATCTTAAAGAAGAAAAAGAGAAAAGTGATGGATAGAAGATTTTAATGACTGAGTACTAAATGTTTCCCTAGTTTGGTATATGATTACTGTGATGTAGTATAGTACTTAAAGACTGAGATATGATAAAGAATTGACGTGTAGTTAGTGGGACAGCTATATATAGGTCTTACCTAAAAGCACATAACAGCAAAGTAAAGGGAGCACGTGCCCTCAGCGGTATGCATTAGCTGTCATTGACTTCACACTTTGACTTCAGGAAACATAATTACTTTAACCTGATTTAGCCCTACTCTGGAGAAAAATCCACATACTTCTCGGAAACACGTAAGCAATACTGAGTCTTTGCAAAAATATCAATGCGTTCTTTTGACGAGGCTTGCAGTGTTCATGCTCTTGCCTGGAGCTCTTGTTCATGCTCTTGCATAGTGTCAGACCTGTCCTGACACTATGGCATCTTTACAGTTTCTGAAAGCTCCTAGAATGTGTGATATTCACTCTTACTGAAAGAATTAAAACTTATAATACTTGACTCATGTACAACAGTGGTAGATAGACATATTTTGCCAAATGCAGTTATTCAGACTACTCCATTTTCCAGCAATAACACCATGATGTTATGTCCTCCTGGCTGAAGAGTTGCTTACGAACAGCTTTTTTACTGTTATTAGATGTTGCAGTCCTACTGTCCATTAGACCTTTCACTGCTCATTGCTGTATCAAAATAAAAAAAAAATTTCAAATTTCACCATTTGGTTTGTGTTTCCAGGCTTTTCTTGTGGATTCTGGCGTCTTCTACCTTCTGTTGAATTTTGGAGGGATGCTCTTATTCTGTTTTGATGATTTATTCAAGTATGAATAAAGCAATGAAAATCCTCTGCTTAGGGTTGGTCTCCATGTAATGAATATTGCAGCATAGAATTCGTCATGTCCTAGAGTCCAGAGTCCATTTCTCTTTCAAGAAACAGTTTCTGCAGCTGCTTATATGAAGAAGTGCTATTATGAAACCATCTAATGTACTTTTATGCTACTAGATTTCAACAATACAATTTGCCAGATGAAAACAGCTCGGCCAGCAGCCCATGCTGCATTAGTGTTACATGGGTCATCTGTTTGTGCTCTGAAGATGATAGCATAATTCCTGCTAGGAAGTAGCTGGAAGATACTTTGAAGGCAGATCAAAGTAGTAGGTATTTTTTTTCTTTTTTTTTTTGAAAAGAAGTTTCACTTGCTGTTAACTTATTAATAGAAGAGATAGTTTGCCTTACCTGAAACTCCCAGTGCAGACTTTGCCTGTGCTGGGAAGACAACGTAGCATCATTTGACATGAGTGTCTAAGAAGAAGAGATCTAAAGTATGTGTAGACCATCCTGATCAATAAACGATCCTTAAGGTGTCTTAGTGTTCCACTTAGTTTATCTCAGGTATCTTAGGTATCTTACTCCTTTGTTGGTTTTTTTTCTATTTTTGAAGCTTTTATGATTTTGCTTTTTTGCGTTTCTTGTCTAAGTTACTTATTCTGAATATGACTTTGAATCACAGGTTCTTTCTTCTATGTGATATTGTAGTGGTGAATCTGATGAGAAACTTGTTTAAACATGTCTTAAGGTGGCTTTGATATGACATAATTTTTCAAATTATTGTATTATATGTTGTTTAGCAGTATATATTATAGGCCAGGTTATATGGGGCTTTGAACAACCTAGTCTAGTGCAAGGTGTCCCTGCCCATGGCAGGATGGGGTTGGAACTGGATGATCTTTAAGGTCCCTTCCAACCCAAGCCTTTCTGTGATTTTATGACTGTATCAAACATCAAAAGGATCATATCAAAAGGAACAGTTTATTTTTCTGTAACAAAAAAATCAGAATCATAACATTTTGCTATTAATTTAATGATAGTAATATACCTTTTTTAAAGCCTTATGAGTTAGCTTCATAGTTAATATAAAGTGAATAATATGAATAGCTGATAAAATCATTTTTTATAGGACAAAGTGAAATTTAAGGTTCCATCATATATACAAGACATATTAATTGTTAATGGAAGTTTTTTTTTGAGGCATTTGTGTAACAGTCAGGCAATGTGTGCGATGCAGCTTTGATTCTGCAATTTAGTACAGTGTAACTGTTTCTCTCATGAGACACTAAAAAAAATGAAAGAGTATACAGTGACTGTATGTAGGAGTCATTCCTTTCTGAATTGAATCAGTGTAATTATTGATTAAAGCATATTGCATCTCCTAGTTAAAAAACCCCCAAACATTACTTAATTATATTGTAAGTGGCTTTCCCTATTTTATCTTGATTATGTAAGATGTGTACACACAATTACTGAAATGATCAATTATTTTTTATTTCGACATATCAGCAATGTTTTCAAACGTAGTCCAGTAAAAAAGAGATAAATGTTTGATGTCCAGCAATTGCATTGCGAATACAGAGAAAAAACCCATAGTCACACATTCCTTTACGCTAAATTCTGCAAATTGAATTAAAATTTATATTTTTGCTTTTCTAAAAACATTATTCTAAGAGCAACAATGAGGTTTTTTATGTTTCTATCTAAAACTTGCTTGCTCTATGACAATGTTCAGTGCTTTTCTCCTGTGAGCTGTTTGCCGCACTGACTGTCCTTGACCGAACCAGAAAATGAATTTGATTTCTCTAATGCAACAGGTAATTGGATTTCTCTTTATGGAATGCATCCCTTTAATGACTGTCTCTGCTTCAGCCAATTTAGCTGCAACTGACCTTACATTGATCTGGTGATATGACTTAAAATAAATGCCGAAGCTGGGAGATAAAATACCAACTGTTTGATATCAGAAAGAACATTTCCTGCTTCATCTTGCCATTTTCTTCAGAAAGTGTGTCCATCTTACATACCATTCTCATGAAACATGCTACTCTAATAATTGGTCATAAAGATGCAAATTACATCGTTCTACCAAATATAATAACCATTTCCCAGAAAGCATCTGGAGAAAATACCTTGAAACATGAATAAAAATTCTTGAAATATCTGTTCTTCTTTGCAAATGTTCATCACTATGTAGACTCTTCCTAAGAGGAAAAAAGGTGTTACTAAAGTAGTGAATTAAATCTTTACAGAGGTTTCGTTCAACATTAAATATATATTGAAATTTAGATAATAGGGATCTTATATAAAAGTATCATAGCTTGCTGATCTGAGAAAATATTTGCCCACATAAAACAATTAGTAAAGGTGGTATTTTGGTATATTATCTGTTCGTTGTTAAGGTTAGGATTAATGGAGTCACAAAATCCTAGAATAGGTATTTCTGTTTAACATGTTCATTATCCTTTAAACCCAGCCCTTCAGACTAATATGCTGAGCACTTTTAACCCCAAATTGTCTTGAACCCAAAATTTAGCACCTGAATGCAGGTTTAATTTATTTGCGGGCCACGTATTCTTTTTGATAAACACTGTTAATGCCATTGATTAAAAGTGGTAGCTCACATTCTGGATAGTAAACTGGATTTTTAAACCTTAGTGTGGAAAGTAAAAACAAGAAATTTTGTCTTCAATTTGAAGTTATTTCCTCCTGAAACCTTGTTAAGAGTTAATTTCATACTGATCAAAACAGATAGCAATTTTCCAGTGAGTCCTGATACCAATAGCAGATAGAATTTGTTTTACTTCTCTGAATTTTGAAGCAGGTGGTCACCCTCATTTCCTTTATCTGTTCAATTATTTCTTAAATCTTAACATATGAATTGGTTTTGCACTCCTCTGGATGTTTTGCACAACAAAATTGATGAGTTTACTGTAATGTAACTTTTGGTGCTTTTTAGTAGAGTTAATTTGAAGTAAATGGATATGAAAACACAGCTTCCCAAAAGTACAGGTGCCTGAGGGGTATTCACCCTTCTCATTGAGCTGAAAGTAATTTTTAATACTTTCATGTACCACCCGGAAGTACTGCATACATATGAGTCTCTGGACAGAGAAACATATGGTCTCTTTAGGTAGGAATTATGAAAATGAGGGTAAATATTTCATACTTTTAAAACTTTGTGGAAGTTTTGAGGTTTTTTGTGTTGCTAGTCCCAGGTGCACTTTTTTTACTGATTCCAGGAAGTGAAAGGAGATTACAAATGGCATATAGTGCTTAATTCACAGGCTTGCACTCCCTGGCTGCAATTCTGCTTTCAAGAGTGGAAATTCTGCTGATGCTGCTCTCAGGGAAGCGTATTGCCTCTCCCAGGTTGAGCCAGAAAGCTTTTCAGCCACAGGGGAATGTAACTTATGTACTGTAGGTTGCTTTAACTTTTAGAATGGTTCATCTTTTGTTCTTATCTTCAGATCTCTGCAGGTTTCATTGTTTCTCAAGGAGTTGCATGCACTTTTAGGGGCAGAATATGGAGGCCAAGATACTTTATTTTGATCGCAAGTAACATTGGACATACTATTATTCTATTTTCTAACTGTTAACATTATCAGAACTAAAGCAGGTGTGCCACATATAAAATAAAAGTGTTCTTAAAGTCCTTTCTAGTACTGTCTTTTGTGACACCAGTGCAACTATTTACTATTTCTTCTTTCCCTATAGGTCACAGATATGATGCTTCAGGACAAACCCTACCCAGACTGGGGAAAATCTGCCAGAGCTTTCTGGAAGAAAGGAAACATTCGGATCGTTTTATTCTGGTAGGAAAGTAGTAAAATCAGATTATTGTAACTGAACCTTTTATAGAATATCCAGAAACATATTTTCTTATTCTCAATGGCAGAAAGAGATATAAACAGAGTACATGGTTGAAAAAAAGTTAAAACTGGTCTAACAAAAAATTAAACATTGCAAAAACTGCATGGGTGAACAATTGCTAATCAAAGTAGTTGGTGTAAAAATGTAATTTAAAAATTGATTTATACAGTTTCTTTTGTTATATTTTGGCAGTGTTTATAATTGATTTTTGCTATATGTAGTAATATTTAGATGTCCCATTGTCATTCCTTGTAATTAAGGTAAGTAGATATGTGAATTTCCTTTTGTGACCATGAAATTAATTAAAGCAATTCTTTGAGTTACCACATGACTAGGATTTAAAATGGCAAGTCTGTCTCAGATAATTAAGAAAAATATTAAAAAATCAATGCATAACATTTTGAGGGGTAAGAGTTTATTTTACCCCAAATGTGGCCTCTTCCAGATGAATTCAGGCCAAGTGTTAACTATTGAAACAGAACACAAATTATGGCAGGAAAAATGGAAGTTGGAAAATTCATATTCTCAGAAGCAATCTGTAGCTGAAGCAACCTTGTAGCTGAAGATGAAAAAAATACCAAAAATTTTTTGAACTACATCAGGAACAGAAAAACTCACAAAAATATCATTAGACCTGCTGCTTTTAAAGAGCAGATTTCAAAACAATTGTTACAGAGAAGTTGAAATATCTATTTATATGGGTCCTCCTATGGAAAATAAAATTAAGTAGCCTACACTTGTAAAGTAGTAAAAATAAGCTATTATATTAAATTGAGGCATTTAAAGGAAGTAATAAGAGAAATTTAAATATTAAAAAGAAAGCAGAATCAGATGACAGATTGTCTGCACACAAGGTTTATAAGGAACTGAAGGGAGCTGAGCTGATGCAAGTTTTATTAGCACTTAATTGCCTATTGAAAAATTAAATGTTAAAATTTGAATATTGTTTTGCTTTTGCTGCCTTTTTTTTTTTAAATATAGAATTATCCTACCAGCCTGTAAGTCTGAGTTCAGTCTTAGCTAAATGGATTGAATATATCATCAATAATGGAATTATGAGCAAAGCTCTAGATTAACTTAACTGAAAGAAGCCAGGGAAGCTTTGCTGAAAGAAAACCTTCTCTGATCTGTTAGAACTCTTTGAACTTGTCATCAAAATAATGGATGAGGAAGAAGTGCTTGATCTAATTTATGTGGACTTTCCCAAGGGTTCTTTACTGAAGGCAATTAAGAAAACTAGTAAGCCTAAGTGTGCTAACATTTAGAAATTGTCTCAGAAATGTGTGCATTCTCAGCTACCTTGATAAGGCAGGAGAAGCCATCTTGGCCATGGTGACCATGAAACAATAGATTTTAAACTCTCTGTTGGCAGGAGGAAAAGTGCCAGCTAAACCTTGGCTTTGGAAATGAGGAGAGCAAACTTCAGCCTGCTCAGGCAATTAGTAAGTAAGGTCCCCTGGGAAGGTGTTTTTGCAGGTGCTGGGGTCCAACAGTGCTGGTCACTTTTCAGACATCACCTCCTAAGGGCACAGGAGCAGGCAATTCTTAAGTGTTGGAAGTCAAGCAAGCGAGGCAGAAGGCCAGTTTGGCTGAGCAGGGATTTTCTCTTGGAAATAAGGCAAAAAAGAAAGCTGTGGAGAATCAAGCAAAGTAGTTGGAATAAAATCGCCAGGACATCTCTGGGATGTGTATGCCGTTTGGTTAATAGAGGCGAGACCTGAAAAACTGTTCCAATATTAATTGTCCTGGAAACTTTCCTAACAGAGGATGGGGGTTTATAGTGAGCAAGGCATGAAGAGTTCTTCACGTGAACTTTTAGCTATAGGGAAAAACAGGACGCCAACAAAAAGAAATGAGTTTACTGGAAGAGAGAAAACCAGCTACTGAGGTCTGTGTAACCAGGTAACAGAAAATTGATATTCAAAGGTAGATTATCAAAATGGGGTATTGTAGAAATAATAGGGGATTGTGCAGCTGAATCTTGACTGCAGGCAGAGTGACAGAAAAATATATACAAACTGAACATTTGAATATGGGCATAGCAGGCTGGGATCCATTTCTCTAGTGTCATTGGCTAGACTTTCATTGTATGTGTATACAATGATCAGTCTTCATTGCAATAACATGTCTTTGACACAGACCCTTGTCTGATATAATATAAAACAAATACCAACATGGAGAAGAAATAAAGTAATACGTATAATTGTAATACGTATAATTGTAAATGTTTACTGTGTTTGACTTCTCAAACTAAATAATCTTCCTTTAGTGTGTAGCTCCATAAGCTCTCACTAGCTTTCTTTAATAAAAAATAAAACTACACATGCTCAGAAATGTGTGTTAGCAATCACAGGATATTAATTCAGCAAATCGACCTAGTAATATAGGTTTGAAAGCTTTTATTGAAAATAACTGCACAGAATTACTACAGAGTACTAATTCATGAACATATGTTAGGTTTATAGTGGATTATGTCAAACATAGGTTAGTGTAGTATTCTTAATTGAACATTTTGTACCCTGGAAGTAGAGAAAACTTCCTTCTGAGATAGATAGCCACATCTCCCACACAGAAATACAACATTTTCTATAAGAGATTTCCCATTATGAACCTATTTGAGTTTTTGGGTTTATAAGTTACATTTCCATATTCTATGTTTTTATAGTCAAGATGATAAATTAATACTGTACAGTTATGTTCTTTTCACATATATGAATGTAGTTCATAAATTGGTTTCAAAAGACAGCTTCTTAAAACATCCGTTCTTTTCATTATAGGCTGCACTGAGAAAAACTAGTTAGACATTATAGCTTTCTCAATCTAAATTATGTATTGACCCAAAAAAACAACCTTTCATTAAGTTTGAGTAAGAGTTTTTGTGATGCAGTCTGCAGCAAAATAATTGTATCTATAATATATATACATTTAGTTTCACAATACCTCCCTGTGTTGGAGATTTTTAAGTTTATTTATTAATTCTTTCATATTTAAGTAATTTATCTTGGGATAAGGTACTGACTACTGAACAGAAACCTGGAATCATCTAGAAGATAAGGCAGATTTCCTGGTAAATAGCACAAATAGTATAAAAGAATGTAAAAATATTTTCCAATATTATTGCTCAGAGTAAATCTTTTATTCTTATGCTATAACCAAAGTGAATGACTTCAGTTTGGATAAATGAGATAATAAATATTCATTAAGGTCCTCCGCAGATGGTTTATATTGAGTAATCTGACTCCCAATCTGAACAGGCATTGTAAAATATATTGTCAGGATAAAACCATTCATGAATAGTAATTGTTACCTTTAGTCTAGCAGTCAGGAAGTATGATTATAATTTTTCAAGAGATGGCTAAAATATTTTCGAGAGCATTTCTTTAATTTCTGTATTATGGTTAATACAGAAACACCCATCTGAGTATTATTGGTAAGTTGTACTGTGAAATGACAATTTGTTAACATGAAAAAATATTAAAAATAATTCATCATAGTACAGACCACTGAACTTTCTTTCCTATAAAGGGTAGTTGTTTAAGGTTTCTACCTATTTTTAGCTTTCATTATTTATTATTTTCACAATCTGAAAATATTTTATAAATATGAAAATATTGTATTATTGAAAATATTTGCACAAAACTTTTTGTTCAAATCTATGTCTGGTACAGTACAAACTCTCTGGTTCATGTCCTAAGGAGAATTTTTCCATCTGGATAGCAAAGTGCTTTTCCAGTGCCTAGTATGGAACAGTAAAAGTGCTCAAAACTCACTAGAATGGTTGAAGCTTGACAACTACATGAGTTAGACAAATTTTTGAGACCTTGTTCTCAGTTGTCCCCACTCCTTGGTGCATGAAGACTATTCTGTCAGTAATTTAGGGTTCTCCCACAAATCTGCTCTCCTCAGCGAGCACTGTTTTCAGCTATAAGTGTTACTCAGTCCCTAGCTGAACATGTCTGTCCTTTTCCTTCTTCCCTTCCTCCCTTCCTTCAGCACAGCAATAGCCTGAAATGCTGCCAGTGTTGGCAGAAGCAAGAGAGAAAGGGCAAGGATGACCTGGGGCCATAGGTCAGCTGTGGGGTGATTGGCTTCCAAGATAGCATTTGCAGTTCTAACACTGTCTTAGCCTTTCCCTGGCTCTTCTAGGAGTGTCTTAGGAAATGCAGTCAATCCACAGGCCTCCCGTGTGGCCACGCGGACCATGTTATTCATAGACTACTAATGCATTGCATGAGAGGTAGATGCTTTATATGACATTACTTATATATGAGCAAAGGGAAGGTATGCATATGGGAGGGAGTGCAGGTGAAAGTCTCCCATCTGTCTCAACTATCAAGGAAGTAGCTTGCCTATGCTCGTCTATATTTAGAAAGGCTGTACCATACGTTTTTTCCACATTCTAGTTATGATAGGAAGCATAGGGAATCATTCCTCATCTCACTTTTCTTCTCAGAAGGCAAAACATTTGAGGGAGTCACAGTTTAAATTTAGGAACTCTGAGATCTGGGATTAAAAAAAAAACAACCAACAATACAGCCAATTTTAATTGTGAGATCACTTAAGTTTGAACATTAGGTTTGTTATTTTTCTTGTTCAAGTTACATAAAGTGGTCTCAGCCTATTTATTTTTTTCTGATGGAAACTCCTACAGATCAAACAAAAAATATGTTGTTTCTTACTTGTATTTGCATGAATAAGAGGAGGGTTAGCAGATGAGGAGAGTGAGGATAGCGTGGCAGCTTTCCTCTCACAGTAAGTAGAACACACCCAAACGCATCTGCATCCACACATGCAGCTACACACTCAAGACAGCAACAGAGAGGAGGAAGGAAACTTCTAACACCCCTGAACAAACACCATTCCCCTGGTAAGTCTAGTGATGGAAACCTTTAATGTCCTGGAGTTAAAAAAAATATTCACAGAATAATCTGGTGGAAAGGCAGTTATGTGGAAGAGAGAAAAGCATCATCCTTTAGCTACAGTGGGGTTTTGGACTGGGCCCATAGACGGTTTCAGCTTTATCTGGCTTTAAATTCTTTGAACTGTTGTAGTACATATGTATTTTATACCATATCTTTTCAGTTCCTCAGCCTGTTTAAGCTTTTTGAGTTATATTTGGTAGCTACTTGCAATTCAATAGTTGATAGCCTGTTAGAAAAAAAGGCTAGTTTTTATTCCTACATAATTGCTAGATTCCTAAGTATAGCCTTTGTAATTGGATGGATATGGCAACCCATCTTCACCTCTTTTTAAAAGTATATTTTATTCTATCTCTTTTATTGAGCAAGAGATATATCACGAACAATTACTAAATGTATTTTATCCAACATGTAGCTTTAATAAAATAAAACTTCTTAAAGTGCTGTATCTCCAATGTTTCAGTAATAATGGTACTCCCAAATGACAATACTTTCACAAAATCACACTCTATGCCAAAAACTGAAAAGCTCTAATTCTTAGATGAAAATTCTCCTTGGCAAATTTCAAAAAGTTCTTTTTTCTGAATAGGCAGCTGGAATCCTCAGTTCAGTCACAGTCTTCTTGGAGCAAGTCCCCTTTTAGCACCTTTTCTGTACTTTCTGCAAAGTTCTCGTTGAGCAGGAGACACCTCTGCCTCCACTCAAACCCTGGAAGATTTTCCAGAAGAGCAGAATCACTGATGTGGTTGTTGCTCTGTCAGTTCTGTCTTTCTGCTTAAGTGCTTTACCTTCCTTCCTCTTCCACAGAATAAATCTGTTTACTATTAGAAAAAACATTGTTTTCTAACTTTAGCATTTATAGCTAGCCTAGGCCTTATTCCGGGTCCACTCTAAAATCAGGATGAGTGTAGCTGTCAGATAATATGCATTATTTGATCATATAGGGAGAAAAAAAGTGCTGAAAGATAAATATATAATATAAATACATAGTCAGATAATTTTGATAGGCACCCCAAGACGGAAGTTCTAACTGTTACAGTTAGTTCAGCATGCACATTGTGGACTATTATTCATACAGTGGAAGGATGCATTTCAGACTATTAAAGTAGAAATTCAGTCTTGCATCCTTGCTTCAGTGTGCAGAGGCCTGGCAAAATAATAGCCCAAAATGTGGTCAATTCAACTCAAACTTGTTCCTTTGGGGAAGGTGTACAGAAACCATCACACAAAGACATGGTGCATGGAGAAGATGTAGCCTCAGCCAGAGGTTTCGTGCAAGACTTGATCTCTGAAAGGCTGCAGGGTTCAGTGGAGATCAGAAAGTGAGTGCTTCAGCTGCTTGTGCTCGCAGCCAGAGTTCATAGACTTCGTCATGTCTGGATTCCAAAAATCAATTGACTCTTGTAAAATAAATGTGATGATTAAGGTAATTAAATTATTTTCCTTCCTGGAATGCTGGAGTACTTTTTAAAATTGTATTTCTCCCTAATGACATGTTAAAATTTGTGCCTTAGAATTTGCTAATGTACTTGTCTGAACTCCTGACTCATCTTTCTCATAGAATGGCATAGGTTGGAGGGGAATTTAAAGATCATCTAGTTCCAGCCCCTCTGCTATGGGCAGGGACACCTTCCTCTAGACCAGGTTGCTCAAAGCCCCTTCCAAACTGGTCTTGAACAATTCCAGGGATAGGGCATCCACAACTGCTCTGGACAACGTCTTCCTGGACCTCACTACCCTCACAGAAAAGAATTTCTTCATGTATCTAGTCTAAATCTTTCAGTTTAAATCTATTCCCCCTTGTCCTAGCACAACATGCCATTGTGGAAAGTCCTCTTCAGCTCTCTTGTCAGTCCCTTTAAGTGCTAGAAGGCTGCAAATAAGTCTCCCTGGGGCCTTTGCTTCTCTATTTTGAACAACTGCAGCTCTCTCAGCCTGTCTTCATAGGAGAGGTGCTCCAGCACTTTGTGGTTCTCCTGTGCAGTTGCTCCAACAGGTGCACATTCTTCTTTTGAGGCCTCCAAAACTGAACACAGTACTCCAGATGTGGTCGGACAAGAGCAGAGTAGATGGGCAGAATCATTTTTCTGGACCTGCTGGTCATGCTGCTTCTGATGCAGCCCAGGACACATTTGGCTTTCTGGGCTGCATGTGCATATTGCTGGGTCATGTGACTTCTCGTCCACCAACACCTGCAAGTTGTTCTCCCCAGACCTCCTCTGTCCAAGGGAGAAATTAATGCAGTGTGCCCAGCCTGTATTTCTGCTTGGGATTATGCCGATCCAGGTGCTGAACTTTGCACTTGGCTTTGTTGAACTTCATGAGGTTCACACAGACCCACCTCTCAAGCCTGTCCAGATGCCTCTGGGTAGCATCCCTTCCTTCCAGCGTGTCAGCCACACCACACAGCTTGGTGTCGGTGACCTTGCTGAGGGTGCACTCGATGACACTGTCTGTGTTGCTGATAAAGATGTTAAACAGTGCTGGCCCCAGTACCAAACGCTGAGGAACACCAGTCATCATGAACCATTGATCCCAACTCTTTGAGTGCCACCATCAAGCAAATTCCTTATTCACCCAGTCTGTCTTTCAAATCCATGTCTCTCCAGTTTAGAGGCAACGTTGTCTTGCGGGACAATGTTAAATGCTTTGCACAGTTCCAGGTAGATGATGGCACTTGCTCTTCCCTTATCTGCCAATACTGTAAGCCCAGCGTGGAAGACCACAGAAATTGTCAGGCACCGATCTTCCCTTAATGAAGACAAATGAGTGTTCTCGTATTTTCTGTTAATATTGACTATTTACAAATTCTGGACTGTGAAGTCCACAGGAATACACAAAATTACAAACTTCTTTTCCTAGCAAAGGTTGCAAGACATAGTGATCATGTCAAGTGTTGTTTGGTTTTCATGTCCATCTGAAGAAGCCCTTCTGAAACTGATTTGTGCCCAGTGAAAATCAGCTTGGAAACTGTTTTAAAGACGTGGGTATTTTAGTGTAACTGGATGCACTAACACAGTGAAACTGTTCCACTGACTTTAACGGAATTGTTTAACAGTGGGACCTGAGATCACTTTCCCTGGGAACACTTTGGATGATATTATTAGTCTTCTGCAGGTTTCAGGAGGATATAGCGGTTGTCATCCTTTGAGTGGCTGATTAAAAAAGTCTAATTCCTCTTCATTTCCTGATAGTTCTTAATGATGTGATTTCTGCTCTGTTTTGGGCATTAATTTTTCAAATACCATTTAGCAAAACTCTCCACCATATCCACCTGTTTTCTGGTGGAAACAGGCAAACAAATAGCAACAAAGAAATAATGGTTCCAGCGAAATCACAGCTTGAGATTTGAAGTGCTGCACAGGACTAGAATGTGGCTGTATGTTCTAACTTGTGATGCTTTAAAAGAAGGAAAAAATAGCTTCGTGTATCCAAATTCAGTTATTTAGGCTTAACAAAAAAATGATGGGACTCTCTCTTTTGCAAAGACTGGACTTAAATTTGGAGCAGGAAACTATTCTTTAAATACTGGCAGACTTCATGCCCCCATCCCATTCTGTCCCCTTCAGATTCTTATACCCCATGATCACTTTCAGAATAGAACCATTTCAATAAAAATTATAACTTAATTGCAATGTGCTTAACACAACTATAAATATGAATGTACATAAGCTTATTTAGTCCTTGTATAAAACCTCAGTTTAGATGTAAGGAGCAATTCTTTTGTTTCTTACTTGCTTTTCTACATTTAAAATATTTGTAGGGCTGTAAAATTAAATGCATTTGCTGACAGATATCTTAATCAATGCATTCAATTTATAATATCTTATTTAGGCTGGATAGCATAATGAGAATACCGTGGCTATATTTTTATTTCAGATAATTGCATGTTATCTGTTTGTAATTGTGACTGTAGAAAAAGCAAGGCAAAGGGTAGATTAAATTGTCAATGAAATCACAACAAAAGGTTGTTAACAAAAGGTGCGCTGCAGGTCTCTTGTTTTCATAATGTGTGTTTTGATACTTTAGCATCTTTGCTAGATTTTTTTTTTTAAATCGTGTTAGCAGTTAAGTCCTTACAAAACTCGATGCCAGTTAAGTTTCAGACCATGCATATTTGAGGTACTTTGTCTAACGGGAAGTTATACTGATGAACATAATGAATTTACGATACTAGCTAATCAAAGTAAAGAGTTCCAGTGAATAATGTTTAAATAAAGATATGTTAATACAGTACTAGACGTTTTCCATCTTTGCAGATTCTTTACCTATGGAAGTAATCTATTCCTGGAATCAAAACCACCTTGACTTCAGTTTACTGTTCTCATTGTATTACTGATTGTGTTGGTAGATGGCCGAGCACAGTGCTGCTTCTCATGCAGACAAAGAGTAAATCTTTCTGGATTTCAATGGAAAGGGCATCAGCCCTTGTCTGTGATGGCTGAGGGGGAAAGCAAAACCAGTGAAAACAACTGGAAAAAAATTACTCAGCCTTGAGAATAATCTAGGCTATGAGAATAATCTAATTTCTTTGAGAAAGGCTCATATTTTTTGAAGCTTTTTTACTGCATTTTGCTGTTTGCATACTCTTGTCTTCTGCTTCCCCATTTGTTTTTTACACACCCTATCAGAATCCATTAGTTCTGCCATAAAGCAATTTGAATTTAATTTAATTTATTACAAAATATCTTACAATTGGCAAGGTAGAGGACAAAGGCCAAGAAACAGTCCAATTATTACGTTAAAATGAAGGAGGTTTTAATTTCAGTTTAATGACTCGCAATGGCAGTTTTAGGTTATTCAAAGTTATGCTGAAAATAAAAAAAAATATTTCTTATTTTAAATATACTGGATATGGCATTCTCCCAGTGCTGAATAAATGTTCTCTTTGAGATTGTGTGACTGTGTTAACTTGAGTGCAAGTTTCTAAGCTATTCTGCTTTTTAATATATGGTACTTTTAATTTAGATGCATTGGTTTTGATTTTTATTTGCATTGATACGTAACTATTGGAATTTTGCTGGAGATTGGCTGGAGCACTTCTCCTGTGAAGACAGGCCGAGATAGCTGGAGTTGTTCAGCCTGAAGATGAGAAAGTTCCAGGGAGACCTTACAGCAGCCTTCCAGTGACAAAAGGATCTGACAAAAAAAATGGAGAGGGACTTTATAAAGGCATGTCTTGACAGGACAACGGGGAATGACTTTAAACTGAAAGGGGACAGGTTTAGACTACATATAAGGAAGAAATTCTTTCCTGTGAGGGTGGTGAGGCACTGGAAGGGGTTGCCCAGAGAAGCTGTGGATGCCCTATCCCTGGAAGCTTTCAAGGCCAGGTTGAATGGGGCTCTGAGCCACTTGGTCTGGTGGAAGGCGTTGGAAGGGGAGTTGGAACTAAATGATCTCTAACCCCCCATCCAACCGAAACCATTCTGATTCTATGATATCTACTATAATCTCTGCTTTGGTCTCTGCTATACTCTACTATAATACTATTAATATGGATTAATAAATTTATAAATTCTAGTAAATTAATTTTCTATAAACAACCAACCCATGAGCATGGTTTCAAAGCAAACCACTGTTAAAAATGTTCTCACCTGTGCCAACATTGCACATCCCAAGAGAAGTGAACTCTCTGTTCCAGGGAGGTTACTATCTGGAATTCTAGTTTTAAAAAGGAACATGGCACAAAGATGTGCTAAATCCCTCATCTGCAAATCCATATTTGCTGCTCACAAAAGTATTGTGTCAGTAAAAAATAGCCCTTGACACGTGCTCAGCATCTACTTATTTGCATACTTTGACCTGACCTCATTTATGGAAATATTCAGGGCCAATTGGCATGGCACAGGAAGCATAGGTCTTGGGAAGAAAACAGAGTGAGGCATGTTTTCAATGACAGTAAACAAGCTGGAAATATCTTATTTGACTTTTAAATGATATACTGAGTTGAAAGAGCTGGAATTTAAGTGGGAAACAATAAGTTTTAAATTGAATAAATTTTATATGGAGGATCTGGAGGAAGACAGCACGTGTAATGGCAATGTCATTTTTAGTGCATTAGCTTTCAGGATGAAACTTGTCTCAAAGGCAGGTCCAGATTTCTTGTCTAAGCTTCTCTCCAGTATTCTGTTACATGTAGTCTAACATACTCATGTTTGTAAACTTTGTAAATAAAGTATAATATGAATATAAATGTTTCCAAGGGATTCTTTCAATATTCAAGCTTGATCAAGCTGCATAAGCATACCTCTATAATAAGGAATTTTTTCATTCAAAGTGTGATACAACTGATTTTAATGTCTTAAAGACTAAGGTTTTAAGACTGTCTGTAGCTTTCAAGTTGATCATAGAATTGCTTAGGTTGAAAAAGACCTTTAACTTCATCAAGTCCAAGTACTAATCCAACACCTAATCCACCACTAAACCATGTCTCTAAGTGCCATGTCTACATGTCTTTTAAATATCTCCAACCACTTCCCTGGGCACCCTGTTCCAATGTTTGACAACCCTTTCAGTGAAGAAATTTATCCTGATAGCCAATCTAAACCTCCCCTGGTGCAACCTGGGATTCTTTTCTCTTCTGTCACTTGTTTCCTCAGAGTGGCTTACTCAAAATTCGAACTGGTATACTTTAATCATACTTATCTTTAATAATTTGAAGAGGAAAACTTTTAGTTCATATTAGAAAAAATTACAGTTTAAAACATTATCTTGGTTTTAATGAAGATATTTTAAAAACATGGAGCTTTTCCCCTTGTGTACCTCTGAATTGGTAAAATTATCTAAACTTCTGAAGTTTTATTTTTATGGAAAGTAAAAAAATTTACCTTCTCCCAAAACTAATTAATTTACAAGATGCAAGCACAGACAAATGCATAATTGTATTTCAGAGTGATTTTGTTATGTTTCAGAAAGATGGGACTTTAAATTAAGCTTCTGTTTAAAGTGTAGTTCAGCAGAGTTTTTAAACCCTTATAATTTCCATTTCTTCCTTCCTGAAACATATCTGTGAAACCATAAACTGATATGTACAGTTAGGAGTACCACTTTCTTCTTGTGCCATAAGATCTTTCTTGTGAGTACGATATATTTTGGCTGGTTTCAAAAAGCATACACTCTCTTTTAATCTATACACAACCTCAATTGATGTTCAGGTCAGTAAGTGGGAAGACATTTATAGAATCAATCATTTTGGGTTAAGGAGTACACATACTGCAAGCGTACTAATGGAATGGAAATAATGCCTGGAACATCTCCAGAACAGTCACAGTCTCAATAGAGCAATTAAATATGCATGAGGAATGTTTGCAGTGAAGTTCAAACACATCAGCCTGAGGCTTATTTTTTGGTTTAATTTATTCACTGCCTTTCTGTGTACTGCTTGTTGATGGTTCAAAAACACTTCTGCACACTGCTCCTGCATCATCTGTGTGTGCACTGACTGACAGATACAGTCAGAGTTGCTATTTTTAATCACTGTCTCAGGAACAAGGAGTAGACTGTAGTAGAAAAATGCAGGGTTAGTATTCAGGTTAACAGGTTTTATTCATTAATAAATTTGACATAATTCACAGTATGGAAAACAGTCTTCAGAATTAATTCAGGAAGTGTTTGAATATTTAGTAAAACTTCTTAGTCTGAATCTGCTGGCATTATTAGGTCTTCAAATTAGAGTATTTTGTGATATGGCCTGTATTCCGTGTCTTCATATTACTGCTTTTATCCTTCATGAAGGAGATGCTTGTACTGTCATTAAAGGCTGATTTTTTATATCATTGTGAATGCCGTCACTCTTCAAAACGTTGGTGATTGTATTTCCTGATAATCGTTGTTCTTTGCAAAATGTACAAAAGAACACATACTGTTTCCAGATTCAGCAATTCCATGCTTTCTCTGCTGTTTTCAGTAAGAAATAAAACCAAACTATTTGAGGCTTTGTAATGAAAGTTTGTTTCCTTTGATGGGCCTAAGTGCTATGATTTGTGACTGATCAGAGAGCACCAGTGTATTAGCTGGTTCATCTGTTATCAATTCATGTGCTATGAGTAAGTGGGATTGTCATATAACCAAGCTTAGAGCTATTGGCAAAGCAACTGAGCAAAAACGACCTCTTAAAAGGATTGCTTGTAATGTAATTACTTGTGAAAGATGTATGGATATCTCCTGTATGAAAACACCAGCATCCTAATATGTTCTTTAAGCAATAACATTAGTGGAATGAGAGCTTGTGTTCCAGTAATGGTATACTCTGCTGGTGGATAATGGCACAGTGAAGCAGAGGCACTTGTGTGAAGTAAACACTTAACTAAAGCCAGAAGTGTGCTTTTGTTTCTCTATATAATTTCAAGGCTGTTATTGAAGCAAAATTTACTTTCTAGTGACACTATAGTTATTTTATTAAATGCAATGGAGTTTTTGAGGCCTCAAAGCTCCCAGTAGACTTTCATCAGGTCTGGAGAAAAGTCTTTATATATCTCTACTAATATATATTAGTATATATTATATTATATATTATAATAATATAATAATTTTAATGAAAAAATATGCTTTTAATATATACATGTTACTGCAGATGTCAGCAATATGTCATGTCATATAATTTTCTAGAGAAGTAGAATTAACTTAGGACCTTCAGTTCAGGCAAAGGGTAAGCACTCTTGGTGATGCTGCAAAATGAAGAAAACTTCATTCAAAAAATTGTTCACAATTGTGAACAGTTTTGGTCAATGGTTTTTGATATTGACTTTAACCATCATTAGCTGATTGACATTTCTTAGTGAAAAGGAACACTCGCCTAAGTATGTTGAAATGAGCACCTGACCTTCATCTTTTGAAAATTGATGGTATAAGCCCACTAGTCTTCAGTGAAAGTTTAATCCTCTTTTTCTTCAGTTATTTGTAGGGACCTTTTTCCTTCCAGTAGTTAATGAGCTCCATGGTATCCATAAAAATAGCAGCTTACAATGACAGCTATGCTGTTTGATTAGTTTAGTCTTAAGCTCATTTCTCACCTTTGATAGTACTTTCCTCTTGCAACTCCTGTATTTCTTTCATCACAGTTTTGTTTCATATTTTCTCATTATTTAATAAGCAAAATTCAGGTGCTTGATGTATGTTTCTTTCTGTGTTTTTTTGTTTCCACTTAATCAGGCTCCATTTTACATTCATGTATTGAATTTTGCTATTTGCTTGGGTTTTTTCTTGAAGACTTATTTTCTGATCTCGAGTAATATTATTCTTAAGATGTATATCCTTATGATTCTTGCATCAGAAACCTGACTGGGTTTTTGATTGTGATATGTGGGCAAATAATTTGGCTTCATCTGTGTCAGAAGTTGCATGCTTACCTTGTATAGTAAGGTTCTAAACTGTAATGTGTCTTGTGACAGCCTCACAATAGCAAGAACAGATTGATAAAGAAAGCTGACACTAATGTCTAGGTATATGTATTCAGAAGGTGATGCAAAGGAAAAATGCTTTACCCTTCCAGGAAAACAAGTCATAGCCAAAATATTCATACCTTAACCATCTGAACTTACTATCCTATATTATTATTGTAAATATTATTATTATTATTATTATTATTAATATCTAAATATATAAAATTTTCCCTTGAATTTGACCTACATCAGATTTTTCGGGCTTGTGGTACTCCAGAAAATCAGACCATTTAAATATAATTGCCTAGCTATGAATTTAGATCCTAGCTTCAGACACAAAGTTATGTCTTGAGGTCTTCCCATGGACCTTGTGAAAATTTCACATATTTTAACTATCCGTCCGTCTTGCCAAGCCATCTTATTATGTTCATTTTTGTGTTTTCTGATCAGTTTGGAAATAGAGATAGGTTAAAATAGTTTAGGAGAGAGGAATCACTACTTTGTAATGCCATTATTCCTTTTACCTCTTCACTTTTATTATTTTAGTTTTTAAGATCATTCATGCTATATGGATTTCTGCAGTGATGTGAGTTGCTGTGATTGTGGTAATGCCCAATACAAGGACAAAAGCAGAGCTCCTTGAACTGAGAGAGGAAGGATTCAACTTCCTTGTCTATCCCTAAATAAGCAGAAAGAGAAAGAAGGTATTATTATCCCATTTGCAAGTGCCATTTAACGTCTGAGCTTTGGATTGTTCCAGGAACCTTTTGGCCTTGTGACACAGCTGTGCTCATTAGGACACTGGGTGTTAGGGCTCAGTTTTATCATTCTCTTTGCAATATGCGCAAAGTGAATGAGCATTAATAAGACTCTAATTGGCAGCAGGTGTGTCTGTGTTATAAGACAAGACAAAATTAAAGATGCATGTTAATTTGCTACATATTAGTAAGTTTTTTTGTAATAAATGAAAACTGAACAATCATTAGCATGCCTTGGGTTACAAAAAGAATGGGCTTAACAAATCACTGCAATGTATATTAATGTAAGTAGAAAGTTCTTGGAGATGTTTTTGAACAATTCATTTTTAAAGAACACCTAGGTCAGAGCTATTTTGAATGCCATTGATGGCAAGGTCTAAGGTGTCAGCACAGCAGGCACATGTTGTCAGCATAGTATGTAAAGCAGGAGCTGAGATTTTAAGTACTTTTCACAGGTGTTAAGGTATCAATTTGTTCCAAACTTCTTGACTTTGTGAGCTGTTCTGTTATCATTTTTCAAGTAGAGATTTGAGGACATTTTTCCACATGATCAGTCCAGATAGGAAGTAGTCTTTGTTCTTCAAACTGAATTATGAAAACCTTTTCTGTTTTTTTACTTAAGAAAGAGGTTATCTATATACCCTCTTGTAAACAAAAAACCTTCATATGCTTAGTTCTTCCCATTTGAGTAAAGCAGCAGAGCCTTTGCTGGTGCCATTCCTTACAGAGCCACACATCCCATCTTTTAAACAAATTTGATGCAAATGTAATTCTAGAATTCTAAATGGAACTAAAGATCTGTTTTCCTGGCATTTAGATCTATGCAAATTCAGGGAAAGTATCATTTGATTGGAAGATAAATTGGTGACAGCATTAGTCACTGGAAGCATTGTTTGAATTTATTCTATGATGCATCATTTTCTCAAGAACTCATGGGTTATAGAATATTCTGAATGCAATTATGGACATCTTACTTCACGGGCAGCTGCCTTCAGGGAAGATGTTATGCCATTCTGCAGTTACTGTTCATAACACAACTGGTGGTTACCACAGTCCTGTATAATCCATATCTGAAGCCACCTTTAAATGTAGAATGACATGACTATCTAGTGTAGTATTTAACAATATTTGTGGAGTTTTAAGGATAAAGTCCATTTCTCCCTATTAGAATATCAAAATACTGCCATTGCATACAAAAAACCTGCTTTAACTTAGTGAAAGTGGCCAGTGCCTCAGATGAAAGAGATTTCCTTTTTTTTTTTCAGTAGATATTGATGGGGTTATCAACTCAGAAATCTCTGTGATAGATTGCCAATAATGGTTGGAAAGACCCAGGCATGATTGTAAGTCACATTCATCTTTCAAGACCTCTTTGCTACAGATGACAGTTATTTCCAAGGCTCCCAGTAAGAATATAAACCAAAAAACTTGGTGAAGAACTTGACAAATTAATGTAATGTCAACTCTGTCAAAGTCTCATCAACAATACAAAGGTCTCCTCTTTGAGAGAAAGTGAGATGCTGCAAAGTATAGCCCTCCCAAAAATATTCTTCTACCTGCTCACTGTAGGTGCTTACTGGAGAATCACTGAGCAATCACAGAAGTGGTGGGAAGAGAGACTTAAGCTTTTATGCTTGTCAAACGTGTTGAAGTATTTTACAGAAAGAAAAGGATGTTTAACACAGTTTGGTCAGTGCCATCTCTATTAAACTCAGGGTCTCTTCAGCACTACCTAAACTATTTTGAGATCATTCTAATAATGAAGGCAAAACAAAAATTGATGCAGTATTTGAGTCTCTGGAAGATAAACTGGGTGGATACGAAACCTAACCTGGATGTGGCCCCTTGTTTTGACAGCTTTGGATTGCTATTTTTTGAGAAAACCAAAACATTCAGATAAGCATTATTTTTGATTAAACTTTCACTGAAAACTGCTTCTCATCCCTGGGAAGGAATTTCTGATCAAAACTAGTGAGAGCCTCAGTCTCCTCAGAATAACCAGTAGCATGGTGATCAAATCCACACGGATGAATGCTGGTCTGAGGCCCTGCGTTTCTCACTGCAGGGAGGTGAAAAGCATCAGCCTGGGTTTGCCGAATCTTTGCTGAGTTCCCTGAATATTGCTATTTTTTTCAGGATTTATCTGGTTTCTGTTTACTGTAACAATTTGGAAAAGTGTGCAGATTAGACTAAGGACAGGACATGGAACTTTTTCTGAAATAGTGAAAAGTTTCTGCTTGAGAGGGATAACCGTTTCCTGGAAAACTCAAAATTTAACCAAATATTTGTCTGGGCATCTTAGTGAATTTAGCCGTAACAATTCCCAAGTTCTTTTGTACACCTTCTTGGAAATTCCTCATGTTCATCTTTCAGTGGAAAAGTGACAATATTCATATCGTCACAGAACTGGACATATAATTATCAGAGTAGCACTGGCTGTTAGGATGTATTCTAGTGAGTCTCTGTATTAACTTCTTTTTCCTCAATCTTCTTTCTAACCCTGTTCTATTCTTAGAAAGGTTAACTATCCAGGAGGTCAAAATCACAGTAATTTGGATGTGATTTTTAAGAAGACATGTGTCAACCTTATAATGGAATTGGCTCAGCTTGTGCATATTAACTTTTATTTTCTAGGCAACTTTTTAGTTGGTATTAATTCTTCTTGAATTATCCACAAAAAGTATTACATGTTGCAATTACTATAAATGTAAAGTGAAGATTTGAGTGCTTGCATTTGTAACAGCTTAGTTGGAGCAACAATGTCAGCTGAAATTCATAAATCCTGTGCACAAAAAACCCCCTTTCAGTACTGCTTGTATAAATTTTTTTCAGGAGGAATTGTAATACTTTTCTGGTTTGAGGCTAGTGCATTGCTGCTCATGTTTTTTTCTATAGGCAAATAGGATTGCTTGTTAGATGATTAAGATCATGTTTCTTTCAAAGATGTTAATTATGTGTAACTTACATGCTTGTCTAGTAGGATTCTTTTTTGTGGAGGAAAAATTCATAGAAGCATAGGATCACAGGATAATTCAGACTGGAATCCAGGATCTGAGGAGGTCTCTAATCTCCCACTCAAAGCAGGGTCATCTCTGAAGTGACTCAGAGGTAGCTCAGAGCTTTATCCATCCAGTTTGGTCTCAAAAACTTTGTAGGGATGGAGATTGCACAGCCTCTCCAGGTAGCCTGGAGGGCCTCATCAGAAATCGTTTTTCCTTATAGGCAATTTGAATCTCTCTTGTTTCAACGTGTACATTGTCTCTTATTGTCCTGTCATTGACTGTCTTTGAAGAAAACTACTAATCTACCCAGAGGCACTTGGTGGGGAGCTGTTAGGCTCTCTCATTCGCCAAACTGTCTTCGCAGTACAGGTGCTTCAGCCCCCAAACAGAAGCTTTAAAAAACTCCACTTTAATTTACTGGTGCTTTTTATGTATGGTTGGCCAAAATCTGCATGTGATATTCTGGTTATGGTCTAACAAGTGTGAAGTGGAGCAAAGTGATTTTCCTTGATCTACTGGTCATGCCTCTGTTATTACAGCCCTGGACACTGTTGGGGCTTCTTTGCTGCCAGCACACATGCCCAGCGCACACTCAGCTTGATGTCTACTTAATGTTCTTTTCTTACTAGGGTAAATTGATATTATTTGAAAGGGTTTTGACATAAAAATGCATTGCTCAGGAAGCAAGATTAAAGCTTTTGGGATTTTTTTTTTTTGTGTGTTGGAGTTGTTTTGGAAATACATTTAGTAAAAATATAATCAAATTGTTAGATGAAAGACCCTGTATTTATTTAAAATGCCTTGGGAAAAAAAAAATTGAAGAGCGGTTCAAAACAGTTGTAATTATATTCTACTTTGATAGGGTTTGCAGACATATAATTGTAAAAGGCACGACATCTTGATGAATGAGAAACTATATCCCATAGATATCATGGTATGAAACCTAAAATAATGAGAAATTTCTTATTCCATCAAACTACTGTATAGGTAAATTATACAGCTAATCTATTCCAGAACATAAAAAGCTCTTAAACTGTTATATTTAGCTTATTCCAAATTTGAACTGTATTTTTTAATTTCAGTTGTGGATATAATACATTGTCTGAGAAGCCCTGAGAATTTAATAGCTCTCCCAGCCACTCTTACCAAAACCTTTTTTTTACGAGTAACAAGATGATAAGTTGTGAACACAAGCACTGCTGGTAATTTCAGTATTTGGGAAATAAATAATGAAGTTATTTATTAATGAAAAAATTGGCTTATTAATGAATTGATTTTTATACTTTTCTGACTTACATGTTGTTAATTGTGTCTTCCGAAAATCAATCAGTTTGTCTTAAATCAACCATCTAAAAATCCAAATAACACAGATCATAGAAAGGCTTGAAAATGTGGTGTTAAATCCACACTTATGCTCTGGCTTGTTTCTAAAGCTAGAATTTAATAACATGTTTCAACTCAGGAAAATCAAGGAGATGTTGGGATATACTTCTAGATCCTGCTGTAGGTCTTAAAAGCTTAAGTTTAGGCTCTTAGAGTAGCATTTCAGTTACCATCTAAATGCATTTGAAATGAGATTTTCCTTCTAAATGTAAAGACATGTATTTTTTTCCGTTTTAAAAGCTTCTTCCTATTCTACATTACAATGAATTTAAGACTTTACTGAGTATTTAATGATAACTGAGAAAAGGAGGCTAATAATGTTTTCTTCTCATAACCAGTTTCTAGCAGTTACTAGGGATGCTGGAAGCATGAAAAGCCATAGTCTCTGTTTTGTATGTTTTGACATATGATCCCCTGTCTTTCCACTATGATGAACAATCTTTACCTCACTCTTACCAGAGACTGATAATAACTAAGCACTGAGACACACAGTTGGGTGTAGGAGATCTGTGTCCAGTGTTGTACTACTGTTGACTTGTGTATACGAAGTAGAGCAGCTCCAGCCAGAGAATTTGAACAAATAGTACCCTGTAGCGTGCAAAAACTGCTTGTCATTGCATCCAGCTGGTGTCATTAATATTCAAATACCTGGTGTGATTCATGCAGAACAGGTATTGGTCCCTGCACTGATTGCTTCATCTTGTGCAGCTGAGATGACTCAGCTTCCCTCATGTTACGGAAATCATCCCTTTTACAGATAAATTCTGTGCATTGATGAATTGTCCTTGTCTGAATATAAACCATTTTCACTGAAAAATTGCCAGGCAGGTGTATCCTAAGGCACATTTGATGCTCTGAAAATATTTTTTAAAATCTTGTGTCTGTTGTTTCTTGAGCAGCTGTCTTCCACTCCCCATTCTGTTGATAGAATAAGTAATGTATCTATCTGAAAGTAAACCAGAAGATTGACTTCTCTTTACCTTGTATAGAATTGTTTGGGTTTTTCTTTCAAAAATCCACTTTCTAAAAAGCTTTCTAAAAAAACTTTCTACTGAAGTTAAGCAATTAACTTCTAACTTTGGAGGTTGAATATGGAGTATAGTTCCTTGGATATAACTTGTGTGAATCCTGTACTACCTTGTATATGATAGATGGTGATTGAAAATGTCTTTTATAAGTAAGACCATGAACCATCTTAAGCTGGTTTTGCTTTTCTGTTTCACAGATAGGAAATGGCATTTGAAACTTAAAGCTAATGGTGATGAGTTTAACTTAAATTAGATGCTATTTGGAATAGATAACACTTTCATTTTACTAAATAAATGGTGTGACAAAAGGAAATTCAAAGATGCTTCTATCTGTAATAAAAAAATGATGCTCTCTAGAATTCACCATGTGATTACATTACCTAATCTTATTCACTTCATTTATTACATAAAACATAGCAAAATGTTTCCTCTATGCATTACCATAAATGTAATTTCAGGCTTTATGCAAATCTTTGTGCAAAAATCCCAAATAGCTCTGGAGTAGTCATATTGATACACCCTAATAAAACTGCAGCTGTTACAGTCAAAGGATAGAAGTAAAGCTATGTTTGTAGGAAAGGTAGTGTCCTTTCTTTGACAAACTGATATAGCTGGAAAAAATAAACTAATGCTGTTTACTTTCTTCTTCAGTTTTTAAGTAAAATGAATTTATAAAAATGCAGAATAATTCCAGTTTTACCAGACTCAGAGCATCCTTTATACTTTGCCTTGTCTAGTTTCTTCAGCTCACCAGGCAGAATGACAACAAGCATAGCTCAGAAGACTTAACTGAGAATGCAAGGTTCTTAAAATGTGAAGTGTCTGCTATTGATAAGTATTTATGAGCCAGTCACAACATTAGGAGTATTTCAGAACTTGCAGTTTAAGGACGGGCAATTACAGAACTGGTAGTTACTGGCAAATACTGAATTGCTTACCTATTACTTCCCACTGTAGGACATAAGTCAGACATACACTATTGTGGTGCCAAGGTTTTTGAAAAGATAATGCAATTCAAAGTTTGAATTATTATCCATTTTCTTCTAATTGATGTTTAACTTCAGATAATTAAGTCTTTTTGGTGGGAATCTACATTAATGTAATTTCTCCCACTTCTTCACGCCTGCAGAGCATGTTTTGGGGAGTGAGGTGCTCTGAAATCTGCCGGTAGTATCATTTCATATCTCTACCACACGTTTGTCCCCATCAGGGGAACAAGCACCTTATTTTAACAAAAGAGATCCCCTGTATTTAACTTTCTGAAAATTCCTATATTTCTAGGCTGTGTATGTATTACCAGTTTGTTTCAGTACCGCACTTCTTAAGTGGATTTGCCAGTTATCTCTCCACCTGCCCTTTGGTTCACAGTATGGATTGATTGCTCTGGGGTGCACAAGTGGGATTTCTTCTGGGTGCATCTGAAGTGGAAGGTGTTTTTTGGGATCTCACCTAGTATGCTGCAGTTATGGATAGGTGCTCAGTTTAGCCCACAGTATGCAAACACTGTGAATATGGGATCCTCAGCACCAACTGTGTTATTCTATGGCACTGCTGTACCCCACGGCACTGCAATAGCTGCTGATAAAGGCAGAACTCTCAAGTCCCTGTTCCCTCTCTCCTTTCAGAGCACTGCCCTGTGGGGGCAGAAGAGCAGTGGCCAGCTGGAGGATTGAAGCTGTGCTGCTTCAGAAAACCCAGATGCTTTTCACCAGCAGAGCGTCTGTCCCTTACACTTGCTTAATTGCTGAAGCAGTGCTGACACCAAGCAACAAGCAAATTAAATATTTTATTTTAAGTGAGTTTAGAGTTGCTATTTTTGACAGATTAAATAACAGAACACTTCCTAATTAAGGAAAGCGAAATAAAAAGTGTTGGCATTTGCATATGGATATCTGCAGCCGCATTGTTCTTTATAGTTACTGTACACTGTGTGACTGTATGTTTGACCAGTGCTGATTCTGAGATTAAAAACTGTGTAGAGTATTTAACTCGATGGATGATCTTTCTTTCCTGAGGTCTGGAAAGCATTTTTAGATATCAAGAGCAGTAAAATTTATTTCTCCCCTTTATGTAAGTGTTTTCACAGGGTGTTTGCAAGTATTTGGGTGCATTCATGAAAAACATTACATTATAAACAGCTAGTGCCAAGGCAATCAGCAACAGTGCAAGTGCATTCCGCAGCAGAGCAAGGGACTGCAGCATATGGGGGGTTTCCTGAGCTGGGAAAGCCCCAGAGGAGTGCAGAGACCCGCCAGGAGCTGGCAGTGTGGTGTGGGTGGGGACAGTTGTAACAGCAGACACTTTACTCCCACAAAGGGCAGCCCTAAGGATTGCAACCAGCTTCTTTGGTCCTGTCTTATATGTACTGTCTCAAACAGACATTGTATTAGGCAATACTTGGAATGCTTATTAGCAATGCTTCATGGTTTTTAAATAACCTAGCTTAGTGGCAATTATGTGTGAAATTATGATGAAAAGTTCTCAAAATGCTGTGTCATACAAATCGAAGAGCTACTTTTGCCAAAGCACAGTTACGTGGTTTTTTCTGGAAAAGATGTAGTCAAAGGGCAAGATACTGTTTTTTGTCTCTTGAAAAAGACAGAAAGAAGATGAAGAAAATAGCCAAAGTTTGTCTTTCATTTCTTCAGTTGGTCTTAGAAGAACTCTTGCTATCTGATCATCAAAGCTGTAGCATCGTAAAAGATTTGGCAGAGGGTCGTACTAGAGAAAAAAAATTCAGAATACCTCTAACCATGAGCAGCTCAAAATTGTGTATTATTTTCTGCTTATATATGGTTGCAAAAAGAATTGTATTTAACATTTGAACGAAAAACTTCACTTTTGCTATTGACAAATGAGGTTCCATCACAGACCAGAATTTTTTTTTTGTACACTTTGCCTTGCTGATTTAGACATGAAGAACCAGGAGACTCAAATTGGAAACAGTTCTTGTTTGTAAACTTGTATATATTTCTTACCTTGTCTTTATCTTTCTAGGGACAAATTCTGGTTTATTCAGTTTTGATCTCAGTACAGGCAAGTAACACAGACTGTTTCCTGAAGTTGTGGTTGGAAGGAGTCTAAGGTACTTCTGATATAGGTCTGGAGGGAATGTGCTTTGAATGGTTTTGTGGTACTGCATTGGGGTGGCAGTAGGATCAGGGCCTCATGGGCACTACCTGGGGAATTCCTGATGTGGGAGGTAGGGCATGCAAGACAGCAGAAGTGGATGTCTCCAAGCATCCAGGACATAAGATCGCTGCAGTACCTTATGTCTTATCTCTACAAAGTTGAGGTCATGACCCTCTCTGCCATGAGAGATTGTCTGCAGTGACTACTGATGACTAAAACCTACTCAGGCTTCTGCTCCGTGTTGTGTGTAACTTCTCATAATGTTCAGTGTCCTGGGGAATAGATTTTAAGTGTTTGGTCAGCTTGGTCAAAGCTTATAGTACAATAAAGTGTTATGGAAAGGTGCGGAAGGAGAGGTGCATTTGGTTTGGACCTTGCCAAGATTTTGAGGACTAAACTAATTTTCTGTTGGCAAATGAGGCCCAGTAGTATTGACTCAGTTTTGCATGAATAACTTAGTTTGACAAAATCAGTCCTGGCAATCAAAGATTATAGAGATACAGTCTAAAAAATTGTTTGCTTCTTGAGAGGTTTCTGGCAGTAAAAATTCCGCTCTTTAAGCTTCCCCTCAGTTCAGTGTGGCACTGAGAGTTTTAGATCATCACTGGCAGTGATAAGCACAGATTTTTGTGGACCTACCTAATAATTTTAACTCTTCAGTATGCAATTGGCCTGGACAGTGTTTATTTGCAGACTGATGAGAAGTATGGGCTAGGTTGTAAAATGTGTATTATTGCAATTGCATAGGTGCCCAGGGCACATAATCATTCAATACAACAAGCCAGAATTAGGAGTGAAATATAAAAGTGTATTTCCTTTGTGAAGTAGAGACAGAAGTTGCATTTCCTATCGCCTGGGACAGAGGAGAGTCAGTCCTCTCTTGTCTTTCTCCTTGCACCCTTTCTGTAATGAGAAGGAGAGGTCCTGCCAGCAGCGCTGTGGATAGTTTGATGGCATAGCTCTTTCTTGGTAATGTGCATTGCAGAATATTGGGCAAACTACATGTTGCCCAAAATGTTGCAGGGTAGCTCACATTGGTTCATCTGATACAAGTTATGTCAAGTTAAATGAAGTCCTCATGCTTTTTCCATAATCTCCAGGACACTGTACTTTCACAAGAAGTGAACTGAACTGTAACCCAAATAAACTCAGTTTATAATAAATCCAAAAGCATGTATTGAATATCTTGCTGTGTTCCAGTATCATAGGTCAAAAATACAACAGAGTGCTAATTATGCTGTTTAATGCAACTATCTGAAAGTCTGTTTCCAACCTTTTTTATTGGTCTCACATTTTCTTATTCTATTAGCAACCCATTTTCTACTCCCTTCCCTCCCTATTTGACATTTCAGACTGAATAACAAAGCAGTTTTTTTAAGTGCATATGCATTTCCTCAAGGAAATCAGAGCTTGAGCACACACATTAGTCTTTGCCTGCATGCCGATGAAGCATGAATAAAAATATATCTGCCTTTGCTTGCCTACGTGCCAAAACTTGACCTTCCATGCTTTGAACTCTTGCTCCAAAATGCAAATGCATAATTCAAGAGGACTGAGGCAGAATAGTGTTGAGCATAACTTCTGGGTATATGGTTTCCATAGCAAAATACTCAGATTTAAATTACAGTTCTAAACTGTTCCACAAAAGAGGTCGAGGAAAACCAGGGCAGCCAGTGGCCAGGGCAGTATGGCCTGGCCAGCAGACAAGTCCTGAGGACTGTTTTCTTTCTGGAGAACGTCTCAGAAAAAGTAAGAACATTAACCTCTATGTGAATTTCAGATATGAAGGTGAAATAAGTAGGAAAAAACCACCTATGTATGTCTCAAGAAACTATATGCAAGAGGTACCATCACGAATTGTCTTTCCGAAGTAAACTATTCTGGGTATGTACCAAAGTGTAGCTTGTAGGAAAGTCAGTCAGCTTCAAGTACTGACAGGTGAGATGGTAACTAAGCAGATATTTTGGAATAACAGGGGTTGAATATTGCTTAGGTCTAATGTGCTTCACTTCTTTTTTTTTTTTTTTGTCCTTTCCCAGATGCTGGTAATACTCTCAAAAGAAAATTGTTACAGTGCCAAGCATAGTGTTGCATATAACTGAATTAATTTATTAACAATAAAAATAAATGTTGAAGGTAATGGTGGCAGCAATCAAGTAATTTTTCATCTCATTATATCCTGAAGAAGCACAGCCCATCGTGACACAGAAGAATGATGTTAAAGAGTCCAAATGGGTACACTACTACTTATGTGCATATTTGTTTTCCCTTCCTGCACAGACACAGCCAAGGCTGCTGTATAAAAGGAAATGAGTACAGACTGGTAGCCTGTGACCCCTGCTATACAGATTTTTCTTTTCCTCTGCTGAGTACTTGTCCTGTTTGGAAATGTCATGGGACATATTCTTCACTTTGTTTTACAACCCTCGGTAGCTGAAGAAAATGAGACGTTATTGCTGTAGAAAAAAAATTCACCCACCCTACCACAATTATTTACCCATGTGTGTGCATTCAGATGTTGATATGCACCTATTATAGCACAGACTTACTGGAAACTATGGGTACTGGGAGAAGCCTTGTTCGCCCTCAAATTACCAGCTAAGTTTTCCTGCTTCCATGGAACCAGGAATTCAGTCAGTCATTGCTGCCAACTCCAAAGGATATCACCAAAGTGCTGATGGAAATGATGTAGAGTTATCTTGCAGGAATAGTTTATAAAGATATTTTCTTAAGTACTGTGTTCCAGAATTGTATGAATTAGTCAAATGTGTCTTCTGGAATTCTTGTAGCATTTAGATGGAGGCTTTATTACTTTTATAATGCATTCCTTCTCAGACTTCTCAGAAATGTCATAAAATGTGTTGAAAAATTGTACAAAAAGCATCTTAGAAGACACAAAGCAAAATCTTTCTACAGTCCCCAGGATTTTTTTAAAAATTAATTTAGTGCAATTAAAGTTTCTTTTATTCAGACATGTTTCTGTATAAAAATTAGACTTCAGAGATAGTGTTCTATAGCTCCTACAGCTTAGAAAAGATTTTCAAAGGTTCTAATGTCTTTAGTGCCTTAGACAATGTTCTCTCAATTTGTCCATTTGAATTTGGCATAATCATACAAGCCTTGGTACATTTTACTTCTTTCTTATTTTACTTAATTTGTTTGTATCTTCAGTGAAAAATATGGAATGAAGAACAGCAGTGATATACTCCAGCCAAATTTTGCAACATGCTTAGTACTAGCTACTAAATTTCTTTTCACTAAGGATACTGACTGCTTTCCTAGTTTGAATTAAAAGATTTGTTTGTACACTTAATTTTCTTCAATCTCTTTCCATCAGTGGAAAATCACTGATAAAGCACCAGCTGACCATTAGAAGACAGATAAAATGGAATGATGCATCTTCATTACTATCGTATTCTCTCTGAACTATTTTTTTTCTCCCTTCTAGGACGGTTCTATTTACTCTGACCTCTGTAGTTGTGCTTGTCATCACTACTGACTGGATCAGCTGGGACAAGCTGAATCGTGGATTTCTGCCAAGTGATGAGGTCTCAAGAGCCTTCTTGGCTTCTTTCATCTTGGTGTTTGACCTTCTTATTGTCATGCAGGTACACTCTCCTAATGTTTCATTCCAGCTGCTGAGGCTGCCTGGTCACTGTTTCATCTGGAGCAAATGGTGTTTAGCTAAGGCTACATGAAAGTAAATAAATGCTTAGTTTGCAATCACTATTAGTAGGGGCATATTATAACATCAGTCTCAGTGACTTTGCAAAAAGGCCACTTGCCTTTTACTGTGAAAACATTGCTGATTTCTCTTCTTAGACTACCAGGTAAGAACTACATGACTTTCCCAATTAGTAAGTGTTTTCTGCAAAAATTATATCAGGAAAAGAAACATATAAGCTGTTTTGTAAATCCAGAGCTTCTCTTAGGAAGAAGAGATAAATTCAGCCAAACAAGGAAGAAATATTTCTGTATTTCAAGCTTTTACAATAATAGGCATACACACATTACAGCAATTCAATAGATGAAAATTTGCTATTAAGCTTCAACTTTCCACTTTTACATGAAGATTTCCTTACTTTGATGACAGATTCTTGTACTATCTTCTGCCAGCAGGGTTAACTGGGGATATGATTCCCTGTAGTCTGCCTGATGTCTGCGCCTTTGAATCTAGCTGTTAGGAAAGGAATCTGGGTCATGAGTATGTGGCCAAAAACCTCCTTCATGTGATGCTGTACTCTCCCCTTTACATTTGTCTGTGGTTTGAGCCCTTTGTGAATAATTTACCCAAAGCTCTGTAAAAAATTGGGTCATTTGGACTGAGGCACTGAAGATGAGTATTGAAGACTTGAATGAATTTGCTCTTAGTCCTAGATGTGTTAGACTGATGGTCAGCAAAGAATTTGAGAAGAACCAATGTGTCCTTTGTTTCCAATAAATTACTAAGTCTGCTAGCAAAGACCATTTCTTAGACACTTAGTTCTCCTTAATGAGCTATCTATTGCTTGAGCAGTTGTCACAGAGGTGACACTGGTGACACTCAGGTTTTATCACTGCTGTACTAGGACTTTAAAGCTGCATAGAGTCCTATAGTTCAGTTTTGTTTTCTAATGTCCACCAATGGTCAGTGCTCACTATGGTTCATGGTTAGAACTAGGAGGATAAGAAAGGAAATACTGTTTTTCTGGTAAGATTTCTGGTGCTTTGTTTTCTCTCTCTTTGAATTTCACATTTTGTTTGATGCTTCAAATAGATTCAAGAGAATTTATAATAAATGATTTTACTTTGTAGGACTGTAATGAAAGTGTGAATGAAAATACAGGATGTATCAAGCTATACTGAATTTGATATTGAGTGCAGGGTAGAGAAACAGAGCTGTCTTTGTACCAAGTAATTATTAAACCATGCTTTTGACTTTGAAAAATGAAATTCCAACCTTGGAGTTGCTGAATATAGAGAAGAATTGTATGTGAAACAGCTTGTCCTGAGTAGTCATTCATATTTTTACAACACGAAGCAAGAGGGTCTTTTAAATTGCATTTCTAACAGATATTTGTGTGATAGAATTATTTATTTATTTTAAGTTATTTATTTGGACTATGAAACTGTATTTTATTTGCAGTGCAGTTCTACCATCCTGAATAGTGTGGCTGGCTTCTGGCTCCGGCTGTGCTCCTGCTAACCTTGCTGGGACACATCCCTTCACATCTGCCATCCCTAGAATAAAGAAAAGGGACCCTGAGTGCTTGTTTTAGATGGCTGCTGTGTATTCATCTCCATGTGCTTTTAGCTGCTCTATCTTTAAAGTTAATGAAGAGATCAAGGTATAGTTGGGGTGCCCATCCCCTAAGTCATAACAGAAAAGGGGTTATAAAGATTGCGTAGCTTGAGTACAGAGCTGCAGCCCTGCAAGGATGCTGCTCAGCTGTTTCTACACCTAGTAAAAGAACCAAAGTAGCATTTCTCTGCAAGTATGCATCTTTGGACCGTATCTGACTCTGGCAGGCAGGTTGATCTTCACTTCTCCCTCTGCTATCGGCCATGTTTTGAAAGGAATTTAAGTTTCACTGGGTCTAGGACAGTGTATCAGAGTTAACACTCATTTTAGGCTGCTTGAGAGGCAACACAGAAGACTCTATTTCAGTCTTGATTATCAGGACATTATCCAGTGTAAATAAAAACACAGATTTTTTTTTTCTAAGTATAAAAATTGCATATTTAAATATAGAAATTGCGTATTTTCTCTTTGAAAAACAACAGATCAAATTCAGTCCAAATGTAGATGAGCATTAGTTAATTTTAAAGTACATATGCTTGCTTATAGTAAGAGAGTAAAAACCCTGCACATTTGTTGGTTTTTTCACAGTATGGAAGTGAGGAAGTCAAGTCATTTTCACAGTGTGTTAAATTATGCTGTCCTCATAATTGAGATGGCAAGATGCCAACATATGTATATTTCTGGCACTCTTAGCATTCACTGCTGTACATGGGCCTCATTATATTTTTAGCATTAGTTTCAGACTGAGTGCAAAACCACATATATTAATGCAGAATATATGGTAGTGCTATTATCATGTAATAGAACTTTTTAATTCACATAATTCATTCTCTTTCTCAAGATGTAAAGGAAAAGGCGTTATTTAATGGAGTAAATATGAAAAATTGAACTATAATCCCACATTCCAAATATCTGTATTTGAACAAGTAGACAATAACTGATGCATTAGTCTATATACTGCTTTTTATTTATATATTTATGTATGTATGTGTGCATTTATTTATTCATTTATTTATTTTAATTTTTATGATACCATCTTCTTAGTGATTTTGCTAATGGATAGGAGATAGTTGTGGCTGGATTACTAAACCTTGTGTGTCCAAGGTAGATGAATCATTTCAACTTGGTAGTGTCTTTTGTGAGTGGTTATAGGTTTCTCCGGATTTGTGAAAAGTCCATGGAGTATTTCAGCATTGTGTGATTTTACATGCTATAGCTCACTTGCTGAGCACTTTGAAAGTCCTATGGCATAAATTCTTGCAACTCTTAAGACTTACTGCAACTTTTTGTCTGGCAGTACAATCAGATACAATGTGTAAGTGATTTAAAAGTTGCCTGAAAATAGTATTTGTTACCAAAAGTAGAATTTATTCTTCAACAAACTGAAGAAATTCAGTAGTTGATGAGTGGAATAGACAGAAGCCAGGCAGCATTTATGTATTGCAGAGATTCTTTGAGAAGGCTCTTGTAAGTGAATCTTTACCCAAACTAGCAAAATAATACCATTAATATCAAATGGGAGTACACTCGTAAATAAAGAGAATAGAATTTTGTCCTTTCAGGTAACTTTAAAGAGATGAAGGTCAAAGAGAGTTCGACAATTAACAACGTTACTTTATGACTAGTGCTGGATCTCTGCATATGCAGATATTAGAATATCAGCAGGTGGATTTTTTTTAATAATAGCCATTTTTCAAATTTTGCTTGAATAGTTAAAGATTGAGTAGAAATATGGTCTTGTCCACACAAAGTGCGCAAAGACTTGATTTTTAGAGTTGTGTCTTTTTCAGAAAATCTGTTTAACTCTGGAAATGTAATTTAACATTACTATTAACTGGATTTACACTCTAATTTGATAGAATTAATTTACACATATGCAAACAAGAGGAGAATCTTGATTTATACTTCAAACAAAATACACAGGTATAGTAGTTTTCCTTTGACACAGATAAGGAAGAAATGATTTTGTGTTCATAGACAAGCAGGATATACAAAATAATTTGTCATTCCTGTCAAGTAGACTCTCTCATCTGTACATTTGATTCAAGGATGGTATGTAATTTTTTTTGTTTTCTATCAAGCAACAGCAGTAAGTCGTTTTAAGTAGCTGATGTATAGTTTGTTCCTGAGGAATTTGCCAGACTTTGAATGAAAATGTTCTTCTAAAAATCTTCCATTCAGCACAAAAACTTCTGAAGACGGGAGCATGTGAATGTCAAGGTACTCCCCATCATACCTTTGCCAAGCTTTGTAACATTTTGAAAGCAATATAACAAAGGACAAATCAAAACCCATAAGAAATGTCTATGTTTAGCAGATAGCAAATAGCTTTTCCATCATCTCTGACATTCAGAATTTCTGTATGTGAGAAGTTACTATGGGTTTTTAATCATGTACTACTTGTCCTTTCAAGATGTGAACCTAGCCATAAGGGCAGGTGACCAGTGACAGATTTTTCAGATGAGTCGGGATAGATGGGAATTCACCTTCAGTAAAGCTGATGGCTTATTCAGCTCCATTACTGGTGTCCCCAGCTGATACCATATGGCAAGGTTGTATAGGGAGGAGCCATATACCCTGGACTACTTCTGTCAGACATTATGTGGAGTGTTTCACTTCATGCAGAGTACGTTACTCTTCACTAGCGGATTTTAGACATACCTGTCAAACAGCATTACAGAAAGGGATAACCATTTTGAAGACATACTTGTACTCAGCAGACTGTGCAATGTTTGCCAAGAAATCCTGCTGTGAGGGCTGGCTTTTTGGTGCTCTATCTCCTATGTCCTGCAGATCTCTGAAGGAGAGGGGACAAGTTCAATTGAGGTAACTTTGGGAAAAACCTTGCTGTAGCAAGTAATAGATTTTTCTTCCAGCAAAGTCTCTTACACTGTAAAGACTTTTTGCTTTTCTTTTGTCCTTTCTACATCCTTATCCTTCTTTGGAATGTGGAAGTGTTCCTTATCAGCACTGATGTAAAACATTCAAAAATAATCCTGAAAGAAAAGTGAATTAAGAGGACCAGAAAGAAACAATCTTGATGTAAAGCTTCACTTTATTTGTACTTACTATGAAATTCAAGTGACATACCTGAGTACATTCCTAAACACTGTTTAGCCAACAAAATGATAAAAGTTTCTCATGCCATTACTGGCACCATGGCATTTCTTTCTGGTGGATCAGATGCAGGTTTTTCTTTCCTATCTAAGACTTGTTCCTTTTCCTGAATCTGCCTTCACAGATGCAACTCATGGATTTATATCTGCATTGAAATTCTCAGTCCCAAAGTGCTTTGTTTTATTTCCTTGAAAGTTACTGTTTTGAGTGATATCAAGTCTTTCTCCTTTCAATTTTGAACACAGGACAGTGGCTCTCCCGAGCTCCACTTTCATCCATCAGACATCTCTTTTGTCTTAACTTTCCGGTATCATCTCTCTGTGACTGATATCAAGGGAGTGGATTATTTCCTGACTGTCATGTACTGAGAGGGACAAGTTAGTGTGCTCCCAGAAATGGCCAGCTCAGGAATGAGCAGGTGGAAATGGAGACAGAATAAAATTTCCTTGTCCATCTGACACAGAAGTGAGGCTCTGAGGAACCAGTGCATGGACGCTCCACACCTCTTTCATGTTGTTGTTTTTTGAGGACAAGGCAAAGAAAACGGAAATGTACTGTAATTATAGATCAGAGAATGAAAGAATGCATTTGTAATCCAATGCTTTTATTTTGGAGGAAAACACTTTAGAGTGTGATGGAAATGTACATCCTTTATGTAAAAGGATGATGAGGGGGAAAAAGTACAGCATTGATATGTATAATTAAACCCCAGAAGTTTCTGTTTTCAAAATCCAAGTTCCTTCTGAAAATCCTTGAAACATTCCCTTGCCCCCTTGCCAGAACCCACTATAAACTACAGTTTATTTCTTCAAGTCTTTTAGTAACTTTGGTACTAAAATAATTTCAAGCAAAATAATTTTCTGCTGAGAAAAGGTGGATGTATCTTGTCCCTTATTGCACATTATATACCTTACCTTTTTAATGAGCTGTTTTTTCTTGCAATGTTCTCATTCTGTGCTTGTCTAGTTTGATAATCAACACCATCATTTTATGCTGTGGATTTATGTCAAACAAGGCAAATACGGTATTTTTAAGTACACTTCGGCCTTTATACTGGTTGCAGATGGTTCAATCTTGCTTGGGTGCATTATATTTGTCTCAGGCATTATAAATTCGACTCCAGTGTTTTCTTCAGCTGCTGTAACTTGGTGTATTTGTGCTGACCCGAATACTCTCGTGCCAATTTATACTGGCTGAGGGCTGAGCCCTTTTTTTAGCTCTGTCACTTAGTTCCTCATTTGCAGAAAAGGAACAACTGTAGTTCTTTTCTTTCACTAGTTGTGTGATTGTCTGCTTAGACCCTGAAGTGCTCAGAGAAGGAGGCTGTCTGACTTGGTACAGCTCCTAGTGTAATCAGGCACCAGTACCAGCTGGAGCATCTTGGCTCTGAGATGACTACACACAAAATGAATTAGCTGAAAAAGCTTCTCATTTGTCACAGTTGTTGCCTTTTACCCTGACAATGGGTATGTGCTATATATGTGACTCTGAGACCCTTCACTGGCAGTGCAGGTATTTGCCTGACATAATGAAGCGGTTTTCAAAAGCAGACCTAGCATTTTCACATACTGCCCCTTGACACCAACATATCCAGCCCAAATACACGAAAAAACATGGAATTCTAGGAACAAAAAAATCTGGAAATTGTTTGCAAGTCTTTCACAGGACTATTTTCATTTTTTCACATATTCTGCTATAATCAGTGTGTGATAGGCTTTGTTATTGTGGGATGTATGTCTGAGAAGTGTTGTGTTGCTTAAGACTGTATTGGAGTGATTTATGTTGGTATAGTGTAATGGTGACATTCAGATAATTTCAACTCTCCTCAGCATTGCTCTGGAATATATTATTTGATTGTAGAAATCTGTTACACGGGTTTCTGTCTAAAAATTAAAAACCTGAGATAAGATTGAACTGGTTCACTTGCTTTCTGTGTGAGAGAATTGCTTGTATGTGAGTTAAAAAGCAAAAGATAAACCTCAGTTTGCCATAATTAGGCAGAGCGTTGCCTTATGACAAGTTTTATGCCATCCATAGCTTACATTTAGCTACAAGGCATACTGAATTTACAGGACTTGGGGACAGGTTGTACAGGGTGTATAGATCTGCCTATCAACAATACTGAGTTCAGGTAAGGGGAAGGAGCAAAACCAACTTCTTTGCTCTTAATCAAATCTTTGAGGGGAACTGAAACAAGAATATGCTTGATGTTGTTGGTCTAGCTGTGTTATTTCTGCAAAGCTGATTGAATGATGTTTATACCTCCTTGAAAAGTTTGAAGCTTTTTATATGAGACATTAACAAAAACACATGCTTACTTTTATTGCCTTTGACTTTTTCCAATATGCTAAAAAGCTCTTTGTATAACAAAAGGGACATATGTAATCACTGTCTTGAGATATTGAATACGTTACATGTTTATGCATCTGTTAGAAACAGAATTTATTGAAACCCTCAATAAGTAATTTGTTCTCATATGTATAGAGAAGGGTAAGTATTCCCTAGTGCTTTTAGTGATTTGAAATTATGGTTGCAATGGTTTCTGATTTTGAACTAATATTTAATTACTTAGCTGTATTGTATTTGGCATCATGTCCCTGTGGGTCATAGGTGTTCTGTCTGTCCTTAAGTGGAACAAGTTTCTAGTTTCCTACTGTTCAGAAGTTAAGAAGTTTCCCTTTTCTGGTAATGTTTGCCTGCCTGTACTGTAATGCTTATTAGGGAAGGAAATTCCCCAGCATAACACTTGCCAAATCTGAGAGACAGATGGGGAACCAGCATTGCCTAACGGTGTAGCAGCAAAGCAGCTAAATCAGCATGCCTCTAGAGTTTCCCAAATAGTCTCAGTAGTGTGCTGCACCTGACTTTGGACTGTGCTGTCTCGGCTGGTCCCCAAATAATTAACCTCTTCTTTATCTCTTCCTAGTAGTTAGACAGTATTTGCAATATAATTCTTCATTAAGATTCCTTAGAGCCCTGCCTGAGCCAACAGGTGCTGTAGGCACATCAACACATTGTCACTACTGTTGAAATGGTACAAGCAGAGACAAAGGTGATGTTAATCAAACTGGGAAAGAGCTACAGTTTTCACCTCGCTCTCCCTAACACTTGTTCGATTGCTGCAGTAGCCAGTAAAGCTGAAGTTGTCTTGATACTTCTGATGCCAGAATGACACAGCCTCAGGTAGTATGGAATGGTACTGTGTGCCTTCATCTTCCACTTCATTAGCAGGGAGGGCAGCCACAGGCATGGAGGGAGCCACCTGTTATCAACCAATGCAAGGTGGAGCTGTCAGGGCCTCTGAACTCAGTCACAGCAGGCATGGAATCCCCATTTCTCCCTGGATGAAGGTAGGTGAATTAAAGAGCTCCTTTCAGGACTGGCTCTGGGGAAGGCAGTGCATGTCCTAAGGCAGCCCTGTGCTGGGGCTGGTTTGAAGCACTCATGAGGGCCATAGAGAGAAGCCCGGACCCCATAGTCATGGCTGCAGCTCCATGCCTGGCCACCTCCATCTCATAGCAGGCGTTTGCAAGCAGTCCCTGTCTCTGAAGAAAGATCATGAGTGGAAGCCAGATGGTCCTGCTGCGCAGGGTAGCACAGCAGCGAAGAGAATTGCTTGAAACTGGCTTAATCCCCTGAAATAGTCCCTCTCCATCCAGTAGCACCGTACAGTGCACCAGTGGCACAGAGGGAGGCACAAAGCCAAGGCAGACGCTGGTGTTGGTGCTCCACACCCAGGGAAGTACTCACATGATTTCGGTGACCCAAGCATTGCAGAGCTGCTTTTCTGCTGTGGCCAGCCAAATTTGGCTTGCGCCTTCAAGAAGCTTTTGTTCTGTCCTGACCGACTCTGTTTCCATTTCTTTCTCAACAACCATAGAAGCCTATGGAGCACTACACTTCTCAGTTCATTCATGGCTTGCACCCCTGCCGGCATTAATTTAGTGATACAGTAATTCAGAAGACTGCACTGTAGTTGCTGTGGCTGGTACTGGTCATTTTGGGCTGTGGTTTGATTTTGTCTTTCAGGGGAGACATTGAAGCTCTTCCTTTCATATAAAACCAGCTTCGATTTCATTCCCTGTCAGTTCTGACTGAGCTCTGCTATAATGTTGTTTCCCATATCAGGTACCACACAAGGAAGTAAATTATGGAAATTTGTGGGTAGGTAATCCGTTTTATCACCTGTAGATGAAAATGAGAAAACATCTCTTTCTAATGTATCTCACTATGGATTTAAGGATATAATCCTATAATCCTTCTTGGATGGCTCTTTACTTTGAGTTTTTCTCAGGTGGTTTTTGATCTTGACTATATACAATGTGCAACACACATTGGATCTATAATGAAATTTCATTCCACTTCAGAACTGTGTGCCCAAAGTGGAGAAACAAATAATCCTCAACAGCAGCACTGATCCCAAGTATAGCACACAATCGATCTAGGAGTAAGTGGGGAAAAAAGAAGTGATTAAGTGATCTGCTTTATCAGGCAGCCAAAGTTAGATGAAGCTAAAAGAATTGTTGTCCCATCTCAAGACCACAAGTGTATTTTTTGATGGCCCTGATTTAGCCTGGTTTCTGCAGACTGTGTGTTGGAGAAAGCTGCTAAGAGTGCCCAGACTGTGCCTGGTGCCATTTCCGAAGGCAACTGCTTGGTGGTGCCCCAGCCACTTGCAACTGCCACCGCTCAGACAAGAGCTGCAGCGCATTCTCTTGGCTGTAAATTGTACTTTTGTCCTGACCTTTAGTTGCAAAGTAGCAGCTACATCTTCTGCATTCATGTTAAATACCCTTGGGGATGTTTCTGGCGTCTGGGCCAAACAATTACTGCACTAATCTAAATTATACAAAGTCTCACTATTCCTCAAGGTCACACTACAAAGATTTTTGTATCTGGACAAAGTGTTCTAAATACAGGAATGAGAGAAAGAAAAGCATCACAGTAACAAGCCTAATATCAGAAATGAGCAGATGATCATTTAAGCAACACAAATACAGTTACACATAAAAAATGGTGTTAAAAATGAGACAACACTAGTGAGGCTGCAGAGTCGTGCATTCAGAAGTTAGGAGATGCCAAAATTAAGTCACCAGTATAAACTTTTCACCCCTACTGGATGTATGCATTATGATAAAATCTGTAATTATCTATTCACATCTGATTTTTCCATAGGACCTCTGTCTCACTTGCTGCACTAGATGAATGGTGTTCACTTAATGAGAAGCTATTCAATATTTTGGTTTACCTTTTCTGTTCAGCCTGTGGCCCCAGGCCTTACTTACTGCACATGATAGGAACCTTAATATGAAGATGAAATTATTAATTTCCTCATGGACTTTTTTTGTGACACTCATCACTGTACTTCCTAAGGGCTTCTCAAGCATTAATATATTTGTCTTCTCAATAGCCTTCATAATAGGAGTATTATTGTCCATTATTGTCCACATTTTATACTCAGGCACAAAGAAATTAAAGTCAAAGGGCCCCTAATTTGAGATGTCTGAGGATATTATTATGAAAATGTATATTATTACCCATCTTTTATCTGAGCAGTTACCTAATTGAGGGAGGAGGGACTAGCATATTGTTTCATGAGGAGCAGACACAGCCACATATTTACTTGATGTAATCTTACATATTATAGTGACAGCCCTATTTCTCTTGTAGAATTCAAATGGTTTTAAAAGCAGTTTCTTTGCTTGTTTTGAATGATGGCTATAACTGTGCCATATATCTAGCTCCATAAAAAAGGTCTAATTACTTTTTACACTGATCTTAAAAGAGTAGAGTGTAGTCCTATCTAGGTAGTGTTCTGCACTACAGGACTCTTGCTATCCCTATGATATTTTGTCACCTCTTCCTCTTCTTCCCCAGTGGCCATATATTCAGGTCCAGTTCTCATTGAGTTCAATACCAGCCTTGGGCACTTGTCACTTGAACAAATCTAAGCTTAAGTGGGACGTGGAGGCAATCACACAGAAAAAAAAAAAAAAAAGAAAAAGAAAAAAGGCAAACAAGTTATAACTGCTTGCAAATAGTTTAGTTTCAGAAATTCACTTAGTATCTCAGACATGTCATAGCAGAGTTGTTTGAATTCAGTTTCTCCTAGCAACAGCGACCCCTGTATCAAGAGGCAAATGTCCACCACAAAGCCATGTCCCTAAGGACCACATCTACTTGTTTTTTAAATACTTCCAAGGATGGTGACTCAGCCGCTTCCCTGGGTAGCCTGTCCCAGTGCATCTAACACAAAGTTGTGCTCTGGCTATATGCAACCAGCAAAACATTTAAATACCTTTATTTTGATTCCACATACTGCTATGTTGTGCTGTGTGCAAAATAAAAACCAGAAAGTAAAATTAATTTAAAATAATCGTCCCTTGTAGGCTCAATCTCAGACCTAGAGCCAAAAACCCTTCTGCTTCCATCTTCCCTCAGCTCCAGATGCCTAGCTCCAGCTGCATGGAGAGTCCTTGAGATGAGTAATTACAGAAGAGATGGTTCTCCATCCCTTGGGTGCTATACAGGGCCAGATCAGTCCCCGTTTGAGAGCAGTTCGGAGTCCTGCCAGCAGCAGCAATGGGGGTGAGAGGCAAAGGGGGAATGGAGGATGCTCTGTCTCTTTTCTGAGAGTGGCAGTCTCACATTCTGGTGAGCTCTGGGACCTGAGATTCTTTGGCGTGCTGAGTGATGAACAGTTTGGAAGATACTTGTGTCTGAACCTTTAGCGAAATTCTTGCAAGTAGAAAAATTATTGACTTTTCAGAGGTCCCTTAAACTCTTCCAGTTTGGGGCAGGTATTTACAGGGGAGCAAAAGGCACATCTCTAACACAAAATTACTCCCTTGCTAAACTGTATTCCTCCACTTCAAAGCATGAGACATTTCTACAAAGTAAACCAGCTTATTCTCTCTTTGGTCTCACTCTCAGAAGTGATTGAATAGTGCTAGTTGGAAATGTCAAAACCCCAAAACAGAAACACAGAACCAGATAGAAAAAAAAAACCAGCCTGAGGCAGACACCAGGCATGGGCAGTGTCCAACCCAAGCAGGTAAATTTGGAAAATTTATAAGCAAATAAGACCAGTATACTGTGCACAGGCACACTTGCATGATAAGCAGCAGTGCTGTGATTTCTGTCTGTTCTATATGGCTCCTGCCACAGTAGTAGTGGGTGTCTTTGTAGTATGGGTTGTATGAATGCTAGTGCCATTTCATAGCAAAATGAACCCAAAAAGGCCCTTTACTCATAGTGCAAAGAGTTTTCTGTAGTTCTTTTGCATTTATAAAACTATGCTAAGAACTGTGAAGGGCAAAACCCACCAGGTTTCCAATATCAAATTTTCTCACCCTATTTCTTTGTGGGAGGGGCCTGGATGGAAGAACAGCCCCTATCCCCTTGATGTGCTGAATTTCAAATCAACAGAGTTGAGACTTTTCCCAGCTCTACAGGGCTGTGTTCCAGCATCCTGGCTCCATTTTTAGCTTTCCCTCAGACAGTGGCTCTAACTTAACACAAGTGTGTTAATTTGCAGATAAAATGCCTAATTGATATTGATGATGCTCAGTCTCAGCAAAGTTGTTATGTAACCACTTCCATGTAACCTTTCTCAACCTCATTTTTGTGTTCATTTTTATAGCCATGTACTCTCACTTTTTCTTTAGATAGTGCTTGTAGGTATAAGCAACTTTGAACTCTCAAAAGATCTGAAAAATGAAGTTTTCATTCTCAAGACAGAGCAGGTAAATAAATTTCCAGTGTCTAGTGCAAATATACACGGTTTTGTTGTTTCTTCTGTAAAGAGAGCTTCAGCGAGTACTGCTGAAGGGACTGTCTGTCAGGACAGTATTATCTAGCAAATGCATTTTATCTAGTCTATCAGTTAGCAGTATTCTTTGTTTATAAGACACAGATATCTATTGGAAATGCAGAAAAGTAGTGAGAGTCTTAAAAGATAATAGCTAAACTACAGGTTCCATTGGGGATAGAATAATCATGTCTGTATAGCCATATAGAACCATACTGGCATACAGGCTAGATGGGCCTCCAGGTTGTGTAAGAAAATTAGATTATTACTGTATTTTATGTTGAAATTATAGATTTGTATAACATTAAAGTTAGAATAAGAACATGCACTTAGTTTTCCTTAGTGATTTAGTTCTGAAAGGTAACACATTCTGCTAGAAATCTTTGTGCAGAATCATACTCACAAAAAGAGAAATTCAGAGATCAGTTATGTAATTGGTAATTGCCTTTGTATCATAGAAATCAGTGAAAGCTTTCAGGGTTTTTTCAGGGAAGTGGAATGTTGTCATTAGTGCCAATTAAGTAGCAAGCTTGAAATAACTGTTTTCTGTCAAAGAATCTGTTTTGTGGGGCTTTACTCTTTCTTTATTAACATAAGGACTTCTATGTGTCTGGTAGAAATTCATAAGAAACAATTAGGGCTTTAGAATTAGGTATAAGGCAGTATAGACTGGAATATTATGTTTCTCAAGAAGGAAATAGTACTGCATGCTTCTTAAATGGTTGCTACAAATTATACAAGAGTTAAGAGAGAGATATTTTCCTTGTATTTTGACTCAGCTTTTAAAGTAAGAAGTTTGTCAGCTGACCGCAGGAAAATTCAGAAGACAATTAGGAATAAAATGAGAGAAGAAAAATTCATTAATATTTCAGGAAGGAGCAGTTAATTTCTGCTACTACTTTCATGAACTTATTTTGAGTTTCTAACAAAAGACTTGGTCATTCTAAATGAATGTTAAGGATTAGTCAAGACTTTGATCAGCCTTTATATTGATCAAGAATACAAGAAGACAGGGAAATGTTACAATGAACGTTGTGTCCTCAAGCATCGTGGATCTCCCATGCTGTGTTAATATAGTAGTTTCTAATCTTCTATGGCTCACTTGAACCATAATTTAAAAAAAAAATTCTGTTCTGTTTGATGTTTTTTGTAGCATAGATCAGGAAAGTCCGTCTTTTGTGGATGTGATTTGCAGTAGAAAGACTATGAGATGGAGCATTCAGACCTTTTCAGCATCTGCAAAGTCTAGCAGGGTCTTTGCTAAAGTACATTAGAAATGTTATTTTATTAATAACTAACTTTTGGAATTTTTACTTGTAGAATCCAATGAAATAACGTTTTGGGTAGACCAGAACATTTGGTTAACCTCTGCTGATTGCCAACCTCAGGCATGCTGATGCAGACCAATAGCCCAGTGGTCTTCAATTTCTAGATAGTACATTCCTGTAATAATAACCTGTGATGTGGTTCAGAATTGTTTTCCTGCATTATACCTCTCCACCTCTGATTATAGATTCTTTGAAATTGCAACAATACTAGTTATAATCTGGTTGGCTCATATTCCTTTCATCCTTGCATACTTTGCAGACATGCTTTGTACATGCAAACTGGATAAACGTCAGTAAAAATGTACGGATTCTGAGGAGACATCAAAGCGATGGTCTCTGTTTTCATTTAAAAACATGGCAGAAAGCATATTGTTCTCTGGGCTCTAAGTGCATTTACATAATTAACAGCAGAAGTACACGGCCAAGTCATCACATGGTGGGTCGGATTGCTGCAGACCATCATATCCCTAAATATATTCTGTAGTGCATTTCTCATATACCTAAACTGCTACGTTTAAGTGTGCAGTTTTTATCTATTCATTATATTAGTAAATGTAGATTGCCCGGGGCCCTCTGATGTATAATTATGTGTTTGAATGAGCACAGCAACTTCAGTAGCAGACATTTGTTTTCTAGACATGTTAGGAGAATTATAATTGATGCCTTTTTTAGCACTGAATGAAAAAAAGATAAAAGTGCTGCTATAAACTGAGACTTGAATTAAGTTATGTGAAATACATAATTCACATAATGACTGTCCCTTTATAAATGTTCATATTAAGTAACCATATCATTTGGGATAATTCCTCCTTGAGGAATGCTGTGAAAGAATAGCTCATTCATTATCTTGACTTTGTGAATTGCTCTAAAAGCAGCTCCTCTGATGAGAAAATTGATTTAGCATCACTTTAAACTATTAAAAATAATGCTGGAATTCGGTATTTTCCTGTCCAGAAAGTTTCAGTAACTGTGTCCACAGTATGGCTTTGACTAATTAAACTGGAACTCCCCTCAAAACCACACACATCTACCTCTCCTCTGCATGCATATACACATGCAGAACCTTGCTTTAAAACACCACCTGGTCTATTAATCACACTGACAGAGTAATCACTCAGCTGCTGTAATGCAGGTCCCTTGATTCATTGATGGCAATAATTAAAAGAATTGGAGTTATGCTTGGAAGTTTGGAAGCCATGCATTTATCTGCAGACAGAATTCTGCGGCTGTGTACTGTCCTCCTAACAGTGTCTCTGACAAAAGGCAACATGTCATTTCCCAAAACTTTTGTCAGAAAAGTTCTTAAAATCAAAAATATGACCTTCTGATTTAAATCTATCACTTGTAGATATTTAGGAGAAAGTTATGGAAGAAAAGACAGTAAAGGAAAAAGCACGTAAGTACTATTGTTGGTGGCAAAGGTTACAGAGATGTAAGGTTATGTGAATAGATAAGAAAGCCAGATTTCTGAAGCAAGAGAAATTGGAGGGGATTTCTTCCCCTCCAAAATGAGGGCTCATGAGGGACTTAGAGATTTCCTAAAGAGAATTCTCTGTGGATGGAAATTAGCACACTGTCTTCCAAAAGTAGCATCAGCAGCAGACCAAAAGTAAAGACTGAATAGAACAATTGCAGGAGGGCATCCTTCAGAAGCATCTGTTATATTGGATAGGCTTCTGCCAAGTGCTGTACATATAGTTTCTTATCTACTCTGAATTTCCAAATTTTTTGAGGTTGTCCACCCTGTCTCATTGGTCTTTTTTTTTTTTTAATTGTAATTCAACCTTTCCATGTGATCAGCGTAGTTGCTATATTTAGATTCAAATCTCACTAGGAGAACACTTTAATTCATTGCATACCACCAGCCTCTGATTTTGACTTTGAGATTCAAAAAGACACCTTAATAACATTCTCTTTTCTTCCAAGGATTTTAAGGGGAAGAGTTCTGAAATTCAGACCAAACTGTTGTGTTTGTCAAGACCAGGGTGAGTTTGCTGTCTTTTTGACAAGTTCTCCCAGGAGGTTTCTGAACATTGAAAACCTTTCAGGGTGAAGTTCATGTTTTCTGCATGTGCTTGGCAAAAGCAGATATGTTGCTCTAATATAAAAAGCTGAAATTGCATTTTTCCCTCTCTCATGCTCAGGAAGTGAGCTCTTGCATTGGGGTCAGAGAGCAGGCTGTAGAGAAGAGTTATCTTCCCTAATTTTTATCCACATCGAAGGCTGTATTTTTGGGTTATGATTTTATTCATTCTGTAAGGGATGTAATTTACATATGTATAACATACAGAGAGTACTAGCATAATTTCCTCAAGGGATAAGAAAATGAATGGATTTTTGGAGAGGGAAGGGCAGGTTGAAAGAATAGGTAGATCATGATGACTACAGGATATTCAGAGGATATTAGACCAGTCATTGTTGCCAGTTAGGGCTTTTGAAGAACTTTACTGTGAGAAAGGACATCTACTTTGTAGCACGTACTGACGAAGTGTGAGTGGCTCATCAGGCTTGTGGAGTGGGACTCAACTGAATCACAAAAAGTGTGATTAAACTTGAAGCTTGGGACCCCTAAATGTAGGTGGCTACAAGGGAGCTAGCTGTATACCTGTTCCCAGTCTGGTGAATGGCAACCTAATCCACACAATAAATGTTAAAGACTGATTTGGCAGCATTTATAGTGTAAATAAGTGTGGGCAATATAAATGCCCTTATAGCCTATATCTGTTTCCTCATGTAGTCTACATTGTTGATGAGTTTGAAAATACATTCCAGAATACTGATACGCCAACAGAGATGATTTTGTTTTTACATGCGTGCTCCTAAGCTTTATGTATTTCCTCAATTGCTACCCAGGTGTGTTTATGTGAACATGATGTATGCATTTCCTACTGCCAACCCAACTTATACCAAATAAGCTGCTCTGCTTCTAGAACAGGCGTGTCTAATGGCAACACCAGAGCTTTTGAAGGTAAAACTGGAGGTAGAGGGTGACCATGGAGATGGGATTCAGGAATGGGATAAGTTGCCTTCAGGAAATGAAGTTTTGTTTGCAAACGGTATGCTGCCACTGCTAATCCTGCTAGCAGACTAAAACTCAGGACACAGAAAATTATTTAAACTTCAACTAAATATTGAAACAGGAAGCTGGGAAGACCAAGTATATTCCACATTATTCTCGTTCCTGAAACAAAAAATCAAGTGCAGATAGCCATGTTTTGCAAAGTCAGCCTTTCTTCTTTCAATATTTGCAGTTCCCTTTATCTTTCCTTGTATATTAAAACTAGTATATTAATTAGCACAAGATATGAAGAGGAAAATAATTTTGGAAATAATTATTACATTTTTTTAGGGGAAAGGGAATTTCCACTGACTTGTTTGCAAACCCCACATTTAAGTTCATGAGACACATTTCTCCCTGTGTTCCATACGCATCCAGTATTTTTACTTTATGTAATCTTCTTAAGCTCTATTCATTTTCTCAGTATCAGTCAAATGCAGCATATAATCCTGTTTTTTTCTTCAAGAGAAAATTAATATTACTGTTTGACTACCTTAATCACAGCAAGTTGAACAGTGCCCAAGCGTATTTGTAATTTACAGTTACAGCTGAACCAAAACAAATGCATGAAAGTGTCAAACTGAGACTTTTGGTCTAAATCTGCCACTTCAGATTGCGCTTAATACCAAAGGGCAAGTTTACAGTTTTGTTTGTCACCAGACCCAAATTTTGGGAATTCAAAAGAGGTGATGGTATAACTCTTCAGAGCACTTATGATCTGAAGGAATTTTGTCCAGAACAGTGTGGCTCCTCAGTCAGCCAATTCCAACATTGAGGCAACTGATTTACTTTCCATCTACAATGAGCAACATACAGTAATCCCCTTGCTCCAGATAGCCTTTATTTCTCTAACACCATTTTTATTATGTTACAAAACTTATAGCAAGGAAACGTCTGCTCAGGTATTTTACCGCAAATCTCTCTTCTTAGGTTTAAGCAACACTAAAAAACATTGTTAGGATTTGAATATTGGGCAACAAGGAAATTCATGTGTATGGCTATTTGGAAAGAGAAGGGACAATATACATTTTAATTTAGCTTAAATTAACTGGAGACAGTTGTCTTAATGCAAAATGACTTCAGAACTCTAAGCAGAGCTTACTGTTCTCAAATAGGTACAAATGGCATTAGCAGTATTTACAAATCCTGAAATGCCCCAGGTATCATATTACTGTTCAAATCCAATGAGGGTATATTTCCCACAATGTGTATTATTGCATGTACTCATGAAATGTACTCATATTGTTGAAGATGATTATATAGCAATGTATTTTAAATTTATTTTTATTCTCCACATCATAGTCATATATTTGGGTTTATAAGGTACCACAAAGACTGGCTCTTCTGTTGTGATTTCCCTTGACAGCAGGCTGCAGTCACAGTAAATCTGTAAATATAAGTATTGTGTATTATTAGTGAATGTTCATTTCTCCTATTCACCACAGAAATGGCTTCCATAAAACCTGTCGCTGAGGTAGTCAGAAAAACCATTGCAACTGATTTGCTGGTGGTTTAGGGAAATTTCAAGTGGGGAACAAGTTGCTTTGCTTATCTTTTACCGATACACAATATTATAATATTACCACTTTATTTAGCAGCATAACAGACTCAAGAATTAACTGGAAAAGTTCTCACTGGTGCTTCTCATCCAGATAAGTTACTTATAAGTAGTTAAATGGTAGCTGTAAAACAGAACAGTCCATGCCCTCAGCAGGAAATAGTGATCACTGTTGTTCCTGGTCACTCAAGTCTCAAGATATTAGATCTTCCTGGTCACTCAAGTCTCAAGATATTAGATCTTCCTGGTCACTCAAGTCTCAAGATATTAGATCTTCTAGTGTCCATCCTTCCCTGTGCACTGGCTTGTTTTCATTTGTTCCTAATGAAAGAGGAGAAAGGGATAGCCATTAATTCTTCACACTGCTTGCAATATTTGTCCTATCGAAGAGCTATCAATGGTCACTAAGGACTGGAGCAGTATTGTGCTAGATGATGCTCAAAGACAGACAAAATACAATCCCAGTCCTAGAGAATTCCATTGCAAAAGAAAGTCCAAGAGTTATGACTGGTTAGACAGGTGGGTACAAACAATAGTGACTTTATCAGTCAGGATGACAGGTAATCCAGGGTACCTAATGCATGACATCCTAATGTTTTCTAATAGCAAAAGAGAATTATACAGAAGAAAGAAAGCATAGAGTTCTGCAGCTGATAGGGAACTGCTCAGGGAAAAAATTCTTTAAATAGAGAAAAAATTCATAGGCTGAATTTATAGACTGATTGAAGGAGCAGCTGTTATATAGACAGTCTGTACCTAAGGTATTGAAAGATCTGAAAGAATTTCAATATGAAAGGAAGTGGCCTATATTTTATTGGATAAAAGAGAAGAATGTTGTGGTCAAAGAAACAGACTAGGAGAATGGTCTTTGAAGCAACATTTCTGTATTGTTGGAGAACAACTGCACTTGTGAAAGCCAGAGGGAAAGAGGCTGATGTAACTGAACAGATGATGAGAACCTTGATAAACATTTTAGCTGTGGGGTTTGGTAGGAATTTTCCTATCTGTGATATGTTATGCAGAGCAGATCTGCTGTATCAAGGCACTACGAGGTTGGAGTCACAGGGGAGAAAGAGAGCAGTGCCATCTATCATGAATCAGGCATCTGCCAGTAAGTGGCATGGATACAGGACTTTCAGAGTAATGCAAGCAGTTCTTATTTTAGGTGGACTGAAATTTTGAGATTACTTTGAGTTTCCTGTAGAAAGGCTAAATACCAATTCAGACAGTTCAGTAACAAGGGGCGCTGTTTTGAGGACATGTGCGTACACAGCTTTGTCTACACTCAAAATGCATTAATGTCTAAATTCAAATTGCAGGGAGTGCAGAGTGCAAAAGGGTTGTTTGGGTCCTGTGTAGCCTGGGAATTGTTGTCTTTAAATAAGTAGAAATGGATGAAGAATTCTGTAATGATTTTTTAATGGAAAGGGTAATTAAAAGCCAAGCATGCATTGCTGCTTTAACTCTCTAGGAGAGAGTTATTGCTGTCTTATTATCATTTTTTCAAATAAGGGAGAAATGAACAAGACTTACAGTGGTCTTTCTTGAGAAAAACCAGGAACCTGAAGAAACTAAGCAAAGACTGAGGAATGAAGAGCACTAAGGTGTCGGAGAACGACAGTAGTCTTGTATTTCCTGCCTTATGTTGACGTATAGTGGAGGGATAGCCTTTCTATACCCATGTCTGATCCTGCAAGCTGTCTTCAGTCTTCTGTCAGTAGGTTGGAGTTCAACTGAAACAGTTATTCCACCATTACAGTGATTTTTCAATAATTTGAATTCTTTAAATCAAGACTAAGTGATAAAAGGTAAAGCAGCGTCTGCAGTTAGAGAGTTGGTGCCACAGTTCCTGATGGAGTTTTGCGATTATTATTGCTGGTAACAATCCAGACAGATGAAGAAAAAAAGATGAGCAGATCAAATAAAATTTTCTAGACTTGAAAACTATGAATAGATTAGCACTGATAGTACCAACATGAAGAAAGAGGTCTTTTGAAGAATAATGTGTCATCTTTCACTGTAGGACCTATATAGCTCTACAGGTGGTAATATTAAGAGTAAATGTATATTTTTCATTTAATGAGGGCAAAACCCAGCAATGTCTATCACATTTTCTTCCTCTTTAAATAACGCATTGGCGAAGAACAAAAGGCCAGAAGCTGAGCAGTTAAGTTTGATCTCACAGGCATGAAAGTGAGTTCTACTCGTGGCTGATGACTTCCCATCTTATGTAGGTTTGAATGAAACATTATAATTATGTTTGCACTTTAGCAGCTTCCAGCTGCAGAGATTTGAGCTGCAGAGACCACTGAAAGTTGCAGCACTGCAATGAAGTTAGAGATAACCACGGAGGAGTTGGCCTTTGTCTCTGAATTCCAGCTGTTCATTTTTTACTTCAAACAGTTGCAAAAATATAAAACCATTGCATCTTCTTAAACTTCCTCTAGCTGTCTGTCTGCCATGTTCTGAGATGCAAAGATATCTGAAAACAGTCTTTACCTCAAAAAGTTTTAATAAGTAAATAAAAAAATTTCTATAAGCAGTTTCTGAAACACACATACACATTCATATGTGCATTTTCTCCGTTCTGGACCTCTGTTTTTGCTTATTATTCTGAGACATTTAAAGTACAAATGTATTCCTAGCATTAAATATAGCATATATCATAACTACTTAAAGCAGAAATATTCGATGTGCATTTGTCCTCTTTCCTAATTATATCTAAACAGTGTTTATATTACTTTTAGTGTTATTTCATATTTACTGTGTACCAAACACCCTATGAGCTACATTCAAAGAGGAGGAGAAATGAAAGTGTTGCATATTTGTTCACCATCAGTAGTTAGTGTTTTTTAGTCATGGTCCCACCTTCTCTGTGGCAGATTTCCCTGGGTGGAAAGGGGCTGGTGGCTAAGCGATGTGGGGCTGTGTGTGCATGAAGCATAGGATGTGGTTTGCTGAGGGCTAGCATCCACCTCCCAAACAGCTAAGGATCCTTACTGAATCCTGCTGGCTTTTGGTCCTCATCTGAGCTTGGGAGCACAGCCCAGAACCTGCAACAAAAACCACCAAGGAGCAATCCTGCAGCCAGCCAGGACACTGGGAATTGCCAACATGACCCTGTGCAGCTGTGTGTCCTGGCTTGGAGTGAGGACAGGGCTGCCCAGGAAATGCCTTCTCTTTTCCTCAGATGATGGCAGAAAGGGCCAAATCACATCAGAAAGTCTGGCTTTGATGCTCAGTTACCATTACTAAAAATATCTTTACTTGAAGAGATACCAAATTGGTGCTGTCACCTCCATTGTAGGGTCTTAAACCAGCACCTGGCATTGCAACAGAGAGTATGTGCATTTGCTTGGCATGGGTATTGTGGTGGTTTACTTTGGCTGAATGCCAGGTGTCCACCTGGCTGAGCACCAGGTGTCCCACTCCCAGAGGGAAAAGGGGAGATGAAAAAAACGTAAAAACCTGGGATTTACCAAGAAAGACAGTTTTATATTTACACAGAAAACAGGAAAAAAACTTAACACTACAAACACATAGGCAAAGGAAACTAACAGCAAAATTCTACTGTCATGATACAATTCAGGTGTGCTTCATATAGTATGGGGCTTATATGTAGAAAATGTTATTATCAAGTAAAATTCATCCAGATCGGAAAAAGCTTGTTTATAAAAAAATGAAATGCAAAGACACAGTTCAATACAAAATTCTGCATGGTGGAATTTTATCAGCAATGTAAATCAGCAAAAGGCCCAGTAGGAGTCTTGGGGCAAGGCAGGAACAGGAGGCCAGATTTATATTCCCATGTTTGCTTATTTCTAATGCAGAGTCCACAGCTCTCCATTAATTTACCTTCAGGAATATATAATATATTTCTTTATGTTTATTTCTGGGTGAGATTACATATGACTTAACATGAAACACCGGTCCAGAGAGTTATATTAGATACTGTGAATTGAAAACTTGCACGCATAAAATTTTTATCTCTGGGCATTTTTTGAATGCCTGCCACCTGCAAGAGTATGTCTGCAGATACAGGGTAAGGGACTGTGCAGCTGGGCAGATATTACCATATGTCGTGACCAGGACTGCATGTGTTGCATTAGTGATAAGGCAAAAGGAGAGCATCCTTATTTCTCTTATTTTCTGCATCTGTAAATTGGCATCTGTAAATTCTGAATTACTGTGAACATTAAGAACCAGGTAAAGAGTATCAGGTTTTTTTCCTTGCTTGCACTCCTGTTAATCCCTTTTACTCAGTATCACAAAGAGTTAGCACAAATCAGCTGGTGTTAGTGTTTGGGCCATGCTATTCCCTGTGATAAAACTCTTCCATTTCCTTTCCATTGTAGAAAATGTTGGAGAGTTTAGCAATTCTTGGAAGTTATATATAGTGATTTATCTTTCAGAGATCATATAATTATAGACTATTGTGAGTTGGAAAGGATCCACAAGACTCATCAAAGTCCATCTCCTGCCCCTGCACAGTAAAGCCCCAAGAATCACACCATGTGCCTGAGAGGATCACCCAAACACTTCCTAAACTCTGTCAGGCTTGGTGCTGTGACCACTTCTCTGCGGGCCCTGTTCCAGTGCCCAACCAGCTTCTGGGTGAAAAATCTTTTTCTAATATCCAACCTAAACCTCCCCCGACACAACTTCAGGCCAGTCCCTCAAGTCCTGCCACTGATCCGCACAGAGAAGAGATCAGTGCCTGCCCCTCCTCTTCTCCTCATGAGGAAGTTGTATAGACTGTGATGAGGTCTCCCCTCAGTCTCTTATTCTCCAGGCTGAACAAGCCAAGTGACCTCAGCTGCTCTTCATACGCTTCCTCTCAAGGCCCTTTACCATCTTTGTAGCCCTCCTTTGGACATTCTGTAATAGATTTATATCTTTCTTATATTGTGGTGCCCAAAACTGCACACATATTCAAGGTGAGACTGCCCCAGTGCAGAGCAGAGCGGGACTGGCTGGTGATGCTTCAGCTGATGCCCCCCAGGACACAGTTGGCCCTCCTGGCTACCAGGGCACTGCTGACTCATATTCAACTTGCCATCAACCAGGACTCCCAGGTTTCTTTCTGCGGTGCTGCTCTCCAGTGTTTCAGTCTGTATGAACATCCAGGGTTGCCCCATCTCAGGTGTAGAATCCAGCACTTGTCTTTGTCGAACTTCGTGGTCGTTGCCCAGCCCTCTAATTTATCGAGGTCTCTCTGCTGGGCTTCTCTGCCTTTGAGGGAGTCAACAGCTCCTTCCACTTTAACGATTCTTAGTTTTGACTATTTTTTTTCCATTACTCTGGAAAGAAACTTTCCGTTTCTACAAAACTGAAAAGTAAAAAGATGGAACTCGTTCTTGTGGGGAGATGGCTGTGTTGGGATGGTTTTCTGACCTCTTCACATTCCATATTCCTTTATATTTTTTTTTAGTAAATGAGGTGCTTGTTTCACTAGCTTGTTGGATACAAACCCAGGGATATGCATGGGAACAGGGGCAGTGTGTTTTTAACAGCAGGTCACCAACAGGACACTGGCAGTAATTGTACTGATTCTAGCACTACTGCTAGACTTTCAGTTTGGACTCTAATAAGCCGTGCTGTCATACCCATTTTCAAGTGACTGATGGTGGGTGCAGATAACCAAGTGAAAAATTGCTTTACATGCAGCTCTTCCTCAGCGGGGTTACCACATGCTACCAAAATATGCATAATGATATGTAAGAGCTTCCACATTTTCAACATTACCTTGTCAGCTGAAGCACAGTAGTGGAGAAAACTGTGCTTGGATTGATTCATGCTGAAGGGCCTACACTTACAGAGAGTGTTTATTTAAATGCATTAAGGCCAAATACAGGAAACACCCTATAAGTTGAACAAGTAGAATACAGATATATGCAATGTTTGAAAGGTTCAGGCCTTTTTTGTCAATTTCTTACCTGTAAACTGTTCATCAAATTACAAATTATGGAAGTTGTAACTAGTAAAGCAAGGTTTTTGTATAGGTATTCTTAGTTTTGCAAGGTTTTAAATATCTTATATCTTTTAAATATTTATGTTTAATATCATTTATTTAGTAACCTATTAAATAGGTTAAATATTTTCCTTAGACTATTTTGTATTGTCAGCTGATACAAGGGGTGTCATTCTGAAGTGAACTTTTAAATACATAATTACATGGAGCTGAGGTAAAAATTATAGTGGACTATCTAATATAAATAAGGTATTCTATTTCAAGTGAGTCAATCAAACTTAAAGTAAGAAAATCCAATAATAGGAGGGTTAAAAATAGAACCTTTTCCTTTTATTAATTTAAGACATTTTAAAGGGCAAAAGTATACTGTGAAAGCTTGTATTTAGTCTCTTATTTTTCTTTTTTAACAGGACTGGGAGTTTCCACATTTTATGGGTGATGTTGAAGTGAATCTTCCAGGCTTGCCCTCTGCACACATGCAGTTCAAAGTACCATATTTCCAAAAGATATTGAAAGAGGAATATCACATACATATAACAGGTATGTAATCTTACAGACTGTGACACAGTCACACAGTAAACTGCTTCTGTGTGCTACCATGTGCTTAACCACATACTTTTGTGTGTGTCCCAGTTTTTTTTTTCTATCTCTTCATCTGTCCGTATCCATATCATCCATATATAAACATCTTAAGGAAATGAGGAACCTGTATCTTATGAATCAGAGACACCTACTGTTTTCATGGATGTCGCGGTTTGAGAGCCCCAAAAATCCAATTTCCAATTTCTAAACCTCCCCCCAGTTTACCTCAACACTGAAGAGAAGTTTTCAGGCAGGTACACCTCAATATGGGGGAAGGGAATTATATACAATTTATTACTATACAGAATAAATACTATACAAACTAAAAAGCAGTTATATACACAATATTAACACAGCTTCTACCACCCCTTGGACTCTCCCACATCAGTTCAGGAAAAGTCTTCAGAGCGATAGTGAAAAGTCTCTCTCTCGCTGGAGTATCAGGGAAAGGGTTGAAACCCCCACCAGCCCTTAGCTTCATGCTGAGGTCCTATCCTGAGCTGCAAGGGAAACAGCTTGTGCCATCAGGATCTTCATCACGAAAGGTCCAAAGAGTCAGCTCTGAGTCCTTCCTCCCTGGTTTCGTGAAGGTTTCCTCCCAGGGGTAAGATGTTCTGTTCTCACCCTCCAGGTTGCAGGTTCTGAGTCTCTACTCAGTTCTTTTTACCCCAAATAGTTTTAAAGTCCTTACCCAGAAAACACCTGCTTGTTTGGCTCTCTCACTCTTCTTTAGCTGCTGCATCTTCCAGTTTCCAAACCCAACGTAGAGCACCTCTGAGCCCTCTCTGACCCGTCTCCGATTTCTGCCTGGAGTTCTTCCAGCTGTTGCAACGAATCGCAACTGTTTCTCCCGGCAACCGAGCCTCTCTGGCCCCTCTCTTGGCTCGGCTCCAGAGCCTCGCCTGCCTTAAATCCACACCACCGCCTTCGCAAGCAGTGGGGGAAGAAAAAGAAAGCCCCCTCGCCTTGGCTACAGGGTACTCAATCCAGTTATAACTGTCCCAAGCCCTGCAGTCTAGCTGGGGGGGGTGGAGAAAGAGGGCTTGACCTCCTCGCGAGAGGCCTGCCTCTCTCCCTCTTACCTCATGGTTGTGAGTCTACCTCTCTCCCTCCCAACACTCCACGCTACCTTCAGCTGTGGCTTAGCCAGGGCCGTGGGGCCCAGAGCCCCCCGAGTTCGGGGGGTGGGGGCCCTGCCACCTCTCAACTCTCTCACACACTCTCAGACACACACTGCGACACACACTCCGACACTCTACCAACAACTTCTGGCTGTTGTTGATATCTAATTTTCACAGGAGCAAAAAAGAACAGCTCTCCTTGGGCCAATCACCTCTAGGCCCCCTGGCTCCCGGGGAGGGAAGCTCAAACCAAGACAATGGATTTCAGCAACTTCTTGTGACACTAAGTAATACCTAATGTAGCTTCAGAGATCTTTTTTTTCTAAAATTGCTCTCTGGGGGAATTAGCAGCTTATTTCATCTTCAAATCTCTTATGCTTTCAGATGCCTTTGCTGTGATTTATGCTAATATCTTTTCTTTGGATATTCTCATCTGGCAAAGGCCACTCATAACCATACTTCCATCAGTCATCTAACCAGAAGCAGACAGTTCAATAACCTCAAATAAAATAGAATTGCAGTTATTCAGATGGATGATATGTATAGATAAAAAGTACCTGATCCTTGCATACTGTGAGCCAGTATTTTAATAAAAATAGTGTATGAAAAAGAGAAGAAGGTTAAATAGGGATAAATATTTTGGTTTACCCTCAAGCTATACAGAAGGAGTATAGCTTCTCTCTGCATTGAGAAGAGATGGATAATAATGGATAGCAGAAGAATGCACGTGTGAATTGGCAGGGGTCTTTAACTGCTAATATAAACAGTCACAGCCCATGACACCACACAGAAATAAAATAGATGAGGGCATCCAAGGACAGAGCCATATGAAACTCCTGTGGATCAGGGACAAAAGGAGCATTCAGAGATGATAGAAAGATAAGGCCAAGAGCTAGCAGCTGAGTCACAAGCTCACCAGACAGCAAAAGCCAAGGGAAAAAGAATGAGAAGGAAAGAATGATGAACCCAGCACTGAGTTGAGATAGACTGAATGAGGTTTCAGAAGAGGTATTTTCAGCAGAGAAGGCAGAAATGAGATTAAAAAACAGAAAAGAAGATAAAATTAGTGCAGAAGTTACCTGTTGACTATTGAATGAGGGGAGGCAAATGAGCCAGTAGGAAACACAGAAGGATGCAAGATTTTTCAAAATTCAATGTGGGTGCCCTGCTGGAATGCTGAGAGACAGCAACTGGGACGTGTCTTAGTGACACTGTTTGAGCCACTAGTGGTTTATGGAATAGGATGAAGTAAATGATCTCCTGATCAGTGACTAGAAGGTATAGGGTGAGAGGAGATGGAATGTGTATATGAGAGACACATTTTTCTCTGCCAAGTGAACAAAAAGGGAAAGGAGAGGAGGAAAAAAGAGTTTAGGCATCAAATATATTATGTAAATTATAGGAATGATATTCAGGGAAAGCAAAAAAAGATTTTTTTCCTTTTTCTCAAGACTAGAGCATGAATTTGGAGGGGCTCCCACAAGGTTCACAAATGTCCTACAGTTCTTCCATTGTATAAGGAGAAGTAATGGAATGGATGCACAGAGGAGCAGGAACAATGACTACCCATGGTAGGTTGGGTGGTGCCATCAGATACAGAAACTCAGGATATAATTAGTGGGTGGTAGAAAAGGGATTGAAGAACAAAGAACAGTTTTGCATTGCAGAAGAGACAGAGACATTGATGATAATCAGGGAAGAGCAAAGAATAAAAAACAGCAAAGAACATAAATTGGGGATCAGAAATGCAACTGCTAGCAGTGCTGCTGTTTGAAAGCAGGCCAACCAAGAGAAACCAATATTTTTGCATTGTAGAGTTTTCTGGACTGGAGTCCTTTCTGATTTTCTGGCAAGAAGGCATTCTTTTAATCAGAATAAGATAATGAATGGAAGGCTGAGGAAAATTTTTCCCTGCTCAGCATTAACAAGATCCATTTATTAGATTCACTAGACAAATCAATCCATTTGACTGCACGTCACGTATCCTGTCTACTGAGTGCCTGTTTTATCTCAGTGCCACACCACCCTTTAGGAGATCTAATAAGCAGCCATAACACATGGCACAAGAACCTCCCTTTGGGTAAGTTTTACTTGAACCATCTGTTCTTGCCATCAGTTCTTGTCTTAGGTTAGGGCATCATCTTGGATCATTTTCAAGCTCTAGTTACTGTGTGGATGTGCAGATACTTGTAATATTCTACTCAAATCAAGGAGCTAATAAAAGAAAGAACTATTTCAATACATATATAAAAAGATGAATATAATCCAGTCTAAAATGAGAGTAGAGAGTGATGCACATGAATTCAACAGCAGCAGATGACATGCTGGTAGGACAGTGATAACAGCCGGAAGCCCCCTCTATTTCAGTGCTGTTTAATACACAGGATCCAGAATTTAACCATGAGACTTCTTTTAAGTAACAATCCAGAAAGTAAGACTAAGGCCTGAATGATGTTTCTTTTAGTAATAGCTATATAGATAAAACCAGGCTGTAAATCTATGACCTATGCTCTGATTTTTAGAAACTGGAAGCCATTTTCTCCCAGATAGCAAGGAGAAAGAAAGTATGGCTGAAATAACATTTGCCATCTTTTTCCTGGTAAATTTTACATTTAGTTCTTTTACAGTCTGTTTTAGTCACTGTTGATTGTTATAAATAAGAGGAGCCATGTTCAAAACTGGTTGTTCTAATAAGCAAGGGTACCACAAAAAAGCAGTTCCAAGGAAAGGGACATTCAGAGTAGTGAAGGACTTCAAGCCACCTTTCTGTTGGTTTGTGCTTAATGGCTTTGTGCAAGTTCTGTACAGAAGAAGGATTTCACAGTTACATGCACTGTGTTGCCAATTCTCCTGATTTTATCACAACTCGAAAGGCAGTTGCTTTTCTTTTTCGTTTTTCCCCTTTTTTCTATTTTGTCTTAAAGTCTTATCTCTTGAATTCAGTGACTTCATGGGAATTTCAGCTGTCAGAAAATAAAGATCATGATAACAGAGCAAAAATATTAAAGGTTGTTTCTGCATAATTCAATGTCTAAAAAGGCAGATAAATACAACAGTGCAAAATGTATTATTTTAACCCATCTTGTTACTTCAAACTAATAACATGCTTTCTTAGGTCTGATGTGATTTCTGAATGTTTTAAGTTGGCATTAATATTGAATTAACATCTCTAGCCTGTAGCTGATATGCTTCACTGTAATTTTAAATTTACGATGAAAAGCCTATCTTATTTTTACTGGTAACTGAGTATCTCATTTTACTCACATTTCTTTGCATCTAGGAACTCCCAGCAAGCATCTACTGAGTATTAAATATTTTCATCCTGTTTTGATAGCTGCTTTTTTCAAGAACATCAAAAATAACTTTAATTCCTGCATCTGCCTAGCTCATCTGGATTTCCCTTGACAGATGGTTCATTGCAAAGTATGTGTTTTCCTTTTTAGGCTGATGTTTATGAAAATACATAATCTATCCTAGTTTCTATAATACCCAGGGAAATTTGTAAAACTTAAAAGTAAATTTTGCTACTTCATGGTTAAAAGGCACTGTGGGGCCTGGCTTGTACCCTTTAATAGCAGCACTGGAAATCCAAGAGCATCTGATGTGAAGTGTGTGAGTAACTTTCAAATAGGAAATGTTAAGGTTTGGGTGTCAGAACAGATGGGAGATTTTTCTGGCTGTTTATAATGTGTTTCTGAGTGCTAATCTAGCCCAAGTGCCTTTCCACCCAAAGGAGAAATCATCACCTTCATAACTGGTGAGTGCCTAGCATGGCAGGCTTGTGGAGTTAAACTAACAGTGTGTCTAGATTCAGCCCAAACATTGCCCACAAAGAGTAGCCTGACGGAGCCTGTGGGCAAAAATAGAAAGCTTAAGAGGTAAAAACAAGCTGTCTGTGCACACAAATGTGAAAAAACCTCAGAGGATTTTCATCTTAGATCAGCTGTGAGTGGTCTGTCTGTGTGCATGTGTCTAGTTAATAACACTAATGTGACAGAAGATATGAAGAATATTTCAAATGTTTTACAGAGGTATCTGAGTGGTTTTAGACACCAAATTGCAATTGAGATAAGAGTCTAAAGTCAACATTTCCTACAGTAGCCTCTGGCTATGGTAGCACAGGATGAGGTTGCTTGCATCTAGCCTTATTAAGTGGAATTTTTGCATTCCTTCTTGACCTCAGGAAGAATGCTGAGGACTGGCTTCTATAGGAGATCCTTTTTTTTTAGGAAATGAACAGTCTGTTCCAGAGTGGACATAAAAAGATGAAACTACTCTAGAATCAGCAGCTAGTCTGAAATATTGGGATATATTCCAAGTGCTGCATGTGGAATTGTCCAAAAATCTCATTCAGATGGTGAAAACATGAATTTCTAGAAAAAGGACAATCCATACCTCTTTCAATACAAGAAGGCCCCTGGCATTCATGTGCGTCGCACAATTGTTCAACTTCAGCAGGGAGGGGAGACTGTTTCTAAGCAGAGTTCTGTATAGGCTGGTGTTCAGAACATGGGCCTATGATGCATGTCCACACTGCCATAAGTGGAGGTTGTTCTAGGGTCAAGGTTCCCTTCTGGTGAATGTCCTAGCCAGGAGAATACATGCTTTCTCAGAAAACCAGGAATAAATTTTCATCCCCAAATGCTGGTTGTTAGGCTATAGAATCATAGAATCATAGAATCAATTGGGTTGGAAAAGACCTCCGAGATCATCGAGTCCAACCCTTGGTCCAAATCCAGTCCATTTACTAGATCATGGCACTCAGTGCCACGTCCAATCTGCGTTTAAAAATCTCCAGGGATGGTGAATCCACCACCTCTCTGGGCAGCCCATTCCAATGCCTATAAAACGTTTCACATTTTGCATCACAGCCTGACAAGGACACCCACACTCTTGGCTAACTACATACCTCCAATTTTTCTTTTGGGGGATCTTTATTTCACCAAATTTCAGTATTCACCACATTTCCGAATACAGCAAACCAGATTTCTGTCTCTCCAGATGGTGTGTAGCATGTAAGAATGTCAATGCTGTGAAAGCTGGTTATTAACTAGGTCTGTTTTTTAGGTAGTGCATGGCTGAATGACGCAACATATTTTCCCACATGATTTCCTTCTTTGGTAACTTCATTGAAGACTGGATATTATATTCTTTTCAGTTTGCTGACTAGTCTTCCAGTCTTGAGAGCTTATCTTTCTACATCCTTCTATTTCAAATTTTGTGTGTGAAAAATCCACCTTCCATCCATGAACAGCTGATTGGGGCCAGGCATATGCCAGTATTCTTGGCCACACAGATTTCACAGGAGTAGAGCCAACTCTAAAGCAACAGTGATAATGATCCTACAGAAACTGTTAAAGAGACAAGTTAAATGCCTTCATAGTGTGGGGCTGCATTTTCCCTTGTCACTTTTAATCTGGAATGAAACTTCAAATCTTTTAAAATAAAATTAATATCTGTAGCTTCATCATGTATTTATTCTGACTCTTTGCAAAACTACAAACTTGAGCTTGTTTATGTGCAAGGTAAAAGGTCATGATTGACTTCTAGCTTACCAAAATTATTAGCTTATTTCCTATATAAGCTTGATATATGACTTAAAGTTTTCTATAAAAAGCATTATGCTAAAATTAAGTTGTAATAGACAATAATTTCATATACATAGATTATTGATGTGTATAATGTTAAAGGTTGGTCAATATATTAGGTCTCAAAAATTGCTTGTCATGGGAATTTTCATCAGATAGAAGTTTGTGAATGGAGACTATCAGACCTCTTATTTCAGTCTGCTTTAATACATCACTGATTTAGAAGGATTACTTGGTTGACTGGATTTACTTGGTTACCGTGCCTGCTAGTACAGTAGTAAAGTACATGTCTTAAAGAGGGATAGATGGCAGAGGACACTGTATTGTAGAAAAGAGGAAAACATTTTCTGTAAGTAACCAAGACAGCACTAACTCACAATCATTTTGTGTTTGAGGGGATTAATTTAGTCCTTGGCTGCAAGGATTACTGAGTAGGAGCAGAAAGATGTTATTGCTTTCATATATGGTGATAGTGAGAGTGTTACTCATACACAGCCTTTGGTTCTGGTGACAACATTATTCAAAAGAAAAGGAAAGGTCATAGAGCTCATCAAGCATGACAGTGATGCAAAGGATGGAAAAATTATCTAGAAGTGAGAAATTTAAGGAGTTTTGAGAAAATCCACTATAGAACAGCTGTTCTCAGGCAACTAGCTACCACTTAGACATACAGCTTGCAATTCATCTTCCTTAAATGAGGTGATGGATCTAAGCTGTTTGTATAGTCCACACTAACCCAACAATCCCAGCAGCAGAGTTTAGGGCTGTGCATCTGCCTCCCTAACTCTGATTAGGAGCTGAGTGAGGGAGTTTCAAGTTCCTGCTTTTTATGAAACATGAATAGCATATCTCTCTTCAATCAGGTGAGCACTTAAATTTTTAATGTAAAAGGGATGGAGCATTATTTAAATGGATCCATTGTAGAACAGATTAACAGTTATGAAACCATAGTGTAGAGACTACATGAAACCTGAGATCAAGCACCTGGAAATGATCTCAGGCAATTCAGTATTTTTAGTGCTTTCTACTGTCTTCTTAGTCAACTTCTTCACCACAGCAGGCTGCTGTTTCAGGTCTTACTCATTATGTAGCTTGCTTTACATGTTGCATTAAAGACAATGTGCTCACACAGGCAATCGCTATGAAATCCACTGGGTATCTTAATGCCTAAAGAGGATCTATGTCGCAACTCAGCATTGCAATGTCTAGGTTTCCTTTGTCAGTCATACCTGAAAATAGACAATCAAGAAAACCATCACAGTATATTTTGGCCTTTATAAGCACCATCTCAGTAGTGTCTCCATTTCATTATGCTTCATATTTTGATCTTTCTCCCTAAAAATCTTCACTCTTGTCATGTCTAGCTGAAGGGAAAGAGCAATCCTGATCCTACATGAGTTTTTCCCCTTCCTGTTATCCCTGATGTTTAGCGTATCTCTCTGAAAATTCATCTGTCTTGGCTCTGCAGAAACACAAAGTGCCACATGTAATATTTTGATGAAGCCAATAACAAAAGAACTGGATGTTTGTTTTTTTTTAATGAGCACAGCTTAAGGCATGAATTTTGGGACAATGCAGTAAGGGTTTGCTTTCAGGTTGAAACACAGAGTAATATTTCATTCCAAATTATTGTTTCAAAGAGTGTCCAAGTGAGTAACAATAACAGAGAAAGGAAGTTTAGAATGCAGCAGATCATGTTTTCTTGCAAACTGGACATAGATAAAAAAATAATGGTTCTAATATTTTTTCATTGTAATTTCTGTTTAGCCTATTATTCCTAAGGAAATCAGAATTATATGATTGTGTTCTCTGTATAGATTGCTCTCACTCTCTATATCAGCCACTCAGCATCAAATATGTTTTGAATCCATGACCATTTTCAAAACATTTTCAGACAGTGGGAATCTGAAAAGTAGTGACACTATCATCGTGTCCTAAGAAATGCTGGTTAGGTAAAGGAGTATCATATAATTTAGTGCCCAGCTGAGGAAAAAGCAAGGAGAAGTCAGCCATTATATTCTGTTTGACACCAGGCACTGATCAGTGAATACATGTCCCAGCAGCCCATCTATGCAAGATGTATCTTGTGTCTCTCTGTTGAAAGACAGACATGATGGAGAGACTAGAGTTATTCTGATGGAGAGAAACGTGAAATACAGCGCAAACATCTGCAGGAAACCTCAAGTTACGTTTTTCTGTTTATTATTTTATTTCATACTTTAGCGTCACTTGCAGTGTCTTGATGTTGATTTAAGAAACTTAGGTATTATAAAATATGGTGATAATATTCTAAAATGGTAACAGATCAGTGATAAAATTGACAAAATCTTGGGGAAATTCATAGAATGGCTTCAGTTGGAAGCAACCTAAAAGATCATTTGTTTCCAACCCATCTGCCATGAACAGGGGTAACTTCCACTAGATCGATTTGCTCAAAGCCCCATCCAACTTGAGTTCGCTAGAGGAGTTATTCAGAAAATATGGGATTGACTGCAAGGTCTTTTCAGTGCAGTTTGTTTTCCGGACAGTGACAGTAACACAAGAGAATGAACATTCTTGTTAATTTTCAGTCTATTTAATCTAAACTGAAAGAGCTGTTAAACATAACTGCTGAAAGAAGTTGCTCTCCTTATGCTCCTGGAGAATTCTGGTTATACAGTTTGAACGCACAGACTTTCAGGAAGAAACAGACTTTCCTGCAATCCATTTATTCTTTGCAAGTCAATAGCCTAAGTAATTTAATAGATCCTCTCATACATTCATTTGCTTTTTCACTTGAAACATACTTAAATATGATTCCAGCATAGACCAATATCATTCATCAACAGCAGGAACATTCCTCCGTGAATGTCTTTTCACATAATCCCAGGTTCTTGGGTGGTCGGCAGTTGTCACTGCACAGGTAAGATCTTAACATGTCCAGCTAGAATGTTAGACATGCTTTGACTATGAGAATAGTATAATTTGTTTTGTCTGTTCACAGAAAAATATTGGTTAGAAGGGAAACCTTGTGTTCATCTCTTCCAGAAACTGTACTCAAAGCAGGGCCAACTTTGCAATTGCATGAAGTTACCTTTAATGTCTTTTGGATGCCTGGAGGAAGCATACAAAAGAGCAATTTTAAATAATAAAAGGAGAGAGGTTTCCTCCTCCAGTATTACAGAAGCTTAATGTTAGACTATGAGTCCCTCTTTGGAGGAGTTTATCATCACACAGATTATAAGAAAAGCTAAGCTGACTAGACTCTGAATTCTACAATCAGCCCTTGCTATTTCTCAAGGGTGCGATATCTATAAGTCACAGTTTATCTGAATTCCCCCACCTGAATATGTCTGCACAGCATGGTTGGTATATCAAACAACATAAGTATATAGACATTGTAAGTATATAAAATTTGCATAATTACCGACCTCGAAAACCTGAGTCATTTCTAGAATATAAAGGGATCTATCAAATATGGCCTTTTCGTGGAAAATTTCCCTATGAATATTTTTTAAGCCCTGGAATTCCTGCTTTTTTAGGTTTATTGATCTATACCACATCACCTAGTGGTCTGATCAACTGATCACCTACAAACCGTAATGTTAATTGAATTGATATACTGCTGTGGTTATGTTACAACATTATTTTATTATGTGTCCAGACCTAATTGAGAAATACTAAGGGATATTCAGCATAAATCTGATTATGGTGGAAATTTATTTACAGCTTTGCTTTACAGACTAATAAAAAAGGACTTTTTTTTTCATCTGCATAGATTTTACATATGACTGTGTTTGTACTGCCTCTAAAATGGATATATCTGATGACAAAACTTTATTTTTCCAAACAGGCAAATGGTTTAACTATGGAATTATCTTCCTTGTTTTAATCTTGGATCTGAATATGTGGAAAAACCAAATATTTTACAAACCTCATGAGTATGGTCAATATATCGGTCCTGGACAGAAGATCTACACAGTGAAGGACTCAGAAAGCTTGAAAGACCTTAATAGAACTAAGTTATCTTGGGAGTGGAGATCCAATAACACTAACCCATTGACGAACCGGACCTATGCTGAAGGGGACATGTTCTTGCATAGCAGATTTACAGGCTCTAGCCTTGATGTCAAATGTCTGGCTTTTATTCCAAGTTTGCTGGCTTTTGCTTTGTTTGGTTTCTTCATCTGGTTCTTTGGGCGATTTCAGAAAACTGACCAAGGCATGGAGAATTTAGACAAATCATACACAAGAATGAAACGAAAGTCACCGTCAGATATGGGAATGACACGAGAAAATACACAGGTGTTAGAAGAACCGTTAAGTTTTCAAGAACCACATCTGGTATCCATAAAATCAGACTTAAGTGAAATAGTTTTTAATTCTTCTCTCCTAACTTCTGAAAACCTGAACGCACAACTGAATGAACAAGATAGCCCCTTACAGCCAGTACCAGAGTCCTCTGTCCCTAAAAGTAATCCTGTGACGTAGAAGCAAATACCCAGGAAAATCAGTTTAAATAAGCAGTTACTATAAGATTTCAGTTTTACCTTTTGTAAGTTAAGATTTACATAGTGTTTAGAATAAGAAACTCAACCTATACCAAGAGGTGCTCAGCATGCTTTTTCTAGGAATTTTATTTTTTATTTGTATTATAGTACGTGCCTATTGTATATCTAACATTCCTTTATAGATTGCTTCCCAAAATTGCACAAGCTATTTATTAATACATTACCTTAACTGTATAATAGTGTACTAGATGATTACTTGCAGGTATAAAATTCTACCGTGGTGGTGCCTTGAGACATTAAACTGTTTTTTAATTCAACACCAGGTGTATAACACAGTTCTTCTCATCTGTTTTGCAAAGCTTTTTGTATACAATTGTTTCAAGTATCATTTGATGTCTTGACAGAGGAGATAAATATAGTTATTCCCAAAGAAAGCTTTCTGTTAGGACATCACAACTTGACTTTGTTATTTATTCATCTTTGAAGCCAGAGGCTTTGATGACCAGACTGCAGAGAAACACGTTGATTACCTTTTAATTTTGCTGGCTGGCTGCCAAACACAAATACAGATTTATTATGCGGTAAACAGCAGAGACATAATACAGCATGGGTCACTACTTGTGAAAATATGAGTTTCTCCATCAGTAATAGCAATTAGGTGATAATGCCTAATTATGTTTTTCCTAATTAAAGATAAACTGGTCCTTGATTAAAAGTTTTACCCTTCACCTTTTAGAAACAGAGGTGAAAATACATAGTTGAAGCAACTCTTTCCATCATCACTGCAAATGCATGCAACATCAAAGAGCCAATGAAGTGATTACAGTAAAGGACACAAAGACCATTAAATGCAGTATTTTTGCAATTCGGTGCAGATATGGTCTGGGTATATGTGAAACATACATAGATATACACTGCATATAGACAGTCTTAACTTGTCCAAATACTAAAGAAATGTTTAAAGTTTTTGATTAAAATAGATTAATTGTTGATTTTTATTGTATTCTTTTTTTTCTTCTTCATTCATTATCTATGAATATTTGTAACCTGGAATCAGAAATGGAGAGAAACTGGGGGTTTTGTTTTTTTGAAGGGGACATCATAATGTGAATTTCTCTGCTGTATGATCAAACTATATGCACTAGAGAAATTGCATATCTAAAACATCAGAAAGACTCTGATTTGCCTCTAATTTAATTCTGTAAATTGTTGTTACAAGTTGCTAAATAATAAGTCATTTTTAAGTCTGAATTATTTCCCTGTCATTTCCTGGTGTTGCTGTATTTTGTCTTTGTGACTTTTTTATCTCCGTTGTTTTTGATCAATTTGCTTTTAAGTTTTCAGAATGCTGAATTTAGCATGCATAAAAGAACTATGCATTTATTAACTGTCACTTGAGAGCCAGTTTTAATAAACATCATTCAACAATTGTTTATTATGAGGCAGGAACACATTCTGTTAGTTTTGCAATTTTTGAAAACATTTTACCCATGCATTGCTCTGTTTAAATCATAAATATTTCTGACACTAAAAATGACACACAGCATCACAGTAATGTCAAAATCAAATATTTTGTTTATGAAACATTTAGTATTTCATCAGGAGAAATTTCACTTTATAAGCATACTAAATTTTTATCCATTAAAAATTATGACTAAAAATAAATCAATTAGCCTTTGCCTACTGCAGCCTGTAAACTTGTTTAATTGATGTATGATATAGTCAAAAACAAGCCATTAATTGCTAATGATAAAACAGTGTGAGATCCTGCTTGTACTGTATAAGAGGTGATATATTGATGTTTGACATTCAAACAGCATTTGATCTCTTAAGTAGTTACAGAAATAGCTGTTTAATTTCAGAGATACATGCTTCTCTGTATGTTTTGGACACTGTAAACCCAAGTACTGAAAATCTCTTATTAACTCATTTTTCCTTTTCGTGCGGAGTAGTGGTTAAATACATTTATATGTAGGCAGAAAAATGAAAGAATTATTTGAGCCTTACTGCCGACAGGATTACATGACTGAGGAAACTGTTATTAAGCAACTGATTCACAACTAAAATAATTCTGTGACCTCATATTGAGTTAATGCTTAATGAAAGAGAGAAAAGCATCAAGTAATCCTAGATTTTGCATGAATATTTAAATTAATAGTCAAGCAGAGAGACCACTTACATGATAAATTCATAAGAAGTTGAAAGATTCAGTGCAGCCACTCAACATGGTCAACTCATCAAATTCACTAAAGGTGGAAGGGCTCCTCAGTTGTGTGGGACTCTCGTTCGTAAGCACAGATGGGAGAAGAGAGGAGTATTTCTACTCTCCACTTCCAGTGTTAAGTTTGAGAAGCCTGAGTTCAGTGGCTAGGCTTACCCAAAGCTCCTTCTGAAACAGGCAGAGACTTGGGAGCTGAACACCCTAAAGGTGACTCAGTACCTAACTCAGTCATTTGTCTCTGCATTACTGAGTAGTGCAACTGAGGAGGAGTAGGTTTGTGGAGTGAAACAAGTTGGTGCTGAGGACCCAGTGCCCACAGTTTGTGCATTTCAGGATTTTACATCAGTTTAGCTCTTGTCTGGTCCTAATAGAGTGAATGAATGATAATGGCTGGCATACATCCAGAGACCATGTGATCTGAGTTAGGGAAGAGTAAGTGGGCACAATCAAGACTGCATTCCTAAGCACAGCTACTAAAGCAGAGTCTTCTTCCCAGAATGGAAATATTCCTTTTCCAAGCTCGTTGCCAACTCTTGTTCATTTTTAATATTCTGAAATGTTTCACTAACACAAAACAGTCTGAAATGCTTTCCAGTCTAGTACCTGTAACTGGGACCTTAATATGGATGTTTGACCTTCTCCTGAAAGCCTAACTATTACAGGATTTTTTAGGGTTTTATTTCTTTTTCCAAGGAAGTTGAAGAATCCATAGATAGGGAGAAACCTGAGGAAGTGTCAGTTTTTTTCACAAACTGTACATCTCCATTCTGCCCTCTGTAATGAACCTGCTGCTGCCAGGGCTGACCTGTGTTTGCTTTCTCAGAGATCAGATTTGGTACAATAGCTCTTTTTTTTTACCATAGATACATGGTGATGGATGATATCAACTGCCTTAAATAGCATACATAGAAGACACATCTCTAGGATAAGCACATAAGATTTATGAGCCCACAGATGCCTATAAATTGCCTTAGCATCCTCAACAATTACCTTTACTGAGATGGAAATTACATGGAGCAAATAGAATGTAAGAATTTTGGTAGAAAGTACCTTAAATATAATATTCATGCTCATGGAAATGTATAGATATCTCTAAAATCCACATGTATAACATTCATATGTGTATATATGCTAGGAGCCTAGATATTAGTTGATTCTGTTCGGGAAACTGCTGAGTCTCTCAGGCAGACAATTTACTACTGCCCTTTTCTATGCCACATTGTTCCATGAGTAACTTATTCCAGGTTGTTTCATCTCCTCTGCCTTCACTTCTTTTGCTAAGAAAATATAAACCCGAAGAAAGAGTATTTAATTGCACTGTCTACGTCCCCAAATTATGTCTGTGTCTAATTCACTGAGAAAGTAAATTTGATCTGTTTCAAAAGATTTCTGTTCTCTCCAACTAGTATCATCATATTTTGGGATACTGCACTATATTACAATATGTGCAAAATTACTGCTTTTCCTGTGGTGAATAGCATCCATCATGACAACCACCTGGAAACAAAGTGCAAGTGCCTCTCAAAAACTGGAAAGGCAGAAATTCTGTTCCTTACTAGTCTGGCAAGCTCATTTTCCCACAAGTGAACAGGTTATTACTCATTTTTTAAAGATGTAACAGATTTTTAAAACACTGATCTTAATTTTAACAACCTCCTAGGAGAGGCTTTTTATCTCAGGCTATAAAGTTGAAATAGTTACGGTCCTGCAAGCAGAGTGTTTCAACTTTTAGATTGCATTAAAAGTAACCTGCTTAAACTTTGAGCACATTACAAGAACCATAAAAATTAGACCACACTATGAATAAGAACATGAAGCTGATTCATTTCTTGCTGCCCGGTGCAGGATGGAGAGAAAACACATTTATCAGATGTTTAAGTGACCCTATGCTTGGGATTATGGACAGTGACATGCAAAGATTCAAACTGTATTTAACAAACAGTTGCAGTCCTTCTCAGGAGGGAGAAACTCCATGAGGCTGGTACTCTCCACAGCAAACTCTGTATTGGAGAGAGGAAAAACATAAAACCAGCTGCTTTACAAAGCAGAGTGAAGTAGCAAAATCAAATCCTTTCAGAAATGATCTTACATCAGCAGCACAGTCACAGAGATACTTCTGATCTCTTGCTTTTCCTTTGATGTATAGCAATTGGGGTCTGTAGAAGAGCAGCTTATCTGATTCCTTCAGGCAGGGTATAGTCCTAGGTCTCATGCAGTTTGTGACGTCTGGAGGACTTCTCTTCGTTTTGAATTCCTTCTTCTCTTCCTTTTTCTGTCTTTTTTTCCCCCCCTAAAGTACATTTCATTCTTCTGGTTTTATTTCCAATACATAAACTGCAAATCATCCTCCAGAGGCCCATAAATACTGTTACTAGTGCAGTACCATCTGTATCTCTCTCTCCCTCAGTTTTAATAGGTATGAACATCGATGGTGACTACTTCCAAGACACTGCATCCCTCACTGACCTTTCCTTTGAGAGATTTGAGGAGACATAAAAACTGTTGTGCTGGTGGCTACTAGGTCTTTTGGACAACAAAGCACATACTCAGACATGGTTACAGTTTCAGTTTAATTGATCACAAATTCACTTGCTGAAAGCAGGTATATCTTGAGCCAACAGCAGCTGGAGTTAATATATTCCAGAACTGCAGTGACTCCAGCTACTCCAGATGTTTGAGGACCTCTGTGAGGTTCATTCCCTGTCAACTGTGGCAGCATTGCACTGCTGAGGATGCATGTGTGGCTTAACTTATGTGTCATCCAATGATAACATAAGCCTGATCCCACAAGTACAGATAATTTCAGATAATCATTATTTCTGTGTTTCCATGGTTACTGGAAAATATTCTATTTCTGCTTCATGAAACTATAAAAAACCAGAACACCTTCCAAAATCTTTGCAAGATTAGAATTAAATTGTAAGTACACAAAATAGCTGTTTATGCTTTTGCTGTGCCATCTCTCTACTCTCTTTTCACCCTTACCATCACTTTTGACCTGCTTATCCGCAGCAAAGCTACTCTTCGGAAATGATCTTGAAGGGGACAGAGATGAAACTCTTTCCTGTGGGGTCCCGGAGAGACTTCAGGCATCATTCATTAAAAAAAAAATTAATTCCTAGGTCTAAAGGGTTTTTTATTTATATAAAAGCAACTGGAGCAGATACAGCAGACGTTGACAGTCACCTCCTGTTCCATTTTAGCAGCAAGTCAGCCTACAAGGAACAATATAATTATTTGTTGAACCTGTCAGCTACAGGTAGGCTTAGTGTGTAGTATTTAATGAAACCTCCATGGAAATGTGTGTTATTGCACCTAAAAGCCCAAGTAATACCTTTATCATGTAAGAGAGCACAGTGATGGGTCCTTAACTGGCAACCAGTTTGAGCCAACAGATTCTTGAAATTCATGTAGGACCATCCAAAGATAGAAACTCAGGTCTGTGTGATCTATATGGATATTTTAGGTCACCTGAACATTTAGCTCTGTTCCTTTATAGAATGTTACAAAGACACAGTGTAATACTGGTCTGACTAGACTTCTAAGTTGTCTGGTTTGTTTGGATATTTTAGTGCCTTTCAAAACACACATGAAGGAATAAATACAGATAGTCCAAATGTCCCTCTAGGTGTTTCAAAGGCTCCAACTTTACATGAAAAAAATATCCACTAACTATTTGGAGAAGTGAACCAGGCAGTTTACAAGACCTTTGCTAGAGATCTCTCTGCCCCATCTTCTGTGGTGACTCATTGTCTCATGCCATGAAACTGCCTGCAGGGTAACTACTGTCAGAAGTGGAAATACCACACTTCTTCCTCAATAGCTTTTTGGAGTTTCTTTGGGAAGAAACCAGTCTGGTTTCAGATACTGTGAGTCTGGAAAACAGATTTCAACAGTGCTTCCAATCACAGCAAGTAACATGCAAAGAAGTTACAAAGCTGTTCTTTTATTCCCTCAAATGGTGACATCCTATTCTTCCTTTGCAAATGATATTTTGCAAAAAGCAAGTAGTTAAATTCCTTTTCATAGTAAATGCAAGGGCTGCCAATGTTTATATGATAGAAACTTCAGAATTTATACCAGGTTTTCCTTCAGCTCTATCAAGTGTCACTGAGAAGCAATGCTGTAAGTTCAGAAGACAAGCAGTGAGATACATTCATCTGACATGTTCCTGCCATGTACGCTGTGAGTGCATTCATTTTTGCTTGAACCGTGGAACAGAGAGACTTGTAAAACACCAATCTGTTTGTAGTGGGACTCTGCACCTAGAGTCCTGATATATAGTCTCATCTGAGATGTGGAAGGACCCTGCCAGTGTCAGAGTGATAAATACTGGTTTTAAGGACAAGATGAGGGGCAACATTATCCCAGTCAGAGTGCATGTGAGCAGCAGAAAATGACAAGCACTGTGCTCCGTCTCAGACAGGATGGGGTGTTTTGCCAATCAAGATCAATCTGCGCACACAGAGGAAATGGTGAAAGGTACATGGTGAGAGAAATGCTGCACTCCCTTGATATGTAGCACTGGCCATTTGCTTGGGCAGCTATGGAGATAGCTCTGGATATGCAAAACCCTGGACTGGGGCTGCCTGGTAATTTGCTGCTGAAAGCATATGAGTAATACAAGAGTGGGTAGTTCTAGTAAAGTACGTTTTTCCAGTGACCACTTGTGTCCTTACCATCTGGTATTGCACACAAAATGCCATAAAGGCATGGTATGGGGTGGACTGTGCACTGCCTCTGCAGGTCAGCTGCTGAATGCGTGGACCACTACCAGTCAGCAGACATGAGAACTGCCAATCTGCCTCATTTTAACACAAGGTCAGTAAGCCTGCAGCTCCTCGCAAACTGTTCAGGATTTTCACTTATCAAAAACAAGTACTTTTCACCTTATAAATAAACACTCAGAGGCTTTTAGGAAGCAAGGTGGTGTAAAACTCTCACTGCTCTTTTATCATTGTCTACAAGACCTGTGAATATGATCTGCAACTTTTGCATCACCTGTACAAAGGTGATTAATATTCATTATAAAAATAATACTTGACACCTTCTCTGCACAACTGCAAGACAGGAAAGTTATGTTCCACTCTTTCTAATACCTTTGCTTCTGCCACTTCCTCTTAACTAGATTCGGTTTTGTGTGGATGAGATCCCACTAACTGTAATGAAAGACTGTCCCACCTATGCAAGGATATGTTTGGCCTCTTCTGGTTAGATAAGACCAGCTCTTGACTCTTTTCTTCGTCCAAGACTTATTTCTTTTAAACACCTATATCTGCTGGCAGCTTTATCATCCAGGCTTAAGCTTTCCTTCCTCCTAGAAGATCATGCCAAAACTTTACTTTGAACAATGTTAGGGGATGTGAGACTGATAGAATTTTTTCCTGCTGATTGAATACTTTTGGGGATGAGTTCAATGATGTCTCAAGTTTTAGTAAGCTAAACTGGATATTCTTGTTGATAGAAGAGCCTGGATATGGTTTCCTCACAGCATGGGAGATTTACCAGATAGCATAACAGCATTTTCAATCAGAGTTGTAACTCAGAAGAAAAAAAATGCCTAAAACAATCTAAAAGGGAGGAAATTAAAATTAATAGCCTCTTAGATAACTGTAATGTAAGAAAATCATGTTCTCTATTCTGACAGTTTATAGAAACCTGAGAATATTACGTCACATGACACTGTCTTTTAGGTAGAAGGAAGGACTTTGAACTCTGAGCAGATTCACAATCTGATCCTGAAAGAAATCACTGTTCCCCTCCCAGAATGATCTGCAGTTGGGACTGGTGTAAGTGGTCTGGTTTGCAGCCCCAGCACAGTGTGGGGACTTACAGAAAAAGTTCTAATTTCTCAGTCCTTCCTGCAGATATGGCCTGAGAACATGGCTTTGTGTGCGGAGCTGAAGTAGGTCCTGTGGTGCAAAAGGACTTACTGTATTCTATGTACAGCTTTGATCCCACTTTCTCTGGCTGGTTTTGTATCATTTCTAAAGAAACATCTTTGAATTGTGCCTGCTCTCTAACCTATGATTAACTTTCCACACAGACCCTCAGACTCAAGAAAATGGTGGCCTTAAGCAATGTCACTGAATTCACCCTGGAAGCAAAGGTGCACTTGCCTTCCCTGGCTCCCTGTGACCCCATTGCAGAGGAGTGCTGCCCTCTACATGGGCTCCAAAAACCTTATTCACGTGAAATGATGCAACAGAATTAATTCCACCACAGAAAGTTTCTGAGCAGCTGCATGGTTTAAAGGGTGCTCCCAGGAGTTAGCTCCCAGGAGGCACCCAGGGATACCACGTGCTTGGTTTTCCGCAGAACCTGGGAACTTCAGCCACATCAGGAAAACTATGTCAATTCCAGATAATTTATTGTGTTATCTAATTCAAAAAATGTTGCATCTTGCATTTCCCAGCAAGAGAGATGATGACTGCAGCCCTGGGGAAAGTGCGAAGTTAGGAGTGACTTGAGTGACAACCTTTCTTTGAAGGACACAGAGGATTTCCTGGAGTGTCACTGAAGCTGCACAGCAGTGCTTGAAGAGTTTCAAAACTGAAGAGTTGAAGAGTTTAAAGACTTTCAAATTGCAGTGACTATACTGAATTTCTTGTGCAGTGTTAGGGCTTACCAGGGTTAAAAAGTTATACGTCAGCAGGTACCTGGATCCAAGTATATACACTTCTTACAGAGACATCAGATATGACCCAAACAGGGCATGTAGTAGGATCAAATACCAGACAGTAACATGCTACCAAGAGGATATTAGCAGCTGAGTGTCAGAAGGCAGCAATTTGTTCAAATAGCAGTGAGGGACACAGAGAATTTGGGGTAGGAAGGGTCAGGTCTGTAACTTCTTTAATGTTATAAAATGGCTTTCTTTGACTTGTTAGAGCACTTCTACAGAGATGTAAGATGTAATCAATGCTGGAAATGGAGGAAAAAGACTGAGTTACAATAGTAAAAATCTGTTATAAAAGCATACTGCATTGACAAGTTTTGATGGATGTTGGTGCTCAAGTCTTTTAAGAACAGAAATATATATGTAAGTGGCAAAATACAGATTCAAGTGTGTCTTTAAGCAACACAGATTTGAACTTTAGCTGAAAAGATCCTAACTGAGGTGCTTTACAGGTACTTTTTCTTCTGATCACAAAAGTAATTTTCCAACACTCAGCCTTTCTCCCTCTTTTCTGTCAGGACTATAACATCTGGTAGCCAACAGGAAGCATCAGTATGATGCAGTTCATCAGGGCTAAGATTCCAATGCATGTGTAAGGGAAAAATGGCCTTTGGATGAGGTAGAGCCTCCAAGTTGGAGAAGAAATGAAGCCTGACCACTGCAGTTTGTAGCTCAAAAGCACAGTTTTCACTAATCTAGGGCAGTGATCACCTATGGTCTGTAAGCAAAATTTCAAGATTCCCAACAGACCCTATGTTATGCCCCAGTCTGCTTGGCATTTTAGGGAAAGTTGTTTCATTCATTCTGGGCAGTGTGTGGGACAAAAACCAGAATTCTCAGGAGGTTCAATAACAAAGTTTTACTTGCAAACTTTAGAGCATTAAGGTAGAATAAGGTACCTGGCACATTTTAAAACAGCATCCAGACGAAGCAAGACATTTCACAAATTTTAACTTAGAAAACTTAAACTTTAATTTATCCAGACACATCAAGGCATTTACTAAGGCATTGACTGGAATTTTTTTTTCTGCCTTACAGTATCATAGAATCATAGAATCAGATGGGTTGGAAAAGACCTCTGAGATCATCAAGTCCAACCCTTGATCCACTACCACTGTGGTTACTAGACCATGGCACTAAGTGCCACATCCAGTCTCATCTTAAAAACCTCCAGGGAGGGAGAATCTACCACTTCCCTGGGTAGCCCATTCCAATGCCTGATTACCCTCTCTGTAAAGAATTTCTTCCTAATATCCAACCTAAACCTCCCCTGGCACAGCTTAAGATCATGCCCTCTTGTCTTGCTGATAGCTGCCTGGGAGAAGAGACCAACCCTCACCTGGCTACAACCTCCTTTCAGGGAGTTGTAGAGAGGTTGAGGTCTCCCCTGAGTCTCCTCTTTTCCACTCTAAACAACCCCAGCTCCCTCAGCCTCTCCTCACAGGACTTGTGCTTGAGTCCCTTCACCAGCCTTGTTGCTCTTCTCTGGACCTGCTCCAGCACCTCAATATCCTTCCTGAACTGAGGGACCCAGAACTGGACACAGTACTCCAGGTGTGGCCTCACCAGCGCTGAGTACAGGGGAAGAATCACTTCCTGGTCCTGTTGGCCACACAGTTCCTGATCCAGGCCAGGATGCCATTGGCCTTCTTGGCCACCTGGGCACACTGCTGGCTCATGTTCAGCTTCCTGTCAATCAGGTCCCTGCCTGGCTGCTCTCCAACCACTCTGTGCCCAGCCTGTAGCGCTGCAGGGGGTTGTTGTGGCCAAAGTGGAGGACTCGGCACTTGGCCTTGTTGAACCTTATCCCATTGGAATCAGCCCAACACTCCAGCTTGTCCTGGTCCCTCTGCAGAGCCCTCCTGCCTTCCAGCAGATCAATACTCCCCCCCAGTTGGTGTCATCTTCATATTTGCTAATGGTACGTTCTATCCCCTCATCCAGATAAAGATCCATCAGTAAAGATGGACTAGGCCCAACAGTCATCCTGAGGGACACCACCAGTGACCAGCTGCCAACTGGATGCAGCACCGCTCACCACCAGTCTCTGGGCCCAGCCCTTCAGCCAGTTCCTAACCCAGCAGAGAGTGCCCCTGTCCAAGCCGTGGGTTGCCAGCTTTTTCAGGAGAATGTTATGAGAAACAGTGTCAAAGGCTTTGCTGAAGTCCAGGTAGACACATCCACAGCCTTCCCCTCATCCACCAGGCAGGTCACCTGATCATAAAAGGAGATCAGGTTGGTCAGACAGGACCTGCCCCTCCTAAACCCGTGCTGCTGGGTCTGAGTTTTGAGTAGAAGAAGTTAGAAAAGAAAGAGAGAAAGAAAAAGAAAGGATTAGAGAACAAAGATATCACCACCCATGGATCCAGTGACAAGACTTGACTGTTGCAAATTCAATGTCTGTTGTTTAAAGTGATGGTCATAGTCTTGATCCATTAGGGGTGGTGGAAGCCCGCGAAACACATATTTCAATACACTTAGGTTTACATGGGAATGCCCGTGTACCTCCACTGGTGGGGGAGTTGCAACACTATGGATCACATGCAGTCCTCTGGTGGAAGGCTCCAGAAATGAGTCTGGGGGCACTTCGAGGGTCTTTGATGGTTTATGACATCTTCGAAGACATGGCAGCTTCCTCTCAGATACCCATAGTTGAGCCATTTATGCCCCATCAGAAGGGACAAATGCCTTCAGCCCTACACATAAATATCCTGGTACCTTCCCAGGGTGGGGCAGGGCAGGAGTTTTCACACCTGAGCCAGTTGTGTAAGGGAGCACATTGGCATAATAAAAAGCACTATCCCATCTTGAAGGATCTGCTTCTTATCTGGCTATTCTTATCTCTTCCTTATCTGGCTCAAAACCCAGCTTCTTACTAAACAAAGATTGGTTTGTCATGGTCATCCTCTGCACCAGCTGCTTTTGCAAATGGATGATTGTTTGAGCCATTAACCATTAACATTTCAGTCTCTCATACCCTAAGAAAGAGGATCTGAGAAAATGGAGTACACTTCCTAGGAGGCTTCCATTTGCTTCAAATATTTCCTGGAATAATTCACTATCTCACACTCCACTGGTGGTTACATCCCACTGACTTTACTCTTTTTAATAGATATGTCCATTTTCATAGTTAGCTCTGCATTTATGTGCATGCATGCTGGGCTGTATAGTAACTGAAGGGAAGGTGCAATGATGAAAGAACTAGGCTCTTTTCAATGACAAGAGACATCAGGTACAAACTAAACACAGGAGGTTCCCTCTGAACATCAAGAAGGTTATGAAATCTGCTTCCTTTGAGAAATTTATAAGCCATCTGGGTATGGTCCCAGGAAACAGGCTTTAGGTGGCCCTGCTTGAGCGGGGGAGTCTGACTAGAAGAGCTCCAGAGTCCTCTTCCAACCTCAACCATTCTGTGATTCTGCAATTCAGTGAAATTATCACAATTTACAGGTATTTTAAATGTTTGTCTCGTATTTTTCTTGTCTCTCAGTAAAGACACGAAGTAATTCTAATAATGCCTTTACTATAATTGCAAATAAAACAAAGCCTTCATACCCAGTGGATACTTACTGACACATAAGTCAAGAGCACTGAGGGCAAGTATTTTAGATGACCAAAGAATGCTCCAGTGATGTGCTTGTGGCTAAAAGTTTCATACCTGCTGCTAGAAAGGTTGTGATAGATTTCTGTGCAAAAAATGTACACTTCACACATACCACCACCAGCTCTTGGGTAACTATTCACACTCTCAAATACTGCTTTCTGTGTAACACAACTGATCATTGGAAGCCCAGGTTGCCATATGATGTAGTTAAAAAGAGTATGGGATAGAAACAGAACACATGGACACATGGGGAAGACTTCCTCCCCATTGGAAAAAGCCTGACCCCCACCTCCCCTAGTCCAACGCAAAAATGCTGCTCAGTTAGTCAATGACTCATTCCAGTGTTTTACCCTGTATATGGACAGTCTTATCTTTGGAGATGTAGGCAGCCAGATGTATGGTGCAAGTCATACTGTTGTCATAGTTCAGTTCAGGATTATCCTTCTCTAGCCAGTTCAGGAAACCTCTTCCCCGTGAACTCCAGTTTCGTGACTGAGTCTATCAGGGTACTCAGGAGGTTCAGAACCAGTTGAACATCTATGCTGGAGCTAGCCAAACGCACCTCGATCTCAGGCAGCACCAGGTTAGTTGCTCTCATGGTCAACATGAGGGAAGAGTTGAAGCTGGGTGCTGCTGGGGTCCTAAGGTTGGATTGCAAGGTCATCTTCTGCAACCCCAGTCCACGACTCCAGGGATTGTGAGGTAACAGTATGGGAGACAGTGCAGGGTGTCCCACAGGGAGAATGTTCAGATCTCCAAGACATGTCAGAAGGGATAGAAGACAATTACCTGATTATTAGCAGCATCTAAGAACTGGCAAGCACTCAAACAAACATTTAGGATTGATATCAGCAACAAAACAGATAAACCACAATTCAAGACACTTAGCAAATGTTAAGAAACACATGGAAATTTCTATGCATCCTTCCATGACTAATCTCCCAAACTTCTAAGTATGTACACACACACCCCCACACCCACAACCTCCCCAAACACATGGTTAGGTGCACCACCCTCCTTTGGGGTGCTGGTTCGCCAGCACATCCACCTTTGGGAAATGTGGGTGCTCTACATACACACTACCCACTAATCCACCTACAGGTGAGAAAAACACCCCACAAGCCCCACCACACCCCACAGTGCCCATTGACATCAGCATGCTGGCTGCACACAGTTGGCTCACACCGTCTGGCAGCACTGGACTACTGCTGGCAGTGTTGGTGTCACTCACCAATGCAGGATGATTGACAAGATTTTATTGCAACGTAGGAGGCTTTGGTGAACATGGCTGAAGGTGAGCAACTGAGATGAAGCTCAGCTCATTTTGTCTCCTGAGCTCCTCTTTGTCATGTCAGAGTGATTCCAGCTAGCTGGAGCTGCTGCAGCTCAATCATGATGTTGAGAAGAAAGACATGTTGCTTCCAGAAAACCCACCCTCAAACACTGTAAGAATGACTTAAGATAGACCTCAAATGCTCTTGGACACCTGTACAGAATAAGTGTGTCATACTCTGAGTCATATAGATATGGGAAATTAGGAAACAGGGTGCAGCATAAGAGATCAGAAAGACATCTTCAGTCAGGGGAGCAGGGGTGAAGAGTGCTACAGCAAGAGCTGCAGTGAGGATCATGTCTGCAGCTTATGCCAGCTGACATTTGTGAAGTTGATGAGTTGTGAGCCCAGAGTAAAAGCACTGGCACATGCCCTGCAGAACACAATTCCAGAGGCAATGTTCTCAGCTACAGGTTGAGGATGAGGGCACATGCTGAGAAATATTGAAAATTAACTGATCAAGACAACCAACAGTTTAGGAAACAAGTTACAATTGAACTTTTAGTCTTTCCTCTCCTCCATACTAATCAGTCACTTGTTCCAAGGCTGTCAAGGTTCTCTCTCAGAACCTCTGTACCCCATCCTTGCTTACAGAGTTTTCAGGTGTTCTTTTTTTAAGGAAAAAAGGAATTGAATTAACATGCTGAATGGAAACTGTCATTCAGTCTCAGTTGTTGACTGTTGCATCTTGTTCTCTGAACCTCTGCGTGCCTTGCCTTGTTAAAGAATAAACTCTTTGGGAAAAGAACCGTTCAAACCCTTGAGCTGTAGTGAGAAGGAACAGTTTCTCAACTGGGCACAGAATTACCAATAACAAAAATATCCTTTTTCTGATTTACGCTTGACAGTTTTCAGAAGTCATCGTCTTGTGCACAAGTTGTGCAGTTATGGGTGAAAAAAATAGCTTATATCTATTTGCATGAGAGATGATACATTGTCAAGTAAAAAATTATAATTAGTGATAATGTATGAATTGAATAGTGTTCCATGCTTTGGTGTTCAGACACTGATTTATGATTTACAAAAATAGCTTATAGCTATGATCTCCATGCTGTTGTTATACCAAACCAATATTTCATCTCAATCTGTACATCCCCTGGGAATTTAAGAGCCATCTGAGCATGCAATCATCTAGAAAAGGAGAAAGCATTGCTTTTATGTCATGGTTTATTTTCCTTCCTTAACTCCAATTTCTGCCTTGAAGTTAGACCAGCTAAAAATGAGTTGTGCAAATGTTGTTTCTTTGCACTTTGTGATGTCTCTGACAAAATGATCTTTAAATTCCATTTCCAGAGGAATAGTACAGTTTATGCTTAACAAAAGTAAGTTTCAAAAAGTACAGTAGGGAACATTATATTCTGTCTTTGCCTATGTTGATGCAAGGTGTCATTGATTTTAAGCTTTCCACTGATATCAGACAAAGCAGAGCTTTTTGTCTGAATCAGCTACACTTCAGAAGTTAAAATTGGAAGGAAAATGTATTCATACCTCACTGTATTTAGTTCCACAAACCTAAACCTGGCTCCCATAACTGTCAGTTACTTAGGAAGCTTTATGCACACCCACTATGTTTCATAGTTTTGTGTAGGCATTGGAGAATACTGTGGCATTGTTTGCTCCTGGTTTTATTCTCTGAGGGTCACAGGAACATTGCCTTAGGCTTGAGCCTCCAGGTCTCAGTTTAAAATTTTGGACCTAAAAACTCCAGGGGAAACGAAGGGCCAAGCCCTTGATGTTGCAGAGTTGCACTGTGATAAAACGCAGCAGTGTAGGGTTGTGTTGATAAGGCCTCAGGGTAACCAAGCTCAGCCCAGGGGTCTGGATCTCCACATGGGCTGGCTTCCACAGAGATCTCCGAGCCTGAAGGAACTGGATGTGACAAAGCAGAGGGAAGGCCCAGACTGAGGTTCTGGGCTCATCATAAACCTTGGTCTGGTTGGCATTTTAAGAGGATGAATATGAAAATGTTGCATAGGTCTCATTTGTATTCTGCTGTTTTCCAGTAGTACATGAAGGGTCTGCATTTGCACACGAATTCCCTTCGGGAGTTGAACTGCTTCTGTAGCTCTCCTGAGGGTGACGTGGAAAATGGAGTAGCTACATTTGAATTTTAGATTTCTTGTATTACATGGGAATTAGGCTTTATTGATAGTGCTTTAGATGGTCTAAATGCTGGCACTAGCTTTCTTAAAGCACACTTCACAACCACCTCATATGCAGTGACATAGCTATCACATATGATGTGACATATGAAGAAACTGTCATGGAGGACTTTTCATACATTCAGTCCCTGTTAATATAGAGGGCAAATCAATTTGGGTTTTTTGTTGTGGTTTTGTTTTGTTGTTTTTGGTTTGTTTTTTTTTTGACAATCAGTGTCTTTCTGTGGAAAAAATAATATGCAATAAGCACTGTGAGTGGGATGACCAACCAGACCTAAATGGATAATTCTTATTTGATATTCCCACCTAATGCATGGTTCACTTGGCAATCACAAGGTCTGAGTATCTTTTAATACTCTTTCTTGGATGTGAATATGATACATTGTGCATACAAGAAAAAATTAAATGCTTTAACTAATAATGTTCTTAATGCAGTGAATGCATTACAAAATATATCTTTTTTCACCTCTCTTCTAATTTTGAAGATACTTGTTATATGAATATTAGTATTCTCCCTAATCCTGGTATTAAAAACTACCCGTTATTTTAATGTGCACCATGACATCCACAGAGCAGAAAAAACACACTTTTTCTGCTGCCAGTTGGTTCTTCACCAGCTTGTTTTGCAACAGATATAAAGAGCTCTGCCATACAGCCATGCAGGGAAACTAATTTCATCAGCAGGCATGGAAGTGTAGTTGCCAGGTTTTTGTAAGCCAAAATCTCATGACACCTTTTTTTTGGGAGGATCAGCACAAGTCAGAACATCTCCTTTATTCCTTGGCTAATCTCAACATTTAGTGAGAACATGCGAAAGTAAGAACCACCCAAAGAATTTCTAACTTTACTTGGCAAGTGAGGAGGTATAAGAAATACAGCCGAGCCAGCAAGACTTCTAAGTTCTACTGTGATAGATCTTACCAAGAGAAAGTACTGCAAAGCTGTCAATATCTGCTTGTAAACAGTAGAGCTTGAAATAGGGAAAACATGTTTTTTCCCCTGTCAGAATGGCACAAAGACTTGGCTGAAGCCCTTGACTGGCCTATCCATCTGGCTGATGTGAGAAATGAGATATCGATTTTTCTGATACCATACAATCAGAAACTTAGAGAAGCCACAAAGCTAGCAAACAACACAGTTTATTACACTCTAAATGAAATGTTGGAGAACTTTTGCAATGCACATCTTTCTATTTACCAAACACAGCTGAATTCACATTATTAACCAAAGAAATGTAGAACACACACTGCTAGGTTGCTTCTGGTGAGAACTGATGTAGGTAGGAACCGGCTTAAGTGCTACAGCTTCCCATGTTACAGATTATTTGTTCCCTGAAAGGAAATAATTCCTTTGTTAAAACTAAGCTGTAAGTCTGCAATTTTTCAGAATCACTCAATTAAATTAGAAACACAGTTGCTGCTCATTTCAAGGAAATGAATGCATCCAAATCTCTTCTGTATCCTTGAAATTATCAGTCTAAGCATCAATTTAAGAATGGTCTGTTATGTAGAAAATAGTGCACAAGAGAAAATCAGAGTGGAAAATATAATTTATTGTATATTGTATTACATTACATTACATTATATTATTTTATGAAATCACAAGGTAAAGTCAAGTGTACCTAGAGGTACTTGCAAGAAATTAAGATCGCAATATTAATATCAATAACATAAGATACTTCATTCTTTCTACTCAAAGTCACTAACCTACAAGAGCCAAAACAGAGTAGTAGAAACATTAGTGGGAACAAGAACAACATGCTGCTGGCTACAATATTTGGCACCAGGAACAAGTTTGCATTATTTTATCTCTGCTAGAGAGACATGGTGGCTCTGAACTTTCTTGATAAGCCAAAAAGTCCCAGAGGGCTGTAGTTTCCCATAGGAAAAATATCCTTTAATCATAGACCATATCTTTTAATGATAGACCAGCACTCATATCCTAAGCATCTGTTCTGCTGACTGCCGTTACTTTAAATAGCCACAACATTAGCCTGCCTGAATTTAAATAAGCAAGGGGATAAATAGGCCTTTTTTCAGTTTCCAAAACTGTTACCAGTGAGATGGACAAAACACCAGTGTGACGGCCACAGTGAAAGGCATGATCCCAGGAGGAACTGCCTGCCCCTGGCCCCCACAGTCTGCAGGCAGTGAGCCATTCTTCTTGGAGCGCAGGGGAGAACACAATGCTGTTCCTGACGAGTGGCTTTCTGGAAGAGTTTCAGAGCAAGCCAGTTCAAAAGTGGGAACACTACTCAATATTCCCCCAGAAAACCCAAACATAAATGCAGAGTGATCCTGACCCTGCAATCATATGAGAGAAGATAAAACAAGCAAAACCCAAACCCAGGAATTCACATAAATAATCCTCACAATGAAGGCACAAGAAACAAGCTTCATCATCTCTACATGTATCTAATGTGAAGAAAACATGTGAGAGATGGAATCCAATCCTGACCAGCACTAACCTGAGAATGTGTGCAACCCCCTTCTCTGTGTCCCAGAGGTTTTTGGTCAGGGCTGTGTACCCCATCCTGAGGCTTATGCTGCCTAACCAGGGTCTGTGGGTACATCCTGGGTACATCACGCACATTCCCTGTAATGAAGTTAGAAAATGTGCAGTCCCTTCAAACCCTGTTTGAAGGTCCCCTACAGTTCAAGATTGTGTCTGTGCCCCACAAAGGCAGGTGGAGACTTCCAGTGCCCATACCACCCTAGGAATGTCCACCAACTCAGGAGTGGTTTGCGGACAGGCATTAGGGCTGAGATTTCTTCTTCTTAGCTGGATTGTACAGTTGGGTTTCCTTTTTTTGTAGGTAGGTCCTGTCAAAACCAAGAAAGAATGAGGGCTTTCCCAGGAAGAGGGAATAGATATGCTCCATTTTTTTTACCTGAAATATTGTGTCCAAAACAATCACTGCCTTGATGAATAGCCCTTACACTGTTTTGTTGTTCAGAAGAGTGCAACTCTTTAGCTACAAGCTATTCTGTCCTGGAAAACTTCACAGAACTTGACACTCGCTTCCTTCTACTGAAGCATTTCCATTTTTCTTTAAAAAATCTGTATATCAGTGAGAAGTTCATAAGAACGTCTTCTCTGGCTTATTTTCAGTGACATTTTTTGTCAATACAGAGTTCACTATAGCTGACTTCTGATGAGAGTTTATAGCTGCAGTAACCATGTAAGATCCAACACGAAGTCTTTCTGAGCCAAAAGTCATTTATTGCAGTCTTGGATAGGGGAGGGTTGGGAGTGTACGGTTACATGACAAAAGCTGCTCACACACCCTCAAAGAATACCACAGTTTGTGGAACCCCAATAACTCCCTGATCAGCACCTCCTGGGGTGTTACAGGGGCCACTGGCCCATGAAAGTCTCATCTCTGCAGACCCAAAGTCACGATGGCTGAGCGCCAGGGGTGGACCATGGTGTGCCCATGGTGCTAACACAGGGCACAATGAGAGCGTGTTGTCAGTGCTTGTGCCTGGTCAGCACCAAGCTAGACCAGCTGGTAAGTGAGGCACCTGGCCTGGGGGCCAAGGAGGAATGTCTCTGGGAGTGAGGTACGTGGATGGATTCATGATCTGGAGGTAGGGAGCTGTGGCAAGTTCCTCACTCTGGGGCTGTTGGATTCATCACTCCTAAACAGGAGTGGCTTACTTCAGCCCTTGCTTTTGAGAGATGGTCAAAGGCATCTTCCAAGTATATAGATCAGGTCAGACGTAACTGAAAAGACGCTTGTTTTGGCTCCTATCAAGGCTTCAGCAGGAACTAGGTGCTGAGCTGTCTAGCACATCTAGTTGATGTCTATTTGTTTGGAAGGTATGCATGTGTTTGAATGTGTCTCAGCTGTACTTCCAAATAGAATATTAAACAATATATCAGGATGGCATAGTTTCAAATGAACACTTCCAACCATATAAAGAAAGTCAGATGCCTTATGTTCCTTATGACTTATTGTCCAGCAAAGACGTGCCAGGAGGATTTCTCTCTATTTTCCAGTCTGGTGTTGTTCACTTCTATTGAGTTGTGATGCCATTTTTTCCCCTCTAGCTTTCAGATTGAGGCCTAGAAGTGTATTTGTTCTACTAGGTTTGGAGTCATAAATAATTGAAATGCTGCAAGATATGGAAGTTTTGATTGGCTGATTTCTACAGTGAGGAGAGTAAAGTGGTTGTGACCTTCTGGCTCTATCTGTGACAAGCACAAAACTGGGAGGTAAGAAGGAGGCTCAAAAGCATGGAAAATGAGCCACTCCTCTCATTCTTGCAATGTATAGTCTCTACCAAAAGCCCTGTTGGCTTTTCCAAATATTCCTGAGAGACTTGTTTGGTTAGGTTTGGTTTTAGTGGTCAGAGAACATGAAAGCAATGCAAGACTAATGAATAAAAACATTGTGCATACAATGCCAGGAACCTCAACAGATAAACACCTGGAACACAGAAAAACAAGATCAGGGAAAGGAAAACGGAGGATGAAAATTGCCCAAGCTGAGCCTTTGGTTTGTTCTTCTGTCACACTAATGGCCCTCAAAGAAAGATGAGCAGTCCTTCAGATAGAAGTGAAGAGAATAAGTCCTTTGGTTTAATTGTGGTGCAGAATCAGCTCCCTTCTTGGTCATTTGTGCTGCCTGTGTAAGTTCATGCCCTCTGCAGGGTTCACTGGCTTTAAATCTTCGAGCCAAAGTAAATCACTTTTGATCAGAAAGGGAGGAGCAGGTTCCTTACCTTCCTGTTATCACCTAAACATGGGAGAGACTATCACAATAAAAGCCACCATGATGCCATTGTTTCTGCTCATCTGCTCATCTGCACATCGAATGCTTTCAAATGGTTTATTATTTATGGAGACAATTTTAAGCCTAGTGTCAAGTATGTTGTTCTTTTTGAAAAATCAAACCACACTATATTAAGCATGAATTGTATAGAATTTTTTACATTGTTAGTTCTTGATGCATACTAGGAAATGCACTTTGCAATAAGTCCTTAGTGTCAATTTTTTATTAATGCTTCCCCTGTAATTCTGCATTTGTTTCTAGTGTAGATTGGAAATAAAATGGGAGTTCTTCAGTGGCTGATACAACATTTTTGAACCTTCACAGATGTTAATGAAAGACTGTGTGGCCCAGTGAATAAAAGCTACTTAGTAAGTTAAAAATAACACTAAGATTATATCCCATGTAGATTTTTTTAAATTAAAAATTATTTATTAAAATGTTACTATTTGCCTGTAAGACAATATTTAAAAAAATATTTAGCAGTCCATGAATGAAATAAGCAAGTGCATGATCAGTTGCCATTCTGTTATTTGATTAGCTCTAAAGCTGTGTGGGTTGGGAGCGCTGACAACTTGTTGTCACTGGGCCCTTGGTCTGTGACATTCAGCTTTCTGTCTCCTCAGAGGCATCCACTAAAGGACATTTGAAAGTCCCATCCACAGCACTCGGGGGCACGTTTATGGTAGGTCCTTCCTCTTGTCTATCACATACCTTATGGTAACTGGACATCCAAGAATGCAAGTGTCCTGGGCAAAAAAGAAACCAAGCTAAAGACAGCATGGCTAGGCTCTAAGCACTCAGCGAGGAGGAGAGAGGTCTTTTTTAAATCAGATTAAAAAAGAAGCATAGGGAAAAAGAAAAAGGGGGGGAAAAAGGAAATTCTGCTCACAGAAATGTGCAGGGGGTAATGGATGGGCACTTGCTTCCTAGGCAAGTGAAGAAGGAAACAGAGAAGGGTCTTATATTCCAGGCTCCTCTATCCCAGAAGAGCACTGAGACATGCCACTGCAACACAGCTTGGCTGAATACAACTTCTATTTAGTAGTAATTCTAGTATGTCCCAAGCAGCCCTTGAAATCAAACATTCATCTTATTCATTATTATTATACTGCTTTCTGAAAATTTACAATGTTGAAGCAAACATTTCAGCAAAAAAATTCTCAAGTTCTATTCATTTCTTCAGGCTAAACATTGTCGGATATATACCTTACAAATTCAGGCCATGATAAATGACTTTGGTTTAACATATTATGCCACCATCCCACATCAAAACCATTGCTAATTCTAATAATACACATTATCCAGTGATCTTATATATCTATTTTTATTAAATACATTGAAAAAATGTTTGCTGCTTTAATGGGGTACGTATGTAAAACTATAGCATAGGCCAAGTAGGAAAGCAATATAGATTTGAGGAACTATGCTACTGTGCAGAGCTAAAGGTGCAAGTGATTAAGAAATTGTACTCAGAGTTAAAAAGCAGTTTTATGCCAGAATAAATGTAAATGAGCTTTCTTCTGCCTCAGGTGTTTTGGATATCGTTTTCTAGGTTTGAAGCTATAATTCTGACCATAAAGGAGGGAAATTATATGCAGTGCACAAAGAGGATAAAAAATTTGTTCCATTTGAACTTTTGCTATGAACTAAATAGGATGTGGATCAGCTCAGGCTGCATAACTAAGCGCAGTTAGGAAATGTTAGCTATGTTAATGGGCGAGCAGACATTTATAAGGGAACCTCTGGGAAAGTAACCTTCTTGCTAAGCCATTGAAGATACACCAACAGGTTGCATCAGTAATTGGGGGCACCAAGGCATACAATTGGACCAACTGGACCCCTCTTTTCACATCTGTGGTGTTTCAGTTACAGGTCTGTGAGTCTTTCTTGTTCTTTGTGTCAGTAATTTTTTGCATAGCTGCCCCTAACTGTGCACGCTTTGAAAATCTGCCCCTAACTGTGCACTCTTTGAAAATCTGCCCCATTCAAATGGATCTTTTCCTCCGGGACATTTCAAAGGACACAGCCAGGGCCTTCCTGGCTACCAACCCAAGCTCCCTCTCAGAAACCAGACCACCTTTAAAACAGATTTGACTTCTTTTCTTTTTGCCTCAGTCAGACAAATAGACTAACTTTATTTCTAGTTGACATAATTTTCAAGTTTATATATATTTATAGCCTCTTTGAACATCATCCCTGTGGAGAAAGTGATGGAAGAGCATGTCTGCACTGTGCCAGATATGATGTGTAAGTGCTCCAACCATGCTAAAACAACATGGGTTAATAGCACTTCTTCATGTAGCATGTGAGTAAATATTTCAGTTCCTTGGTCCTAAGATGAGGAAAAAGTCTCCACAGACTTCTCTGGGTCTTGGATCCACTCCCTCATGTCTGTTTGGTATCTCCTTGGCTGAAGGTCACAGCCCCTCAAGACAGCAAGCTACCAGTTGGCAGCATCTGTGGCAGCTCTCCTACTGCTGCCAGGCCTCCATGACGGGGGGATTTTATCAGAAGTAGGTGCATTTAACCCAAACCAGTACTAAGGGTGTGGCTAGACAGCCACAGGCAGTGACCATGTGAAGACCTTGAACCACAGTGCAGTAGCTGCCCCAACCCACTGTAAGGAAGCCTACAGAGAAGACAGCTGTACTAGAGCAAAGAAGAGGTCAGCAGCCTCCCTAAACTGCTCTGCACCATCATCTGAAAATGTGTTTAGGTGCCTTTAATCAGTCGTGCAACATGTCTAAAGCTCAGCACCAGAAGTTTTTCAGTCAAGGACACTTTTTCATCCTGAGGAAGTTTTTTAACAGCTGACCAATATCTGCACTATTCAGTCAGTGCCTTCTCAGGATTTTCTGGTGTAGATCAGTACAGCGCTTGATAAATACGCTATATAAATTCACTTCTATGTTTTCCCCTGATCTTGCTTTCACTAAATCTAGGGAAAAATTTATTACCTAATTCACTTGAAACCATTCTGTATATTTATCTTTGAACATGAGAAGCATTTTGGTTACAGTGAAATTTCTGGTTCTCTATTTTCTTACAAATGTCCATGTGTCTTAAGTTTTGATTCACACCATGCAGGCAATGAGTGCAGTTGACCTTGTACTGATTGATTTTTCAGAATCCAGGTTTATACTTACAAAGTAGATTAATGCAAAACTGCTGGAATGCAGCTGCAGAACACAATAAAACACAGAAACTATTAAAAATACTAAATCAAACATAAGTTTGCCTTCTCTAGTATTTGTACTGGGCCAAAGCTCTCTGTAGGATTTTCTTCTGCTGACCAGGTGTGTATGGAAGGATATATTTCATATATGAACCTTAAATTCTAATAGCTAAAAAAAATCAAATCCAAAAGCTGAGAAGCTTTATGCACAAGCGGATATTACCCACAAGAAGCAATTCAAATACATGAAGCATACAAAAATCACTTGAAAGCTATACGAATGACAAAAACTTGCTATATAAGAAATAAAAAGATCACGTAAATGGGCTGTATAAATGTCTGAATATCTACAGCTTTGCTGGGAACTGATAAAGCATTTTAAATTTTGGTGTAAGACAATTCAAGAAATTAGACCTGTGAGTGTGAGGGTGCAAACTGGCAGATTTTGGAAGATGCTTCTGTTAAAAAAATCCCACAACTGGATTCTTGGTTTGGTTTAATCCTCATTCAAAAGGAAAACAAAGATAATTAGAATTTCAGCAATCACTCAGATTGGTTCAATTCCCAGAACAATGGAAAACACAGAAGAGTCTGAACTGTAAAAACTGGAACTAAAGTAAGAATTTGGCTACAAGTTTATCCAAATTCAATGACAATCGCAGTTTGTTAGGAACATATAAAATGCACGGTGGGAATATATATAATTAATTTTTTTTAAAGGGATGGTTAACGCTGGCTAAAACCTCTAAAGCAACATGAGTGAATTCTAGCCTAAGGAGTGAAAAATTCCATGTAAGAAAGTTTGATGACATGGGAGAATAAAATCACCAGTGCTGCGCTGAGACAGGTCAACACTGAAAGTAATCTGCCAGGTATTGATATTGGTGCCCATGGATGAGATTCATGCGGGAGCAGCACATCATTTCCTCATTGTGACAGGGATGTTAAAAGAAAGTGCTTTTGCTGCTGAGGATGGAGGCTGCCCAGAGTTGGCAGGGACTGTGGTCATTGTGCAATGCATTTTTCTAATGTGTTGTACTGGTTGTGGTAGGATCACAGGCTGGTTTTGGGTTGCATCTCTTTTTCCTTTGAAGACAACAGAAGCTGAGCAGCCTCTCAAGTTTACCAAGTGAGGAAAGAATAATTTCTTCCTCACCTGCTGTGTTCTTCAAAGGAGCATCAGGGCCCATCAAATGTAATTATTACCAAACAGAAACTTAAAATGGAAAAATAGCCTAATTTAAAATAGATCATTTAAGTAATATCAGTATTACCCACTCAGCTGGTCACTGGCAATGTCTGCATGGCAAAATTTTCACACTGCCTTCCTTAACTTGCCTTTGATATCCATTTCTCACCAGCCCAACCCAGCTGGGTAGGAGAAGAGGAGCTGCCCAGTCCAGGCCATGTAGGCACCAGCTGCAATGCTGAGTCCACAGGCATCTCCCCAAAGAAGTCCTGCAGAGGGAAAGCTGGCCATGGATGGGGCTTGGTCTCAGCTGACTTGGGTAACTTCTGCAGAGCCATGTGATCATGAAACACCAAAGCTGTGAGAGAACTGCATTTTGAGGTGTGTTAGTGAGCACTCACATTTTGTTCACAGCCAGCGGGAATAAGGCAAACAAGATTTTTGCCTTGGAAAGTTGGGTCATTCTGTCACAGCTTATGGAGGACCCAACAATACATAGCTAATAAAATAGCAGCACTGCACATTTAGGACTACACCTTTAGGTAGATGGTGCTACCCCCTCCTGCTGGACTGGTGCCTGCAAGCTTGCCTTGGGGAAGGATGCTCCAGTTGTGGTACAGTGCCTGCTTCAAAGGGGGCCAGTCCCAACCTGCTTTGTGATGGTCCTAGGCATTTTTTACATTTTCACCAAAGGCACTAAGAAGCTAAACAGAAAACAGCTGTGATTCACTCAGATGAAATATCCAAAAGCAGCAACAGATGAGGAGCTTCTTGTAAAAACTAAGGTAATCATGCAAAGGATGCATCCCTCTTCTTGTTCAGATCAGCAGGCATTAAAAGAGGGGCAGGACCGAGTTAGCATGAGTGGGTTTGCTGGGGTTTTTTTTCTGTTTTGTCCTCTCTCCTCTCCATGAAATTGTCTTCCCTCCCCAACACAAAATTGTACCCAAGTCTTTACTTTTTTTCTGTTGTTCCATTTAGACAGATACTCTACCTGTGGTGATGCAGTTCTAGTTATTCTGGTTTTCAGGTATGACTCAGTCATAAAATAAGCCCTTTAAGAGTTTTATTTTAGGGTTCCAAGCAATACTGCTGATACATAAATGACATACTGGGAGTTACATTTGAAGCCTAAAATGAGATTACCAAAAAAAACAAATTTTAGGATGAAGCATAATTATTGAGTTTGGCTCTCTTATAGCTGAAATATATGAGATCAACAGATTGTTATGGTTTGTAGTAGTTAAAGTTTCAAGTTACATAAATAATCTGTGAACAGGTTAGTACAATATAGGGTTGCAAATCTCCTGCTATTGTAAACAATGCCTGTTTGGTATTTTCCAGGCTAAGTAAACTCTGGCAATAAGAAAATACTGATTAGTGCACACCTAGGTGAATAAGTGATTTCAACAATTGATTTTTTTTTATCATTTTGCATTAGCATCTTACTGACAAAAGGAAAAAAGTGAAATACAGTAACATGCTAATGGCCCTTCACATGGCTGTTAAACAGCCACAGAGATCTGAGAAACAGTTTTTAACATTGTCTTTTTCTTTTCAGGCCCTCTCTAAAATGCTTTTCCTTAATCAAAAATCCAGTGGTACACTTTGTCTTTTCTCCCAGGACAGAGATTTGACGACTATGCTAAAGCAACAAGATGTTTTTAATTTTTAATTAGAAATCAAAATAGCAACAGGAGAGACAGCCAGGATTGTGACTTAGTGAATACAATGGTGACTTGGGTAGAAGACATGACTGCAGTGGGCTTTTTACCAGTACACTGAAAAAGAGACACAGGCTACCCACTCAGGAGATGCCAGAGCTGTTCTAGTCTTCTTACTCATATTACTCTGAAACATTTTCTTCATAGAGTTGGCAAAAGCTAGCTAGTGAGTTTTAGCTTAAATTATTAATGGGTTTGGGGACAAGTTAAACTGCATTTGCCTGTAAGTAAGTTACACTATTAAAAAATAACTAGCAGAGCCCTACTTTAAAGCTACTGCTATTTTTATCTGAGAAATCAAGGGACTCCCCTACTGTTGAGAGGCCATGTGAGTTGAGCACTGCCATTTGCTGCAGTGGCATTCTCCTTCACTTCGGAGAATCTGTGGAGGAGGAGATCCTACCCCATACACATCCTGCAGTTGAAGTCAGCAGAATCTGGGCTCTGTGGCTCATGAGATTGCTCCTCTCTGAGGTGACCGAGGGTGAACCTGCTATAGGCCAATGGAGTTAATGGTAAGATCCTATGCTGGAAATTAAGGAGGGCACTTTTACAGCCCTCCATAAACACACACAGCCCTGCATAAACACACACTTTTAGGCATCCTATAAAAATGCAATGGCTACTATTGACCTGGTAAATTTGTGAGTACCAGAAATTTGCAGGTGCCCAGTCAGATCCCTTTTCAATGGCTGCTGCATTTTGTCAACCTGTTTCACCATAGCATTGAATTCAGCATTGTAACTGAAGATATCTCTGCTGTTTTATCTGTAGGTCTATTAACTTAGGGCAATTACTCTGCAGAGAGGTGACAATTCCTTTATGGAAGTTATTGAATTCTGGTACTGCAAACAGTGCATCAATAATGAAAGGCCAGTAAGAGAGCACAATGTACCTGCATCATTCAGAAATGTATTTTTTTTATGCACTATATTGTCTGACAGATAATTTAGGCCTGTAAATTAGACATCAATTTTTAATAATATTTAAATTTACTTTCTAAGGAAAATTAAAAACATGGGCTACTAATTACTGGCTTGGCTGAACAGGAGGCAGATGGGGAAGAAGAAGTGAAAGGGAATGAAAATGAGGGTCACCGACATGTCTCCCAACTGATTAGTAACCTTGAACACTGATAAATTAGACAATATTCACTGAACCCATTCTCATTTTTTATTTAGCAGAGACTTCCAGCTTTGTTCAGAAGTATGACTTCTGCTCTTTACATACATGTAACGCTGAGTGTCTCTCCAAGGATTTGATTCAAGTTTTGGTTATTACCTTGTGTCTCAATTTTGTGCTTTTTAACCTTTTAGTTAAAAGGTTAAACCTTTTAACTAAACCTACAGTAAGATCCTACAACACTCAGTTCAGGGTAGGCAACAATAGAAAAGTGGTGTTTGTTTTCCATCTATATACCATTTTAATTTTGATTAAAAGCTGGGATTAAACACCAGTATTATTCTGCCTTTGAAAAAGGACTGAGAAAACAAATTTGGACATAATTTTCCTTCCAGTTCTCACATTTGTTACAGGTCTAAAACCAATGTCAGAGGATGCACTGAACCAGATTAGGGCAGAGACACTTGTCTCACCCGTAACTTTTCTATCCACTGACCCAAAACAGGAATGCTTACAACTCTTCTGTAGATATCTGCCTCTACCAGCTCCACTGCTTTTCTTCAGAGCTTTCTGCAGCCTTTGCCAGAGCCCAAGGATTCTGTTTCTCTTTTCAAAAAAAGAACTCTGGTCTTCATTCACTTTCTATGTCTATCTTCTACCTATTCTTGAATGAAATTGCAGTGCAGTTCTTAAATGCACTTAAACTTCTGCTAAACTTCTGCTAAATTTCTTAAACTTCTGCTAAACTTTTTCTCAGAAACAGGTATCTAGCTGCTGCTGAAATCCACTGGAGATGTGTCTCAGCATCTGAGGGGAAAACATGACCTCCTGACAATTACTAGCGGGCAAGAAAACATGGTAGAGAAAGCAGCTTGTTTTACAGGGAGCTAACTCTCTTCTTTAAAAACTGTGATTGCAGCTTGCCAGGAATGCAACAAAACACTAAAAACCCTTGAATACCTGTTATTTATGGAATAGAGTTTACTTGGTCTAAGAATCTTTGTAACTTTAATTGTAAAATGTAAACTATCCATTGGGCTCTTTTTGCATTTTTTTTTTTTTTTTAGATTTTTAGTTTCTTGCGTTTGTTTGTATTATTTGCATTCAGTGGCCTAGCACCTCTTGCATTCCCTAGTTCAAAAACATCCAGTACTCAGTAGACACTAGGGTTCAAGGGAATACCTACCAGATACATGGGGTTTCACGGGATTCCTTTTATCTCTTGCTATATGTAAAACACTGTGAAGTAGCATCTGTTCACAGGAAATTATTCTGTAAAACCACATACATGGACTTGCCTTGTAACTTAATAATACACAGGGGTAATATTAATGGAAGTTTTGCCTGTCCAGGTTGCATGGCAGCCTACTGAACTGGTCAGGGAGATGCCGAAGAGCAGCAAGGCACTTTGAAAAGAACATGACTACTAAAGCAGTTTTTAAACAATGCTGTTATCTTGGGCAGTTTTCTTCTCTCCTCTTTGCCTCCACTGTTCATGATACATTCCTTACAAATTCAGCCTTTTCAGGCAATTTGTAAGCATTGCTTTATTTTTATTTCTCTTTCAGAATAACATAGCTTTGGTCACATAACCTCTTTTATTTACTGCCCCAACAGAACACTAGTGAAAATCAGGTTTGCATATTGAAGTAATCCCCATGCATTAAGATACTTCACACAAACAATAAAAACAGCTGCAGAGCTTACAGAAAACAAACCAACCCATGGCAGCTGGAGAGAGGAGGAATTTGGAGAAGATCCCCTGTAAGTCTGAACAGATGTAAGTCACATGTGAATGGTCTGTACTGACTGTGGGTGACAACATCCTGCTGGCACACAGGGTCTGATCTTTAAGTATGTGAATTTGCTGTTCAATCCACTGTAATGACTCAGATGCATGAACTTGCTTATGCATGTCTTAACAAAGATAAGACATAACAGGCATAAGCCTGTGCTGGGCATAAGCTTCCATATGTAGAGGAGCTAGACAGGCAATATGTCACCTGTATTGTCCAGATGCCCAGGAATGCTTGCAAAGGAGACGAATTAACAGCATACATGAAAATTATATCCTTGAAAAGGTAAGACAGAACAAACAGAAACTTAAGGTAAGAGAAATATTTATTTAAATTTGCACAATAACGAGCTTATACTGAACAAAGTCAATCAAGAAATAATAGTAAGTGCAGTAAAACAAGGAAATATTGATGACTTTTCCCATCAGAAAACAATAAGAAGCCATGCCTGTGCATCACGGGTTTTCTTTTTTGTTGGTTTTTTTTTTTTCTGTTCTTTTTTTTTTTAACAATAACTTCTATTTTTTTTTTCCAGCGCACATACTGTACATATCACATCTTAGCTGCTAGGTTCTTTATTCCTGAAGGCTTCATCCTTTTAGTCAAACATCTGCTAAGTTCTGCAGTAAGCAATCAAACACATTTGTGCAGTTCCAAATATGATTAGGTAAAACTGCTGCATTCTGGTCAAGTGTTGGACTCTCAAAGCTTCAGAAGACCCTGTAAGAGCTCCTAGTTGATTTTGGATCTTGACATCATTATGTACAGCATTACAATGTGTCACTTTACACTAACCTAAACATTCTGCACAAGGATGCCAGACAAACAAATAGCCAGAAGATTTGGGCCTAACCTCAAACAAGGGTTTACACATCTGAGCTTGTCTTGAGTTCCAAAGATTTCACTCTGATTCAGGTAACTGAGTTCATCACATATCTGCACTTCAGATAGACAAAACCAACCTAGTTTTAGTTTTAATTTTGAACAATTTTTGGTCTAAAGGTCTATTTCTGTGAAGGAAAATTCTTTAACCAGAAACTGCTTGTGAGAGATGGTTGTTGGTGTCACAGTTCCTGAAGGCACTGTGGATCCACTGAGCAACAGACGTGGCCATTCTAAAGAATAGAAAAACAGAAAGAAGAATTGAAACAATTTGCATTTTGTACAAAACAAGTAAATTTAACAATCTCAGCTGTTTGCAAACACTCATCAGATTTGAATATACAGACTTGGATCAGATCCATGACATTGTCATCATGTTGCCCAGGGGAACAGGCTATTATGATTCTTCTAATTACTTGGTTTGCCATGGTCTGTGTCCCAGAGCTACAACAGTCAAACTGAAAGAAGCTGGGATCAGTGGAAGAAATGCTCCCAGCATAAAGGTATCAGGCATCTGCTCAAGTACATAAAGCTTTTGAACAAGATAGGGCACTTGGGAGTTTTATTCAGATCAGGCAGAAGTGACTCTGGGCTTTATTTAGCCCTGAATGCTTCAAGTCAATACATCTTGGCTGTAACACCAGCAAACATTAATCCATAAACTTTTTCCTGATAGTCCAGACATTCTTCTGAGAATATTAGCAATTAAGGGAACAGACTGCCCATGGACATCATTAAAGTACCTGAGAAATAATTTTCTGCACCTCCAATACTTCTTTTCTTAAGTCTGATTCTTACAATACAAATAAAAGCTGAGTATTATTTATAAATTACTCCAAGTACATTTAATTGACTAAACTTTGGAGGTTACAGTCCTACTCTCCACCTTTACTTGGGATTAGAAATGTTTCTGTAGCTAAGTCTACTTTAGCTGATACCCAGTTTTCTGAATTCTTAAAGGATTTGTGTAAACCTATTTTGGTATAGCTTGCTTAGAGAGGCTTAGACTGGAGCTTTGACCTTCCATGTGGTGCTCTGCAAGAAAAGAGTAGGGTGACACAATATGAATGAGAAGGAGCACTGTACAAACTGGACACACCATTAACCTGATCTGGAGGGAGGAGGCTGCTTGCATGCAGAACTGCAATATTAAAATGCCAGCAATATGAGCAGATAGTGTATTTCAAAACGAAGACTGTTCTGTAAAGAGAATTGAGTGAGATTTGGTTTGCTTAGGGACAAAGTAGTACACCTTCGCTGTTACGTAGATTCACATCTGAGTCATTAAAACTATGGAGTCTGGCAGAGTATCTGTTTTAATCTTAACTATGTTCACAATGCAGCACTGTATTTTATTAGTCTGTTTATGTGTTTACACTGAATACCAATTAGTCAATGCTTAGGGTTCAGTCTTTGCTTAACACGAAAGGGCAGATGGCAGCAGCACAGAGGTCGCCATCATCAGAACTGATACGTGCCTTCTGCATTGCCACTGATTAGCAGTACAATGAGAACACATTTCCCATCACTGAATCTAAAAAGCAATTTAGGAAAGAATCACACACCATTATTTGTTCTACAGATGGAGAAACAGATGCAAAAGAACCTGAGCAACTTGCCCAAGCAAAAAGTAACTTCTAGCATTGGAGCTGGAGTACACCACCAGCTACAGACCCCAAAAGCACAGGTTTCTGTGTGTAAGCCTGTTTCAACATCTTTCAGGTAGCAGCTGGCTTTCTAACCATTAGCCATTCTGTCAGATTACAGCATTTTCTTCTCACCATTGACCCGTTCTGTCACCAAGACAAATGCTGACATGTACCTGGTGCATACCACTGCCCTTGAGAAAGGACTACGCCTTGATGGCAGCAGCTGCTATTGCACATAGTATGAATCAGGCTAAATGGAGGACGAAGGTGATACTTGACTGCTTCTGCTCCCTGATCACATAGAATTCTCACAGAAGGAGGTGTTGAAGTTAGATTGTTTTATGAGCACCTTTTCAAAGTAGTTAATTGTACCATGTATTAGAGTTTGGGAGGCATCTTGCTTGGGAAGGACATAGAATAAAGCCCAAAATAAACTGTGAATTTCAGTAATAATTAAATAACTATAGATGAATCCTGCTGTCTCTCTCTCCTTGGCTACCCTGGAAACACCTATTGTTATTCTTCAGTTGGATGGCAGAAAACAAAATTTACCTTATAGGCTTGCTCTGAATGGAAACATTTATTTTAAGCTCCTTTTCTTTTGTATCCTTAAAAAGAGATGCCAGAAGTCACATATGCCCATAGCCATTAATTTTTCTCCTTGGACAATGAAGTCCTTTGACTATAAAAATGGTAAATGTTCTAAACATGCTGATTATGCTATTAATTTTAAAGCATGAAAGCTATGTGACCATAGAACTAGTCTTTTTATTCTCCAAAGCAATTCAATCAGTTCCAATAACACTACAGTATCACACTGAACAAGTTTCTTGTGCAAAGTCTAGGCTTACATACCTATATTTGCATGTTTCCAAGATAGCATGGAGCTTGGAGCTCTATGATCAAACTTGAATATACTCATGGAAAAGCAAAGGCCACTACTGTGTCCACAGCACTCGGCGGCATAGGCTGTTGTCCTGCTTCTGACCTCCTAGCAATTAAATCATCCTTCTAGCACATGCAAAAGTACAATTAACTAAGCTGAACACTTTTACTGTCATCTTTGCTGCTTTAAAACAAGTGTAGACACCAACTGTTCACTGACCAGACTCAGCGCATTAATATTGATGTGCCACAGAACAAGACAGGAAAGAAGTATCTCAGCTTTATCTTGATACACTTTACCTTGCACTGGCAGAGGGTGCACTCTGTGCCATGCTTAATCCAAGAAGATCCAGTGAAGCGAATGACATTGGTTTCATCCAGACATGTTTTAGTAATGTCATTGCGAATGGTGTCTGCTTGGCAGGGGTCAGTGACACAGCGTGGGCAACACTCATTCTCAGGGAGGACACTGAATTCACAGTCCACCTCTGGGCATGGCAGAGGCCAGCAGTCAACTTCTCCTTGCTGTTTTCAGAGAGAACAAAATATGATTATTAGCTCTTATTTTGTTTCATGACCCGTTCCTCTGGATCAGCACTATATTTCTAGCTGGCTGATTTTTCCCATCTGGTCCTGTTCTGAATTCAGCACAGAGAACACTGACTGTGGGAGACACGGCAGGTCAGGTGCATTTTTCTGCATGCTATTCAGGAAGTATATTAACTTACTTCCAAAGACTCTGCATATAACTGCAGCTGAAAATTCTCCATACAAGTTATGCAATACAGGATATGGGTCTGTCCTTGTGAGACTCTTGTGCAAGTGACGGAAGCTATAACATGACTCCACTGCAAAAGTGCTCCAAAATCTCCAGTTTCACCTAGTTCCACTTCTATTCAGACTGTTGGTTTGCCATAGAAAGCCCTCAAATTTATTTTTGCCATGGTTACAAGTGCATTGGCTAGATTAAGGGTGTCAAGCTACCAGCAGCCCAATGTAATGGGGAACACCAGTGTGTTTTCAGTGAGAGGACCTCTACCCACTTACCATCCATTTAGAATATTGTGATCAGAATAACTGAACTTCCAAGTGTAATCACACTTTCTGCATGGTGGGTTTAGTACAGCCAGAGTAAGAAAAGCTCAAAGCAGAGATTTGTGTTGAGCCAGAATATCCTTAGGTGAAATTACTGTATACCTGATCACAAATCTAAAGTTGTTTAATTATTCACATCAGTTACTAGAAGCTGGAATCAACTTCCCTTCACTCTGGACAAAGGCCAAAGCTGCAGATCTATTGGTCAAAGAAAAGATTTCACAGAAGTCATTAATGCACGTTTTTTTGGGGTAGCAGGTCCATCTCTGACCTCAAAGTTATTCAGGTAATTTGAGCACAGATTGAGTAGTCTGGATTTAAGGGGGGCAAAGAGAACAGCATATGGCCCTAGGAAATCAGGATATTCACAAAAACTGTATCTAAGACTTTGAGCATGAGGAGTTCACTATCTCCAGAGCAGAGGCTGAAAAAAATTCAGATACTCGTTATGGCTCCAAATCTACCCCTCTTTTTGCAGAAAGTATTGTGAAGTTAGCCTTTTACAAATTTCTCATCTGGATCAATTTTCTTCTTCTTGAACTACATGGTGGTAAGAATGAAAGCAACCTCTGAAACTAGCCACTGCTCTTGATACTTCAATCTGGTTTTTTGCAGTGATGAACAGTACAAGGACTAGACAATACACTGTCACCCCAAAAAATCCATGACTACTGAAAGAAAGCAGGCTTTAGCTACAGAAGTAGCATCTTGAAAAAAAAGAAACATCTATTGAGATTCTAAACTGTAGGTTGTTTTGTTTCATTTTTAAGACACTTAATGAAGCACATGGGAATCTATTTAATTGGATTTTAGCAGTGGTAGCACTGAAAGCACAGTCTACAGAACTGGTTTCTGGCTGTTATTCATGATACCCTGACAAACCAAAGCTGCTACACGAACTTTACATTTGCAGATAACCTGTGACAAAAGCTAGTTGTTTTTTCTTGGGATTTTTTCTGTCATAGAAACTTCCCTAGCAACGTTATGCAGAACAGTTTGTATGGAATATATGCCCAGAAAAAGGATGACAAGCTTTAATAGATGTTTTTTTCAAAACTCATTTCACTGTTTTGAAAAATATATAGTGTCTTATTATTTTTCTGTTACTCAAAATGTCTGAATGAAAAAACAAGTTTTAGTCTATCAGCATCCTTGAAATTATCAACTGGGATAATAAATACATATTTAGAATTTCCTTATACTGCTTCATCAGTCTCTGAATGTGAACACATTAATGTTGCTGTGCAGGTGCCATATCCAAATGACCTTCACTCTTTGCTAAAACAATCTTTATGATTAAATAATTTATATTATGTGTATTGTGTCAAAATGCATTTTGACAGGAACTTGACAATACTGACAAAAATCCACGAAAACCACATTTTGATTATATACGTACTCCAGAGGAAATTAAGTGGATGTTAATGCATGAAAATTAAACTATTCACAGATCAGAATATCTCATATACTTTTTCCCTCCTGTCTCTGCTGCTGTAACCAGAAGCCTTACCAAACAGCGGCACTGCTGACAATTCTGTATCCAGGAGTCACCACTGTTATAGGAAAGCTCCCCACTCTGATGTAAACACTGACTGCTGAGCCTCGGGTCACATTCAGGACAGCAAAAGAGGTCAACGGTGGGATTTTGGCAGTCACAGACCATTCGCCGGCACATCACATATCCATTCTGTTTTTAGAAGACAGACATACAGTGATGGTAGAACTTTGCACACCCCCAGCCATACCTGGGCCAAAACTTGATTTTTTGCCATGATTCTAAGACAGTAGCTCGAAAGTTTTTTCACAGTATCTTTGTCAAAATACAAGTCAAAACAAGTTAGAAACCCCAATACACACTCATCAACTACCATAAAGTTCCCCTGTTGCCTTATATACATCCTTCATACAATCAATCTTTAGGCAGCTCTCCTCTAAGGTGGTGAAACCCAAGGGTGTCTTTCCCAAGGGTCAAATTTTAAGAAACTAAGTTTGTCATTCTCATATGAAGGCTGGATGAATCTTGTTTAAACTTCAGACTATAGAGTATCATAGTATCATAGAATACCAGATTAGAAGAGGGTACCAAGGAAGATCAATCCCTCTCTTCTGTAATTATTCACATAAGGAAAATGATAGGTGATCTGAAATTCAACCCATATCAATGGAAGTTCAGCTGCTGAAATGCTCAGGACACAGCTACCAGTGTATTGGGCCTTCATTCTCCATCAGCATTTAGCTTGGGACCAAAGTTCCCACAGCAAACAGCTGAAAAGTTAAGGTAAATTACTCTGCAGATACAGAATTTACTTCTATATATAGCCATCTGCTAGAGATACTGGTGTCAGCCTCCAACTCCAATATGTATCTAGACAGTTTCTTTGCAAGAGAATGCTGTTACTCCCACCAAGAAAACACAGGTGGCATCTCTGCTAACAAAACAGTACCATTGTCCTTCTCCCAGCATCATATAATAAACTTCCTGTGGATGTTCTGCTTGTGCAGGTTAGAGAGAGAAGCTCTCCTCAAGACCCTGTGTAAGACACAATTTTATTTTTCTGTAGCACCACACATGCACCTGAGAAGGCAGCTATACCAGAAATTTCACTTGCATCATGATGCTCTTTCCTTCATCCCTATCACCACCTCACAGAAGCAGTTAACTACATTTGTACTGACCTGGCATGAGCAGACAGAGCATCTGTCATTCTCCAGCACCCAAATCTGACCATTGTGCTTGATTTTTTCTTCATGGATACAGTCTCCTGTGCAGTTCTTGCCATGGGGACATCGACAGTCATACCCACCATCCAAGTTAAAGCAAACAGTGTCATTGGCACAGCTATGCCTTCCAGTTCCACATTCATCAATATCTGCAAAAACATGCCATGCAATGCTCTTAGACCACATTCAATTAACAAAAATGTTCTTGTGGCAGTCAATATAAATGATTCTTAGCCATTAAAGCCTTCAACTGAAAATTAATTTGTACTTCACCAGAATGGGGAGAAATAACTTACAAGTTCACAAAAAAATATTTTACAAGTCACATCAGCTTTTAAAACGTGATATTGTGAGTTTTCCTACACATCTTTCTAAGTGAATGCTACCGAGTAAGGTAGATAGAATGAAGAAATCACAAGAAGTATGCAAAAAAATATAATTCTCTGCTCCCTGAAGAGCTTTAGTTTGTGGCAACCATTCATGACATGTTCAGTGAAACAAGGACAGCTTCAGAATCCTGTTTTCAAAGCCTTTTGCTAGTTCTGTGTTCTGTCTAGCACATTTGAGTTCACTTGCTGAGAAGTTAATGTGAAAGGTGACATCTGACCTGTAAGCTCAATTAAGCAAGTACACCATGTTTTAAGTTGCATCATTTATTAGAGACCATACTTAAAGTTGCATCATTTATCAGTGCGAAAACTAGAATACTTTAATTATTCAAGTTGCAGTGAAACCTATAGCTCTTGTGTCTAGAATAGAAAATAAAGAAAAAAAATCAGGTCTCCAGTGAATAAAAATAAATTACTTCAAAACAATCATATCTCAAAGAATTCAAGAATACCTTTAAAGATCTATTTCATCAAGGTACACACAATTATTTTGCAAGAGCCAACTAGCAGCACAAACTACCTTCTACTCGAATAGTCTTTATTTAGCTTTTTCCAGCTGCCCAAATGGAGAAAAACTATCTGGGAAAAAGGTTCAAAAGGTCATGAAGTAAACAGATATATGCAGTAGAAAGTGGAAAACAGTAAAGATTAGAACTACGGTGACTGTAAATACCGATACACTGAGTTCAACTCTAAATACAATTTCACAACAGTATGGCCCAAGTTCTTAATTATTAAAAAGTATTGTTATAATTAAATGTCCAACAGAGGAATATGAGACAAAATAAGCAATATGGTCATGCATGTATCTTTCACCATCAGCATAAAAACCTAATAAAACACTCAGCTTTGGGTTCAACAATGGAAATGAAACCTCCAATTCACCTCAAGCACATTCAGTTTAAAGCAAAATAACTCCATTATCATTTCAATTCCAAGTGTGGCTGCAGAAAAAAAAAGTAAGTAAGTTGGTAACATGAATATGAATTGGAATGAAAAACAGCAGGGAAATTATTAGAATCCCATTGTACAAATAAGGAGTATTGTGGGTTTCTTTCAAATGTTGTGTGCAATTACAGTGGCACCATCTTTAAAAAATTGCAAAATGACTAGGGCCTATGGGAAGAATGAGGAAAATGTCATTTGAGAAAAACTGAAAAGAAATAAATTGCCCATCTCTAAAAGAACATAACAAAAAAAAAGAATATTCCAGAGAAGATATGTTGACAGTTTTTTTTCTCCATATTGCCTAACACGCAAGACAATGGACAGTGAATGGAACTGGAAGACAACAAATTTAAGCTTGATAAAAGGAAATAACTTTTCATACAATGCATATACTAAATATGACACTCACTGCCACATTAAGAGGTGAAAAAGAATTTTATTGCCAAATTCATCCTGAAAGTAATATAATCTTGCAATTTAAAATTAGGATCTCTGCATACTCAGTCTAACTGTTTTTAGGTTATGCAAGAAAGAGAACAGAAACTAATTCTGTATAATATAATGATTCAGATTAACAGCAAGATTCTCTTTATCATTAAAGTATTTTTTAATAAATTACTTTATGAAACTTGTGTTCATTTCTTTAGAACACTGTTTTGTACAAAGCTTTCACACAGCTAGTGTCATAAATGAATAACGATACTTCTCAAGAACCTGGACACTTAACAGAGAGCAGTCATATTTAATGAGATAAGTGGACAAAGTTCAGATATCATGTAAATAAGAAGCGTTTCCTTTAAACAAAAAATGCTGACCTTATAAACATTAAGTCTGCATTTGGCACTTATGTATAAGTGTATTTCACAATTTTCCCATCAGAAAAAGACTTCTGAGGTTTGTTTTTCAACACAGTAACAGTAACTGAAAATAATGGAGGTTATCATTGACTCTGGTATCAAGCTGAGTTTATCTGGCACTGAGAACTTATGAAAAATCTCAACTTTGTTTTTTTCAGTAGTTTGATTCATGAAAACAAGTGTTTTGGATAGGGCAATTTAAATATCCCTAGTCACAGTAGGAGCTATTTACATATTGATTCTAACCTAATCAGAAACAGCAGTGTGTTTATGATGCAGCAAGAGAAACACCAACTTTTCATGCATGAAACTCTCATTTGCATAATTCATCCACATCAAACTTCAAGCATTATCAGCAAAGAACTTGCACACAAATTATCCACACCAAGCAAAACTTGGTTATGCTTATGTTACTGACAGTTGGGTTTACAGTCATAACCAGCTATGGACAAGGTACACTGCCTCCTCCATCTTCTGTATTTGAAAAGGGAAGATGTAGGATTACAGGTTGCATATTTCCAGTAAATCTAGCCACAGAGGCATATTATTATTGCTCCTATATTGTTTCAAAACAAAACCAAAACAAAACCAAAAAACTACAACAAAAAAACCAAACAAAAATCAAACCAGCCAAACAAAAAAAAACCCCAAACAAATAATTCATTTCAGGCTATTTACAACACATTGCTTAGGAACCAAGCAGCTTGAATGTTATGACATTAAAACATTAGGTCTCAAAGGACTTGGAGGTTTGCCTCAAAAAAACCCCAGAAATGAAATGTAAGTAGTTATCTAATGCTAAATAAGGATAAGTTCTTTTTTATGTAACCTACACTAAAAATTACAGCAGCTTTGATCTGGCGCATTTTGAAGGATTTTCCATTTCTTACCATCATCTCTTGGGACAACTTAACATTGCAACAACAAAGGAGTATCATGGGGGAAGAAGTAGTGATATATTCTGTGTTACAGAAAGCTAGGAGTTAATTGTATCACAAATAATTTCATGTCTACACAGGAAAAATACTGGCCTAAAGCAATACAATATGGTGACAGTACTTGGAATTACTAAACTCCATTTGCAATATTTGTGAGACTGCAGAGGCAGAAATCTCCATAAAAATGGGCATTTTAATTGCTCCACCAGGTTGTGACCCAAGGCTGTATTTAACAGATTTACTGACTGATTCTTGGAACAGATAGTCAAAGAATCCCAAAGAGAGAAAGCACTGTTTGACTTGGCCCTGAGCAGTGAGCAGGCTCAGACTCAGAATGTCTCTACTGAGCAACTACTCTGCATTGGTGTGATAGTTTTCACTCTAGGCCTTCCTGGAGACCAGCTTGTAACCAGGAATGAACTAGGAAAGTGACCAAGGAAGTATTGCATGCTATTCCTTTGCATAACGTGAGGTATAAATAAGGCACAGATAAGAGAGCTTGCTCTCTTCCTTTCCGGGGAGGATCGAGAACGGTGGGTCCCTGTCTCGGTCTTGCTTATCTGGAGCTGAGGCCAGCAGTGACTGCTGTTCTCTGCCACGTGTGAGGGGAGAGCGTTGGGCTGTGTCCAGCCGTCCTGCTTCTCTCAAGGGAAGTGGTGAGATTTTGCCAGTTCTTTATTTTGCTGGTTACCGGGTTTTTAGATTGTGCACACCTGTTTTGTTTCTGTCCCTTTGCATCCTTTTTTTGTCCTTTTCCCCTTCTCCCTTCCCCTCTTCCCTTTTAGGAAGCTATTTGGGGTTTCTGAGGTTATATGTACATAGTATTCTCACTGTATATATCTGGTTTACATGTAAAATATATATATTTTGCTCTAGCTTTGGCTGTTCAGTTTTTTTCTTCCTTCTCTGGAAAGCAGGCTTTCGCTGAGCATTGGAGATTTTGGCAGGGAGCCAGCTCAAACTTGCTCAATTGGTGACAAACAGTGACCAATGTGTGCAAGTTCAATATCCTTCAAGGAATTTAAAAGGCTATAAAAAAAATATCTCTGTGGTAGCGCTTAGATTCAAAGACAGTATTATGTTAAATATGAATTAAAACTAGTGACTAAAAAGATAACATTTTCAGATAGAAAGAAGATTGTTTAAAGATACCATATCATGGATTCAGAGTAAATGTATACTATACTAATTAAAAACACTTTAAAGAGGGAATACATTTCATATAGTGTAATACTTTTATTCAAAACTTTCATGACCTCCCTTGCATAACACATGCTCTCTAAGGAACTACGTGCCATGAAATAAAAGAGGCCATCTGCCTTCTGTTTGGTGATGCTTAAGTTGGGTTTCCAAATTTAGTAATGAAGCCTTAATGCCTACAGCTCTATTTGGGATGGATGGGAAAGAAAGAAGTCACTTTATTTGCTGACCTTTTATGATCATGAATAAAAGCAAAAAGATTTTAATGGAGCTTTGTGAATGCTAGTAAGATTTCCTGCTGAAGAGTAGTGATTCCCTATTTCCTGTCTCTCTTAAGTGCTATCAATAAGAAAGGTTCTGTTAAACCTAAGTGTAGGACTCCAAACTGACAGTGGTTTTCCAGCTACAAGAAATTTCATGTACTAATTAAAATACTGGATGTACTGTGAGATAAACTGAGACATCCTGACAGCTAGGAATTCCTCTGCCAGGCAGATCCAGAGACATGGACGCTGGAGTCACCGTTTTGGACTTTGCCCATTCATTAAGGCTGGGGAGCATACTGAGGCTTGTAATATGCCTCCATCCCTCAATATCCTCAACTGTGGAACATAGTGTTCAAGTAGAGACCTAGCCCCTGTGTTGTCAGGCAGGTTGCTCTGTCACACAGAGAAGGAAATTATTCTAATTCTGGAATCAGGATGGCAGAAGAAAAACATAAGATATTTCAGAACAGAAAACCCAAACTGTGAGTTCACATAGAGATAAACCCTTACAACCAAAAAAAAAGATCCTTTTATGAATTGGGCATTCTGGAATGATGCTTTCCAATCCTTTCATTTGCACCTGTCTCATTTAAAGAATGTGGTACCTGCTGAGAGTGAAGATATGTTGACCTCATATTCTATATAAACAACAGCTGGTACGTGACAGATACTCTTGGTTAGTCCTAATGGGCTGCCTTAATTAGGTGAGCTATTCTTCGAATGTGGATGTATGCAAAATGTCCAACAACTGCTGAGGTATAACCTGCACTATTCTGGTACAAACCAATACAGTTTCTCTCTTCAACTGATTTTGGAAGCTTTTAGACGTTGCAGAGGACAAATTCAAAGAATCAGGATGTTACACAGAACTGCAGGGCAAACATTAACAGGGCCCAAACTTTCTTATTTTAGGATTTTGCTCTCAGTTGTTCCATTTTTTTTACTGCAATGAAGCCTGAGGATGCAATATCTACTCCCTTAGCCCAGCTCTCTTTAAGAAATAGTACATGAGAGACAACCTTCAGAGTACCAATAGACTGTTTAAAGAAACAATAAAGAAAAGTTGTCAGGGGGCAAAGAGGAAGATACCAGTTAATATACCATGCTGAATGCTATATTTACATATATATAAAATTTAAGACATCCCAAAGCCATACAGTTCTCAAATCTATATGGCTGACATTTCACTTTTCTGGAAGTACAATGATGCATAACATAATTTTATTTCCAAGGGAAAAACAGTAAGTGCTGGAAAGAGGTTGAAGCCCTACAGCTGCATTTCCCATAATTTCTCTTGGTAATTGTTAAAGACACCATAGGTCTGCCTAGGAGTATAATGTGAATCAGAACCATTAGCAAAGGAATCTCTAGGTCTTCCATTGCCTGTAGATACAATAAAATGTGATTATGAATTTCTGCGTCCAAGTACATTAGTCAAAATGCTCAATATTCGGAGTTTTGCCAAAGAAGCAACAGTAGCCAAGGTCAATATATGTGTAATACAGGCAATTCAGCAACTATTTTTCATTATCAAGCACTGAAGAAGTCTAATGCTACCAAGGAGCCCATGTCTAGCTAGGAATATTTAGTACGATGTCCTAAAAGGACATTTCCTGCAAAACAGGTAGGTGCAGTTTTGGTATCCTGTTAAAATAAGGTTTTTAAGGAAATGTACCTGTGTGATTTTAATAGAGGTGTTTCCACATGAATTTTTAAAATCAGAGGCTTTGCTGAAGGAAACAAGGAACTGATTACGCTGACCACCAAAATGCAATCTGTAGTACTATTGGCACATTTCCAGGAGACAAAAACAAACCCAGATTTGAGGCATACCACGTAGAACAATCAAGAAAGAAAATATTTAAATCCACACTTCCTTGGCTTTTACAGTTTTCTGCACTAAAACAGAGAACTTTCTTCAATACAACTAAAACTTATAAAAGATGAGTCAAAATCAATGCTATTATGCACTTTTTATATAAAACACTACTTTGAAGTAGTTTGCACTGTTCCTTCTACAGCTCTTGCAAGCTGAAGCACTTGCACGAGTCAGAAAGTATCAGAGGATGCTGGTCCTGGATACAGTTGAAGGTGAGAATTGGAAGACTGAGATTTGAAATTTGAGATTAGTATGGCTTGGAAACTGCTGCCCCATTAAAGTGACTATCTAAAAGATTATCCACCACCACCCGCTCAGTCTAATCACATCTAACTAGGGGTTACTGAAGAAGTGACAAAAGAAAACCATTTTCTTTGGTCTTTAAACACAGCAGGGAAATCTCTTGCAGTGGAAAGATCTGACAGCAGAGAAGACGAATGCTTCTGCATTACTGTGTTGCACTACTGCAAGTTCAACTTTCCATACCATAATGAATTTTAGGCTGTCTCTTCATACCTTTTAGGTTTTATTTTTATTTGAGACAACGTATCACAGGCTTCAATACAACAAGTGATGTAATAAGACTAATCAAATATCTAACTTTCTTCGCAAGCAAGGCCAGGCTGGATGGGGCCCTGAACAACCTGGTCTAGTGGAAGGTGTCCCTGCCCACAGCAGGAGAGTTGGAACTAGATGATCTCTAAGGTCCCTTCCAACTGAAGCCATTCTATAATTCTAGGATTTCAAGTTGCTAAGCATTCCAATATTTGGAGCCGCAATCAATCAAACTGAAAGTATTCCACTGTTAGTGACTAGGGTTATCAGCAATGAAGATAGTTTCCTGGCATCTCTGATTTAACTCTAATTACTTGTTATCCTCTGGTTATGTTTAACAAAGAGCTACTGGTGCCTTGTAGAAAAGGTCAAAGCATTCTAATAATTGCCACTTCTGTATACATGTAGCGATCCCCATATTTCTTTTCCCTTGGCTTTTCATTTGCTTGGAAATTGCAGCTTAATTGTTACTTGTTTGCTCACATCTTAACATAGTAATTTTGTATCATGTATATCTCTTGAGATAGCATGTGCCAAGGCACTATCTTCAACCCATGAGACAAGTGTTATGTTGACACTGAAGATAAAACTTGGGATATTGAGAATATTTCCATAAATGCCTGGCTGAAGTATTTATTACCTGTGCCAGGAGTGACAGAAGTGCAATGTTATAATCAGAAGGAACACAACTTCTTCTTTGCGCCTTCCTGTCCTAACACCTGGACAGCTAACACTGACATTTAGCTAGTTCTTGAAAAAGTAAGCTCGATTTATGAAAGCAGTGGTTGACTCAAATTGCTGATTCCTCCTGGGATTACAGGCTTTCAGCTGTGGTGAAAATGTGTTGAAATAAAGTATTGATGATGGGCATACCGAAAAGGTCATTTTCACTCCTGGAAAATGGTCTGTGTGTCTGCCTTAGTGAAATTAATTCAATTGCTTCCCTTTGGGACAGAGGCAGCCCACCAATGTGAGTTTAAACAGCAATAAGAAAGATTACACTGTGAGCACTGAATATTTCAGCACTCAAAGACAGATAGGAGAAAGGGTCATAATTTTGCCCTAAGTAGTCCATGGCATAACTAGACTGGTTTGTTCTGTTATTTAAGAACAGTAGCATGAAATATTTTAAGAGCTTAATAACATTCCATACCAAGATATTTGCATCTGAAAATAACTGTGTTCTTATTAACCTGCTGTTCCCTCTAACATCATTCATAAACAAGAAAACCCTCCCATCTCTTTGTGCTCGTGTCACTCTCTTGTCCCCTATATCTTGCCCCAGCCCTAAGTCCAGTGAGCTTCCCAGTTTGTAATGTAGTTCTTCAAATTGCAGCTTTCTACAAGCAGTTAGCCTCTGCACAGGAGAAGCACTATGGTAGTAACCAAGGGCCTCAGGGATGCATAATCATTTTTTGCAATGGGAAATGTTTTTATCACAGACTATTTCAGTGTACAAAGAACAAAGTGGAGTAACTGAGGTCTGGATTGAGGCCTATTTTTACATACAAAGGATGTGACATATAAACAGATTACTGTGGAGTGACAGATCACAGTGCATGCTATCAGCCCACGGGAAATCACTTATGCAAGGGACATGCACAGAAGCAGATGTAGAGCCAAAGAAACTGCATTTTAATCACCGTGTCTGACTTTACATATTATTTTAATGAATCACAGAAATGGCCACTAATGTTTCACTGCATAAGAATATTCATACTTTATATTCTTTTGCCTTTGTTGATGATGCTTATTTAGACTACAGTTGTTTTGGGTCAAGGTTTAACTTTCACTGATGCAGTGTCCAAGACCATACTTGACCAGTACAATCTGAGACAGTAGACATTTCTGTAATGTGAGCCATAACACTACCCCATGTTTTTTAGACACTAACCTTCACAGGATTCTCCACTTGGCGAAAACATCCCATTGTCATGGTAGCCATCTCTGCATTCACAGTGGTACCAACCAGGCAGGTTAATGCAGTTAGCACGGCTGTCACACTGAACAAAGCCATCTGAGCATTCATCAATATCTAAACAACAAAATAGAAGAAAATTCACACATATTGCAATATTCGTCTGATGAAAGAACAATGTCTCTGGTATTTCTGGGTTTCACAGAAGTATTTCCATTAGTAACACTTGAATTTACAGAATTACTTGCAGTGAAATTTTGAATCGTTTCCATAAAAGGACTTAGCTAATGGCTTTGGGCCTAAAAGCAGTGGAAATTCTGCTAATCCCAATTTACTGCTGACATATTAACAACTCTTGTTGTCACAACACATGACAGGTAATTTGACATCTGTGTAAACTGTCCACAATATGAAGAAAGGACTTAGGTCCCAGTTCAGATAATAAGATGTTAACCTTTTGAGTAGTGCAGGCTGCCTGATAAATAAAGATTTTTTCTAAGGGCATACCAAAACATTAAATACTCACTCTGGTCCTTGCTTATGCTCTTGGTGACACCAATTTTAGTTACTGGGGCTTCCCTATCTTGTGGAGTTCCTGTTAACTTATACCAAAACCTCTGACCCTCAACATAACTGACTGCAGACTTCTCTTCCACCATCAAAGAAAACAGCTGGGTTTCCAAACAAATGCTTTAACCGTGAGGATGAAACACAATACATTCTCCCTCTCCTGAAAATTCCTTTGGGATGTGTGTATCTTAAAAGATCAACTTTCACTGACTAAACTTTATAATAAAAATTTAGCATAGAACGTATTTTTTTATGCACCCACTAGACCCAAAATCCACCAAAGCATGTCCTAAAGACACCTGAACTCATGCACTTAGCAAAGATGTGGAGAACTCTGTGAAATATTCATTTTCAGTGCTTTCAGGTACATAGTAAGCTGTACTAAAGAATAAGTGCCAGAGTATGAGTGCTGTTAACAGCTAGGGAATACCAGGAGTATGGAGTCTAACGGGGATAAAAATGAGTTGTTCCCTATCAGATTCATTGCCCTATCATTGTGTTTTATACCGTAGCTAGAGCATTAAGCTGACTGAGAGGTGCCTATAGAACTGGCACAAAGAGAGACATACCATGTGCAAACTGCCTTCAGAAACAAAAAAGCTTTAATCTCCCTCCACCATGCGTTTGAACAATGAATAAACCCTAAATGTACTGGCCACTCCGGCCAAAGCAAGGATTGAACCTTTCTTTAAAGGTTGAATCTTTAAAACTAAGAACTAAAGTAACAAATTAAGACTCAAACTGCTACAGCACCTCAGCAGTCGATCTAATATCCTCTGGGATGCACATATGAAGGAGAGGTGTGATATGACCACTGAGATATATGGGAAATATGTCAAAATTCTGTCCACAGCCTCTGTTGCTTCCCATTTATGTCATCTGTTATTTTCATAGGAGAAAGTGAAAACTGACTAAGAAAATAAATCGTGAGCTGCAATAAGGTAACAAATCTCTTTTCTGTGGATAATAATGTGCACATAGATAAAGACATTATCTAGTCTTATGAAATCTACTCAAACACAAACTTTAAAAAAACCCAGGACTTCCTCATTCATCTAAAACATTTTGTTCCACATTTGAAGAAAATCAAATTATTGGTATGTGGGGGACACCTGCATAAACTACAAGGTATAGCACAGTCACCGACATTTGCTTTTGAGTTGTGTTTTTCTTATACATGCCAGGGTGTAGGTGGGATGTGCTCTGGGTATTTTATTTACAAGCCAAATAACATTTCTTTGGAATTTCTTTGGAATAATTGTACAACTGCATCATGAGCATATTGGTTTTTAAAACCTTCAAAGATACGTGATAAAATTTCATTAAAAATTTTCACTATGGTGTCCCAGTCTGATTTACTATCAACAGTCTCTCTGTAACCAGGCATGCCTGATGTACATTATCAGTATTTATGCTTCTGAAAATTACCAGTACTCCTGCTGGAATATTGCAGCAAGAATATATTTTGCTTGCTTTGTGCACCACAAATTAAGTCATAAGTCTCTACTGGTTTAAAATAGAATTTTCAACTCCCCTAGGAATTCCAAGATAATCATCTAAGTAGTCCTGCTGCAGGACTGAGAAATGCCAAACCTTTACAATCTTCCACTGCTCAGCATGTTTCTTTCTAAATCAGTATAAACTCTGGCCTTTTTCTTGTGAGCAACCAGGAGCCAGTGGGACCTCAGAGGTGTTTGAGAGATCAGAGGAAGATCAATGAAAATTATGTTACAGTAGTGAGAAAAGGTTGGCTTGCAGTCTGTGTCTTATCTACCGCTATTCACTCACAAACTCACAGAGTACTTAAGAAAAAGGAAAGGAAAAGAAGAAAGGACTGCTGTCTAGAAGTTCCCTTACCACTGGGAATATGCTACCTGGCAGACAGCTTGCCTGGCAGAACAGAAGTGACGGTGCTAAACGCTTGGGATCACCTGGTCAGTACAAGACAACTTGTTGGGGTTGTCCAAAGCTACAAGCCTCAGAGAACCAACAAAGCATGTAAACTCAGAGTCTAAAAACTGTTAAGACTCAGTCTTCATCCTGGTTACTTAATAACATGCATTAAGACACTGGATGGCATATATTTCTTCTTTGGGAAAGTGGAATGTATTTATTGTTGATGAGCTGGAGAAAAGCGTGTTATTTAGGTCAAAGTAATAGATATGAATTAAAGAAAGCCTGTGTTCCTCTCTTTGGAACAATTTATATGTGAACCTGGATCTTAAAATGTGCAGTATCACAGGCACAAGCAGAATGCTTTCTGATGAACTCACTGATTATTCAGGAAAAACAAGTTGAGAATGTCACATCAGTATTGGTAAACTGAAAACAAAAGCAGTTTTTTTGTATTTATTTGCAAACTAGCTGAAAAACCTGTATCACAAGAAATATTACTTGGGATGAAATACTTTTGCAGATGTCAATAACCAAAGAAATACATTCTCTGTTTTTGTTATGGCTGCATGCAAAGTTGAGTGGAGTTATGCAAGAAAGCCTACCATCACAAGCATGCATGGAAGCACGCTGCAGATCTTGAAAAAATGTCTTATTCCCTACAGATTGCTTGACATTTTATTGGAACCATTGCTGCATTGATGCTGAATAATCCATTACTCCTTACAGGACTTTGCAGCAAAGAAAAAAAAAATCCAAAAGAATTCTCCTCACTATTAACTTTTTAGGCAAACGATATCTTAAGCACATGCCAGTGGGTTTCAGAATATAGATGTTTCTTATGCACAGAATTTTGTTCTAATTCTCTGAGCTAATGCTGATCATAAATTCTAGTAAAGGTGTGTTCTTTAATGGGACAAAATATGTTAAACTCTGTTAAACAAGAAAATACAGCAGAAATTTGTCTTGCACAGCCATAGCACTTATTTCATGGAAAATTTTCTTGACATTTGGATAAAAGGATTTCTATTTTCAAATGGGCATAGCATGGCTCAGAAAGTGCCGCAAAAGTATCTACAACTGAAATTATCTTATTAGTATGGGAAAAGCAGACAGAAATAATTTTCCTCTGTCCTATCGTGAAACCTTCTATGATGAATCATCTTGTAGCTGCTCAGTCAGAGGTGTGAGGTGACAAGAGAAGAAAAACTGATTGAAGTTTTGCTTGGCCAGTGGCTATGGTATATCAGTGGGCTATATTTAACATTAACAGCACTAATGAAGTCCTGTTTGATGCTGTACTAGAAAGGCATGAAAAATGAAATATTACTTTATAGAAGGAAGTTACCAAAAGGCTTTATATTTTCAAGTACGAAAAAAATTAAATAAAATGTTTAAGTACAGAAAAAGGAAGAATGTATGATTTTCAATAGCAGATGATGACATTTTTAAGCAGAACAAAATAGACATCTTATACTGAATATGCAAGTTCTGGTCTTTAACTGGATATTAAGAAGGGTGGAGGAGCGAGGGGATAAAAATTCAAATAAATAAATAATAAAAAAGGGAAATGTCTCCATCTTCCACAGGAAGTAAAATGAAGGTATATATTATGTGTGTTGGGCCAGAGCAAATGCTCTCATCCTGGTCCTGTTCCAGCTTATGGCAGAACTCCCATTGACTATCATGGAGGTAGTGCTTTTCTCTATTTTTCTCTTTCCTATTCAAATAAAGAGCACAATTGCACATAGCAAATCTGCCACTCCGGTGATGCAAGTGGCCAGGTTTGGAACAGAAATCACTGGAAGTAATCTTCATCTCAAACTGGAGAGTAGCTACACAGCAGTACCACAGCACCTCAGCACCACCTGCTCTGGCTGTGCTTTCACCCTATGGCATTTGCGCAGCAGAAGATATGTGATTCTGGCTCTTGAAACACTGTGGCTGGAGAACGCACACACACCTGTGAGACTGGTGAGCCCACAAAACACCCGGAACATGTGAACTCTCTCTACCCTACGTAATTCATACACACACTCACAGCAATGCTGCACATACACTATTGCCTCAAAACAGGGTAACTGACTACTACATACTTGTGTTGCATGTGATATGGTTTTCAAATACCCAGGTCTTCTTCTGTGCATTTGTCTTAAACTTAAGTCAGCCTGCTTATTTCCATATTTTGTTACTGATTTTTCAACTCAAAAATGACTGTTTTTTTTTGCGGAGGCCCCACTCTAATAAAGCAGACACACAGTCAGAGACATTTAGATAGTAAGAACTGTTATGTGCTTAGCTCCCCTTGACAGGAAAAAATTTTGCTCTCCCAAATCACCTTCCTTATACCTCAGAATCACTCATTTCCTGAACTGTGGCAACAGTTTTAGCTAGTATACCCTCTTCTTTTGGGAACACTGAGAAAACTCTGCTCCCTGAAGAGTAAAATAAGATCATTAGCAAATTATCCACTGATACAGTAAGAAAAAAGGAAAACTAGCTGTCTGATGAATATTATTAGAGAATTTCTGTATAATAAGACCTTTTGAAGATTGAAAGTGGTATAAAATTGCCAATTTGAAAGATAGCAGTTTTCTTTCATTCAGCATAGGACCAAGCTCTCTAATGCGGTCAAGCTGCACAACAAAGAACTGTGGTGTAGGGGAAGGGGTGAAGTTTCTAACACTTTACATTATTCGCTTCAAGACTCACATATTAATCACCAAATCTTCCTCTTGGAAAAGCCTGCTTGCCACCATCAAGCACAAGCTTACAGAGACAGAGAACACAATATAGTCCAAAAATCTTTTCTTTCATTAGCTGCTTTATCCAGGTTCTTGCTTGTCAAGAAGTCAACACCAAAGATTGGTAGCTGTGGATAATTAGAATTTAGTTATCTCCACACTGAAGTTTTTCTGCAACAGAAAACTTAGCTAAGACTGTCATGGCACTTAGCTAAGACTGTCAGTTAATAGAGACTCCCAATTGCAGTAATCTGTCCCAGTGCTAATTGGGTTTTATCGCTGGATATAATTATAAAGATTAATAAGCAATCAACATCTTCCTTAATGTTCATTCACTACTGACTCAGGCTAAATTTGAGATCTCATTTCAAAGGCAACAGCCTTTGTAGCCTAATGCTAACATCCAGAGACACCCACATCCCAGCCCCCACAGTCAGCATAAATAAAGTGAAAACAACTGAAAGAAAAATAATTTCAGAAACAGATCACTGAAGAAATGGCTTAGGAGACTATGCAGCTGTTTAAAAAGATAAATCTTCAATTTTTTTTATAGGTACATTTGGAACAGTCAGACTCTGATACGTCTTTGCACATGTCAACACATTTTCAAGGATATTATGTCTGACTTGGATATAAAAGACCATGTTTCAACTATTCAGACTTACGCTCAGTTAACAGAATACCCAGTAGGATTAAGATGATGTCTGGGTTATCTAATTTTAGTAAATATGTATGCAAGGAGGAAAAGGCCTTATTCAGTAAGACAAAATGAAAGATCACCGTCATTGTCATTGTCATGGCTGGGCTTCACGAACAAAGATTTGGGAAGGCTCTATCCACATTTGTTACAGGCACATTGGTGACTTGGTGACTTATGAGGCCAATGAAAGATCACTGTACTGTACAAAGTATTTGCTATTGTAACTCAGTTTTCTGGAATAGCTTTGAAAACAGTTCATTATCTCTACTGCAAGTTCTAGAGTCACATCTCTTGCACTTAAGAACTGAAAAGTGGTTGTGCTGGTTTCCATGTGACAACAGATTTCTAACATGACGATACTTGAGAAGACCCTCCTGTTCAATCAGACCTTTGATTTGAGATCTTATGCAAGAAATAGGTCCCAGAGGAGAAATACAAGAGCTTGAAACTATTTCAATATACTGGAGCTATCTTGTTGTTAAAACAAAATATCAGCTTTTGGGATTTCCATCCCACTACATTCCCATATACCACATGTACATAAATATCACACAGAGGAATAAAAATCCCAAGAATGTAGAAGCTGAGAATACTGACATAATTCAGAAAACCAAAGTTGCTTGGGATGATTTTTAAATCTATTTTGTAAAGTTTGATCAGCTTCTTTTTTTCTAACACTGCTGCTGACTACAAAAAGAACTTCCTCCCTTGGTCAAAAAGACCCTGATTTTGTTCACAATCTTCACTCTGATTTGTTCAGCTTCCAGTAACTCTTTCAAGATACGATATCATATCTGGAGTACTAGGACATGTTTTTCACTGTATGGGTTCTTACTTCAAAGTCCTCATTAAATTATAAAATATCCTTGATTTTAACTGCAATGTCATACCAAAATTTTATTCAGTTACAAATTTAAATCATGAAGGGCTAGATTACAGGTGGCCTGTGAGGCACAGCAAAGAGAGAAGTCACCCACAATTTTATCCTACCATAACATAGTTCCACAAGCAAAAGAGCTTTCTTTACACAGCACTAGAGACATCAGTTATCTCAGATACAGCCTTCAGAGAAGAGCAAAGACTATGGTCCTTCTTCTTCCTGCTCCCCTGGATAATGAATTAGGCCCATCTTGGAAAAAAATGCATTTGCAACGTCTTTAGAATTGCTGCTTCTTGACACCTCCCAGACCTAGTAAAACTTCTGGCTAAGTCATCTGAAAACCATAATCTGGTTCAAGGGCAGGAAACTACAGCTGAAGCTATAAATGTCATCTAAAAAATTGCTTCAACAGGTTGAGTCAGTGCTGTAGATGATAATTCTTCACAAAAAATTTCCAAGTGTCATGTTGCATGAAAAAAATAACTACTGTTATAACAGGTCTTTTTTTTTTCTTTCCTTATTTTTATTAAAATCCTAGCAAGACCATGATTGCATTTTTTAAAGTACTCTGTCCATGAAAAACTAATTTAGTTACATTAATGAAAAGGAAGCAAAATGTGATTGAGGATGTAATATGGAATTACAGTTCATTAATTCTTCAAGTATGCAATTTTCCAGACTCCTGATCCTCCATTGATTTCTGCACACCCCTATAGGTCCTGTTAAATGCCAGTAAAAAAAAATTCAGTGGTGTTGGTATTTCATGTGTGGCAGTGGTGGCACCAAAATTAGATAGAAACATTATGAAAGGGAATTTTCCACTGACTGTTCACCATGCAGCTAACAATTCTTTGCTGTCAAAAATAGATCAATCACAGACCACACCAATAATTGAAACTATGGCAGTCTTTCATTACACATCCAATATCATCACAGGAATTGGTATTCATAACAATTGAAATTCAGAACAAATAATTAGCCATGATGAACTAGGTGCATCCATTAAGACTGTAAAATAAAAATAAGATATTTTTCAGCCACATTGTGTGACCCTGATTGTGCCAATCCTCATTAGAAAGACTAATTGAGAGGTATTGGGCCCCTGTTTCTAGCTATTGACAAAGAGGTGATTTTGTTTCACTTTGTTCATCATTCTCAGTACAGCATCTCAACTGTAACAATTGCTTCTGTTTCCTCTTTAGCCCTATCTTGAAAAAGAAAAGTACTTATTTTCTTCAAGATATCAAAAGCACTTTTATACCTCGAAATACTCTGACAATACCCATTTTAGATACCTCCTAGCATCTGAAAGTTATTAGCTGCATTTGCACATTTGCTAGTCCTAGAAATAGGACTAGCACACTAGTGCTAGCTGCTAAAGATGCTAAAAATAGTTGGCTTCTAAACAAAAGAGAACTATTTGTCTGAAAAGAGAAGAGCTATTTTGGCCAGATGTTACCTCTTTTCCAATGGGTGTGAAGGAAGGTTTTACTTGCACAGTGTAATGATGAAAGATCTTGGGTTTCCTCAAGTGAGGAGTTAAGTCAGCCATAACCACGAGTTACGATGCTTACACACATATGAACCAATGATGCAAATAGCATGTTCTCAGCTTTTTTGGGGGTTCAGCTTTGCAAAGGTTGTTTCAGATCAGTTCTGTTAAAAATTACAGTAAAATTCCAAGTATTTAATTAAAAGGCAATTTAGGGAAAACAAACAAAAGAGCCAACAAAGCAACTAAAACAAAGTTTGGCTAGGAATTGTTTTGACAACCTGATTTGAACTTGGTCTCCTGCTATAGCCCAGGGTATTGTACATACTTTACATGTGCTGAAGTTTAAAACATTCTTACCTACATTTTCCTACCCATGGCTTTTTACCATGACTCTTAATCCATATACCATAATTTGCATTGCTACTCCTGAACTATCAAATCACGTAGAGATTGTACAAAATTGCTGAAGCACAAAAAAGGAAAAAACCCCACACTATTCCTTTGCTTGGGCTATAACCACATCACTGGTACATATCTGCAGAAACTGCAAACTCCCTCATGTTGACAGCAAAAGGAAGGACTCTGTGGGGATACAGGGCAATGATTGGCAGTATTATAGATTTTAATTCCACTAATAGTTGAATGGCTCATAATTCATGAGATAGATTACAGTGAGTGATGAAGGTCATTTCTATCTCCCTTATATAACAGAAGAAAATTCTATTATAATGCTGCTGAGCTGCACTATTCACATTCTATTTATAGCCGAATGTAGATGAAATTTTAGTTTTCATGTTTAATAAAGGACTTTTTTCCACATAGTAAATATCCACTAAGTAGTGGATGCATTTTGATGTTTTCAATGCATAACAAGAAAATGCTGCCTCCTCAAAGCTTTTTTGTAGAGTTCTTTCTTCCCTGGTTTCTCTTTTTTTTCTTTTAAGCTGCTACATCTAGGATTGTAATGTTGCAACAAACTAAATAAAGATATAAAGAAAAAAAGATAAGTACTAGTATGTGACTCTTCAGCAAAGAAAAAATCTTTTGTTATTTAAAACTGACAACTCTGAAGAAGGAAAGGAATTATATGCACCCAAAAAAAATGTGTCAGGCAAGGAAAATGAAGGGAGAAAAAGACACAGAAGGACGAAGCAGCAAAGCATATGAGCTAAGTAGGGTTCATGCCTAAATTGAGAGAACATGCATTGAACTCAATATGGACGTTCTTTGCTAAAAATTCTATCAAATATTTACTTTGTGAATTATTATAAGTAAAAATGTAAAGCAAAGTAAAGCAAGTAAGCATTCCAAGCTTCTAAAGTCACCAGTCCTTGTTTCACTGCTCATTTTTGAGTTTGTTTTTCATATCTGAGAAAAATTCAGGTGGTAATGGGAAGGGTGACCTCCCTTTAAAACACTGCAGCCAAGCAAAAAGCATCTCATCTGCAGAACCCTGGCTTTCCTCTTTGCTTGCTGCAGATCTCATTTGTTTACTCTCACAAACAACATTTAAACCTTTTTCTCCTATATAATGAGATAGCCATTTTAGAATATGTCCTTTTTGAAAGTCAAAGGGTTTTTTTAGGGTTTACAAATTATCTGTACTTCCCACTCACAGAAAATATGCTATAAACCCCACCATGTCAGCTGTTGACATCTTTGAACAGAGTGGCAAGGGGAGCAGAAATGAGATGACCCATGTCTCATCTGGACTTTTGCTACTACCTTCTTATGCAAATTATGTCACCTACTTAGATTTCCTCATCTGGCTTGATTTCCACATCTTTAAAATGAGGAGAAAGTGCTTCTACCATCTCTTTTTTTTTGCACATGAACCACTCTGGGTGAAAAAAATTAAGTAACAGTGCTGATTTGGTAAATACCACATGTGCTGATGCCAAGGATCAAGGAACAGTAACAGACTGGGAAGCTGGAACTACAAAAGAGGTCAACATGTTTCTGGAAGAGATGAGAGGAAGAACATTGAGCTGTAGAGATGGATGCTGCATCCCTTGTCCTTTCTACCCCACCTGCCTTATTTGGTAGCACAGGAAGATCATAGAAGTCACAAGGACACAGTGATAGCAATTGTCCATATCGGGACCACTGTTATTTAATATCTTCATTAATGACATAGATGAAGGGACTGAGTGCACCCTCTGCAAATTTGCAGATGACACCAAGCTTAGTGGTGCTGTTGACACACCAGCTAGGTATAGTTGGTATAGCACCAGCACTTGTAATTATATTCATAATATACATTCTCAGGGAAAATATTTGGAGAAAGAGAAGAACAGGAAGTTGTTTTGTACACCAGCATGATGAATTTCAGAATCTCACTTACAAACAGCTTATCTATACCATACACGTCAAGTTTACAACCAATCCATTGGCTGCACGTCTATTTTTCCGTAGCCTGAATTAGCACTTGGAGCACTGCTAAAGTAGAGCATTCCTTGCATGAAAGGCTTTTTCTCCAGGGGTTAGCTGAACACTGCTCTACTACAGTTTCTTAAACTGCCAATTATGTTTTCTTTTTGTTTTGAACTTCCTTATAATAATAAATATGAAGACTTTTACTGGAACACAGTTAGCTGAAGTTTGCTGAAATTATTAATTATAATAACAATTCAAATGACAATAACTCTTTGCTAGATTTTTTTATTGGTATTGTGGGATATGCAGTATTATATCTCTTCTCAGCAACAGTCCTTTCAGAATCTAAGCTTATTCTTGGACTGTAAACATCACATACTCAAGGTTTCTATGCTTACTTCTGACTAAAAACTTTAAAATATGTTAAATTTTTCCCTGAGGGGAGAAAAAAACCCCTCATGCAGAGGTTTTTGGAGAAGAGTTTCGGCAAAAACTGAAACACTGTGCTGGAGTTTCTTGCTCTCTCTGTAAAGGATCTTCCAAATTCTTTTGAGCTGGAGGAGGACAAATAAACTTTAGCCACTTTATGCCCTTTATACAAATGAATAGAGAATTCTTAGGCAACACAAAGGGGACAGAGATGTTCTATTGGGGGGAAGCTTCTGTGAGAAGCTGCCAGAGCTTACCCCACGTCTGACAAAGCCAGTGCCAGCTGGCTCCAAGATGGACCTGTTGCTGGCCAAAGCCGAGCCCACCACCAACAGTGACAGTGTCTCTGGGATAATGTATTTAAGAAGGGGGGAAAGTTACTGCATGGTAACTACTAGAAAGTTTATCAATAGAAGCTGTGAAGATGATGGCTCCTAACCTCATGATTTATGTAAGGCTTATCAACAGGAGTGCAGGAACAAAAATACAAGAACCAAAAGTTAATTTGCACTTGCTGCTCTAAAGCAGTCAAACAAGATTTTTCAGAAACTTTCTAGGAATTTCAGATTTGACAGTACAAATTAGGCCTGTTTGACCCTCTATGAGTGAGGCTATTTCTCCCTATTAATCACCTGTCAGGAGTAGATACAATATATTGTGCCCTACGCATCAGAAAACTATATTAACCAGAAACATGTAAAGAGTGTGGAAGTCCAAATTCCTAGAATTACTGTTCTCAAAAACTATTTATTTGAAATTGTGCAAGCCAAAAAAAAAACTAAAAAATTTTCCAAGTTATGAAAGGAAATTACTGTGTTGATTCAGCCAACCCCTTACTGGTATTTCCTCAAATCTCAAAAGTCACCTTATATTCTGAAAACATTAAAAAGTTTTGCAACCACAAGAGAAGCAGAAATGCACCAATCAGATAACTGATACACTGGTATGGCTTTGTAAGGAAATAACTCATAAAGTCATATCCTGCTAACCTCTCCTGAAGTCACCAAAAAATATTCTATGTGAAGATGCATGTTTCACATTGCATAACTGTAGTTCAGTGATAGGACTGCAAAACACAAATTATGTATTCAAAATTCATTATTAGGGTTCTGTGTCAACTTATTTGAAATTTATCATAGTGACATATTAGAACTAGCTGTTATATTTAAAGAAGACATAGAAGTTGATGTTATCGGATTCTTCCCATAAGTTTGCCCATGGTTCTACTACCTGCTTTTCCTACAGGCATCACTAAACACACTAGTTTTGCGCATTACCTCAATAGCCCAAGGGTAGCTCGAACACTGTTCTTGTCTCTGAAATCAGTAACTGACATACAAAATAACCATCTTTGAGAAGGGCAAGACCCTAATGCAGACTGACTAGTGACTTTATACAGCAAAGACGCAAGTGATAAAGAGAGATGTTTCAGCATCCTCAGCAAAACCATTACATCATTTTTAGCAGCTGGGTCCTGTCTCTTTCTGCTGAAAGGGGGACCACAGAAGATATTAACCAAATCCAGGTGCGTGCAGTAATTCAGAAGTGTTTTCATTTCAGAGATTCAGCTCTCAAGAATAGAAAGTACAATTAGATATAGATAGTTACTGTTAAAATTCTAAGTTAAACCTTTTTAAACAGGATACTGAGAGTCATTACTTACATTTAAGATATGGTTGGAAAGGCCAATCTTCTGAACTCAACACACCACATATTCAAATTTCAATAGGGCAGGAAGCCAGGAGACTTGCCAAAGAAATGGAGAGCACTTGGAAGGACTCAAGGAGGAAAAACAGCAGTGATTCCCCACTGTTATGGCAGCAAAGCCCAGTAATGAGCTGGGCACATCAGTTCCAGCATCTGTCCTTGCTCACCTTTTCCCACAGCTGGGGCTCTGGGTTATGCAGACCTGACACCACAGTTTCAGCACTGGTGCAGGGCAATGGCAGCATACAGCTCAGCATCCAAGTTGCATCTCAACTGCTTGCAAAGCACAATTTAGCTTCTTTGGACTTTGCCCTAGGCAATTTTGTTTTGTTTTGGTTTGGGTTTTTTTGCCTGCACCAAGCAGAAAGTTTATAATAGCTTACAAGCTTTGAAAATTTTTGTTCTTGAAATGCCAGACTCCAAAGACCTGACTTTCAGAATATGATGAATTCCTACTGCACACTGAGATCTATTAAAATGTTTTACGCTGCAAATCACTCTTAAGAAATCTTTGTTTGCAAAATTTTATCCAGATTCAATAGACTAACTCAACTTTCTCTTTTTTCTATGTATTGAAGTCAGCCCTTTAATGTAAATAAAGCATCCCCTGACAAAAATATCCTCTAATTTCTAAGCCTCAAATTTGGGAGCCTCCCCAAAAACAGGAGCCTGAATACTCAGGACACCAAGGTCCAAACAAGTCAAGTGGACTACGAAAACTAATGAACTAGGGGAGGTACCCCTTCTTCCTACAGGTTTTGCTCTGGACAGTTCATGCCTGTGCTGCCTTCATGTACGTTCCGCTTTCCTCTTGCTCCCTTCTTCTGTTTCCTCCTTCACTAAAAACCCCAGCAATGCCTTAAGGATTTCAGAGAAAAAAAATATTAATTCTAATATGCTTTCTGCTCAAGGAGTTTGTGTGTTATACTCATTTATCCCAGCATAAAACCAGCTTCTCCTGTTAGATTATGAAGGGTACACCTCTTACTCTGGCTTTGTGAAGGACCATGCATACTTCTACCACAAATTTGAGCCTTTTGGTATTATTGTTATAAATCCCAACCTGGCTATCAGTAATTTAATTCTTCATTGTAACAATAAAACTGAGTAAATGGGAGATTCCTGAGCTGCTCAGAAAATTTTGACTGTGATACTCTCATAGCTTATGGAGAGTCTTCATTTGATTGTGGCCAAGAATTCTTAAGAGTTCTGCCAAAAGCAGCTTCGGTCCTTAAAGTATTGGTCCAATACTCTATGGGCTTCAAATGCCACTTGTGTCACAGCTTCAACTTCAGAGCCAACTTGGCCACAAGATGATTGTGGTTGTTTTAACTGAGCACAAGGGATCAAATAGTTCTCTTGTGATGCTCTTCATTTTTACAAAATCAGCAACGTTAACAAGCTTTCTGGTTACTTTGATAAAGTCTTCTATTAAAATACTAGTGAAATACTTTTCCTAAAAACTGGAGAATCATAATTAAAATACTTTCACAAGCTTTCTTTGGAATAGGAATAATAATAGTCTATAATAATCTGAAGGCTGCTATTATTATGGTCAGTGCATCTGAAAAAGTTAATTTGGATTTGTTGAAAAGAGCAATAGTCATTCATGTTAATTATTTAGCTTATGTAGAAAGTAGTAGAAAACTCTGATGAGATCTGGTCTATAACAACTATTTATCCAAATCCCTTGTCTGAGTTGTATTTCAATATTCTGCACTACAAATGCTAAGTACAAAGTTGCAAGAATTTGTTTTAGCAACACCAATTTTTTTTCTTTCTCCATGAAGGAGTAGCTTTCCATACATGGAAAAGAAAAAGGGGTAAAAATGCAGAAAAGAGACAAATAATATATATTCCTTGGATTTGGCTATTTCTGGTATGAGATCAGGTAAGAGAGGGTCACCTGACATATCCAATGCTAACCATTTTTTTTTCATGAATTCAGTTACACATTTAAATAAGCCAACTGTTAGTAATAATGTATGGTTGAATTAATGTAGAATCTGTAAATTAAAACTGTCCAGGGGAATTGTCAAAGCACAAAATGAGTGTGGAAACTCAAAAAATGAAGCTGACAAGCAGCAAAAATGCTGTAATCTTGTATATATAGACTAGCAGATATGCATATAGAGCAGGAGAACAAATCCTTTCCTAAAGCTCTGTGACCAAATTAAAGGGGGAATTGCAGTAACAGCAACCAAATCTAACAAAGTAATCCTGTTCTGAATTCTAAAATATAACACTTTTCAAATACAATTTTACACAGCATTTAAAAATGTCAATTGAAGAATTCATAATTTTGCAATCAAACAAGAATGTATTAAATCAGGTGTTTTGAAGAAGTTTAACAGGCACAAATATATTTAGATTTGCTTGGTAGTCTCATGTCTACACTGTAGAAGGCTGCTCTACAGGGTACTACTGTGCCTTTTAAGACTTCAAAAATCTTTTAACATATAAACCCCACCTCCCTAAGCCAATGATGCATCCTCAACACTAATAAGGCCTCAACCCATATCCTTTGGGAAGAGACACAGAAATTCCTCCACTCATTTTTATGACTTAATGACTTTTGGTCTCATTATTATGGCTTAATACCAATTTTTAAAAAAAGGTAGTGGAGGTTGTTATATCTGCATATGATTCTTCCATCTGCTGCCTCATTTCCACATGGCACAGGTCATGATTAATCTAAAAGGCTCCCAACAGATCACTGGAAGGTGTTGTAACAGCTCTGTTAATTGTGAGACACTGCACAGTGAATACATCTTCTCACTGAAATACCTGATTAGCAGTAACAGTTGATTCTCCTTAGGTTTCTGACAGAGATGTGGCTCCTACTGACATCCCAGAAACACCATTTTGAAAGCAAAAAATTTTACAAAACCATCCTACCTACACAGGGCTTCACTTTGCTTTGCAAAAGCTGCATTGAATTTAGGTTCCACAGACAGAACCTAAGCATGGACAGCATCGTCTTTCCCAGGCTTTGGGAGAAATATAGACACTGATTGAGTATGCAAGGATGGGTTTAGGGAAGGACACAGAAAACAGTGAGGTACTCAATGCCTTCTTTGCCTTCGTCTTTATGGGTAAACTTTGCCTTCAGGTGTCCCTGGTCCCAAGACTAGTGTCATAGTCTGAAGCAAGAAAAATCTACCCTTGGTGGAGGAGGATCAATAGCTAAACAAAGTGGAAAAAAGTACAGGTCAATCAAACCTGATTGGATGCACAAGGAGTGCTGAGGGAGCTGGCTGATGTCACTGCAAGGCCAATTTCAACTGTTTGAAAAGTCATGGTGACTGAAAAAAGCTCCTGAGAAATGGGAGAAAGCAAATTTCGCTCCCATCTTTGAGAAAGGCAAGGATCCAGGGAACTGTGGATTAGTCAGCCTCACCTCCACTGCTCAGAAGCTGATGGTATCCTCCAAACATGTTAAGGACAAGGAGGCGATTTGGAACAGTCAACAAGAAGAAGAAAGCATGCCTGACCAACCTGATAGCTCTCTAAAGTAAGATGACTAGGCTGGTGAAGGGGAGAAGAGCACTGAACGTTGTTTATCTTAGCAAGGTTTTTGATGCTCTCATAACATCCTCAGACAACCTTGTAAGTGCAGGCTAAATAAATGGACAGTGAGGTGGATTGAAAACCTGCTGAAAGCCTGGGGTCAGAGAGCTCTGATCAACCATACAACACCCAGTGGCCCGCTAGTCATTTAGCAATGTAAATTACACCCGGGTAACTACTGGATACGGGGCCAGTACTGTTCAACATCTGGACAATAAGGCAGAATGCAACTCAGCACATTTTCAATTAAACAAAATTTGGAGGAGGGGTTGCTACACCAGTTAGTCGTGCTGACATTCAGAGGGTCCTCAGCAGGCTGGAGAAATGGGCAACTGGGAATGTCATCAAGTTCAGAGGGAAATAAAAAGTCCTACAGCTATTAAGAAACAACCCCAGGCACCAGTACAGGTTGGGAACTGGGCAGTTGAAAAGTAACTTTACTGAAAACGGTCTGGAGATCCTGGTGGGCATCACAATGAATATAAGGCGATTACATTTTCTAGGTTATTGCTGGGGTGTGGATTCAATCTCCTGTTAATTAATTCATAGGTTCAGCAGCTGCTGACAATTTCTACATAACTGTATGCTTTAAGTTAAAAATGCCAGGATTCTTCAATAAGTAGTTTTTAAATATGTGTAGCACAAACAGAAATAAGTAATATGTGTTTTAAAATGGATTTGGTATCTTTACATCAATCCCCCTCTTCCTCTGTATATGATTGCAATGGAAGATGTCTGCCTAGAAAAGATTCATCACCTTTGTAGATGCAGAGACTGTTCAAAGGGAAACTTCCAGCATAAATTATTTGTAGTATGAACATCTTGAATCACTTCAAGCCTAATGAGAAGTACCTTCAGGAAACTCTTCTAGTGAATATGTACAGCCCAGTCGCAAAACATGTCAGCTTTTACTTTTTATTGACTGGATAGCTCTTCCATTTGCCACTTTGACAGTATTTCAAACTGTATGTTTCAAAGCCACGTGCAAGTAGATTACAATCCTATTCTGCAAATTAGTATCCAAATGAAGTGACGTGTACTCTTGTGGTTGACCTCTAGCATTACTTATTTCTACAGTAGGAAAAAATATGATGTCCAAAGGAGGTTAAACAGGACGGGGGCCTTCTCCTTACAAAGTTGACCTATGAAACAGGTTTGGGGATGGCAAATTGGCTCCAAATCACAACAATAATATCACTAGCTATGTGATATGAGGTCACTACCATACTAACCTTATGTTAAATATTGAGATCAGGTATTCAGAAAGGCATCAGATGTGGTCCAAGATTCTGCCTGTCACCCTATATGTTTCCTGAAGGGCAGGAAGGGTGGGCAGTTAGGCCAGCAGTTCCGATGCTTCTGAAGGACATTTGGGACTGAATGCAGTTAATCTAACTTAAGTTAGTTTAAGGTACCTGAACTTTCTGAACTAGGGACAGTGTCCTTGGGTTGTCTGCTAAAGAAGGGAGCAGAGATAGGACTTCCAGGGGCATTTCAGAAAAGCCAGTAAGATCTCTCTTTGATAGTGGCTATTAATTGTGGCTATACAAGGAGACTAAAGCAAATATGTTTCTAATCTACACACTTCAGATAGGAGTAAAAAGCTGCAAAAGACAATTATGAACTTTGAAACTATACGTTTTATTTAGTTGAGAACATGCAATATGTTATATATATTTATATATATTTTATATATATTTATATATTATATATTTATATATATATTTATATGCAATAAGGAGCATATAAAACAACTATTACTACACCAAAGTAACTGTTTTAATACTTGAGCATTATCTTAGCATTGAATTTGTTCCTAGCAGAAACAGTGTTATGATTAAGAGACCTGTACCATGTTATTTGCAGTCTATGAAACACTAAGCAATACTAGAAAACTTGCTCTTTTGAAACTTTCTAGAAATACATGAGCAATCAGGATGCTGCTTTTCACACAGCATCCGTCTTGTGCAGTGTGGTAATATCTGCTCAAATACAGAAGAATGAGAACAACCACATTTCTCACCTCTCAAATGGACCAAATAATACAGAATTCAGACCAGTCTGTGTTTTTCATTAAACTGGATATGTTTACAAGCCAGATGAAAGCAATACTTGCTAAAATTACCTCCTTTCCATTGTTTGGAAGATTTATTGAAGGCAATATAGAACAGCAACAGTAGTCAATCATAGGTGGCAGACTGCCCTTTTATTAGGCATATTGAAGCCAATTAATCTAAGCAAGCTTTCTCCCTTTACCTCCTGGAGGCATGTATGCTTAGAACGGATTTAAAAATTCTGCAGCAATAAATAAAGGTGCTGAAACTATTCTTTTGAACTTCGAAAAATTATTTACAAGCACTTGAGATGCTAAGCATTAACATTCTACATACTCTGCTGGGCAATATAATTTGATTAGATCTAAGACTCAGAAAATACAGTTCTAAAACAAAGCCCTGGTGCTACAGCCATCCTCAGGAGTAGCAGGAAGATAAAGGAATGCTTGTAAAAGGAGCTAAAAGCAGTAGGAACACTGAAATCTCCCCTAACACTGAGTAAAGAAAGTCTGAGTTAATCACAAGTCCTCAAATAAGGTTGCAAGGGAAGGTGGCTTACTGAACCAGTAACACATAACAGAAGTTATCAGTTATTGGAATTTATTTCTAGATGTCAGATTATCTGTTATTTATACGAGACACTCAAGGTCATTTGAGGTGAAAAGCAAGTCTATCATAATCTTATTAATTATGAAACATCAAAATCCAAGATGTCTTAATTCATGTTCTAATTTTTGCAGTCCATGTGCTTCTAATTAGAACTGCCATAATATATTCTCTTGTGAAGCATATAAGAAAAGTGAGTAACATTTTAGTTGCAGCTTCCTCTTTTCAGGGCACACATTTAAATACTCCTTTATTCTTGGATTACGTCAAACATCCTCCTTGGATTAGCTTCATCGTAAATGAAGTTATAATCTTACCAGTTTCACAGCTGGGCCCAGTGAAGCCTTGTGGGCAGGCACACACATTGGAAGCAATACAGGCTCCTCCATTCCTACATCCATCCTTGCAAAATGCTGCAAAATGCAAAATTACAATATATGGGTAACAGAATTACACTCAGGTGGACATGGTCTGCTGGCTGGCTGGCTGGCTGGAATGCTGCCTGAGTGTCATTGAAGGCAAAGTCTGCCTTCTCCTAAGGACAGAGGTCACAAAGAGATGGTTTATGGGCCCCCTGCCTCACTGGCCAGATGGGCTGACAAGCTACAGAAGGAGATTAGAGTAAATCATCTGAAGACGACAGCTCCCATATGTGCTCCTTCACATGCACTGGGAAGCAGTGAAAGGCAGCATCTTCCCTGGGAACAGACTCTTCCTAGAGTGGTATTTGTCTTCTCTGCTGCCTAAATAAAGGCCTGAGCATAATAGGCACAACTAAATACTAAACTGTCTGGCTATCTCAGTCCTTTATTAAACCATTTGATAGAAACAATAAAAATAGTAATTCTGTTTCAAGGGACTCTGAAGAACTTCAAAACTTATACGATTTACAGCTTAAAGTCAATCCCTGGTTGGCACACTGCAATCTGAGAAGCTCTGCTTACATATTTTGGTGCAGAATTTTCCAGTTGTGTATGCTTTAGAGTTGCTTCTGCAGACCCAGAAATGCAACCAGCTCTGATTGAAAACACCGTAGCTGTTAATTGCTCGGTTGCATCTGCAATATGGAATCAGAAATCCTCCAGTCATAAGAAACTGCTGGTGAAACTAGGAGATGGAGGTTGTCACCAACACAAAGATTGCTTTGGGGCATTCTTAACCAGTCACTTGTAACTAGCCACTGGAGATGCCAGGCTTTGGTTTGCAGCTGCTTTGCGTAACAGCACCGCTGATGAGGTCCTAAGGCTCATCTGAGATAAAACTGTTACCAGTTTGAGCTATCCAGCTCTCAGATTTGAGGCAACAGCCTTGTGGTGAGACCTTCGGCCTGAGTGAGACATCTGAGCGTCCTGGTGCAGGAGTACATGGTGCACAGGAGTACTGCTGGCAGTGCAGTGCATGAAAAGCTGCCAAAGGCACAGGGATATCCAGGTCTCTAAAGGATGCTGGCATCCAAGTCAGGGTTGTAGAGAAGTACATTTCTCAGATTTTGATACACAGACTCAGAGCCTTCTCCTGCGTACTGCCTTCTCAGTATTGAAGACAGAGAGAGGGAGGGAGGGAGGTGATGTACTTTTCTTTCACTGTGGGGCTAGGTGCCCTCTGAAATGTCAGAGCTCTTATTCAGGAGACAGAAGAGCCAAATGCAGTAGGTTTATGCGCCTTCTCTTTGATCCAAAGAAATCGCAATCACCTTTTTGTAAGCTGACTCACCTCCAGTAGAAGAAAAGGAGAATACTCCCAAGCACAGTACAGGAGTGTGCAGACAGAGCTCTCTTCTGAGAGGAGCTGCTTTGGGTTTGAATCTCCTCAGGTTAAGACTTTCTTCTCATTCCCCAGAGGAGAAAGCCCGGCATAAAAAGATATATTTGCTGACATGTCTCCCTCTACCCATGTGTTTGACTGGAAGTGGACCAGGCTTCCATGCTTTATAGCGAGCTCGTTTGTCTTTGGAATATATAGCAAAATTGTACTGTTACTCAGGAATAACTAGTGCTAAGATCTTAATCAGACTTAGCAATGAAAGAAACGCCAGGTTGTTTAGCTTTGGTAATACACAGCAGCAGGACATATCTATAGGACATTCCAGTGTTAAGTCTGGCCCCTTAGATTCTGACATCAAGAGATCAAGAGGACTGAGGCACAACTTCATGGAACACTGGGTATGCTATTGCTGCATCTGGCCCACATCTCACATCTGAGCCCATTCCTCTACAGCCATACTACTTCTATTTTCAATCATTCTCTAAATCCTATGCTCAGAGGTTAAGAATTTCCAAGGGTTTGGGCCCAAGTACCAAGTATCATTTCTTCTGATTTGAAATGCAGCAGAAATAAAAGCAGCATTGTATCTCTGGGAAAGCATCTTTCTAAGAATAGAAGTATAACTTCTAGTGTTTACGAGTGAATGAGAATAGTAGAAAACATGATACTACCCCACATGTAGTAAATGTTTTGTGTGTCCATGTCTACTGCTTTTCTCATTTGCAGTAAAAAGACACAACATACCAAACAACTTTCAGTTGATCCAAGCAAAACAGCAAGTCACTAAACATGGGTAATATAGATCTGACAATGTTTTCACAGCTGTAACTTCGTTCATAACTGTGGACTTTCTTGAATGGTGTAGCACTTATAGAAACTGTTAACTTGACACAGAAATGAAACATAACTACTTCAAATTTTATAGCCTACTATCATCCTAAAATTACTGTAAACTCTGCCAAATGCAGTGTATATCCACCTGTGAAGATCTTATAGGTGTAGGACCTAAGTGTCTAGCTTGGGATTTTCTCTGTCTTATTCAAGGCATGTGACCAGAATTGCATCAACTATGACAAAGCATCTCATCCAGTTAAAGACTGACAACCCTCAGGTTTCCAGCAGCCTACCTTTACAAATGGTACCATTTCCCGTGTAACCTGGCTTGCAGACGCAGTTGTGCCCACCCACAGTGTTGAAACAGAGTGCATTTTCATCACAGTTGTGCTGGTTTGTTATACATTCGTCATGCTCTGAAAAGAGAAACAAGAATGGGATGGTCCTGAATTTTTAAAAACACAGCAAAATAAAAGCTTCATATAGGTTTCCACGTTAAAAAGAGATAAACACAGTAGCAGTTACTGGCAATAGGGCTATGTGAACATATAAATATGGGATAGCCAGGGTATTCCTTTTTAGGACATACTAGTATGTGATAACTGCACTGCAGCATAATTCCACTTTCATTACCAGGGAGTCACCATCATTACACTCTCTATGGGGGCTCCAGTGTTCTTGTAAGCATTTGCCAAAAAGCCAGCTAGCATACTGAAAATCCATATGCTATTTCTACTGCATAATTTATTCATGCCAGTTTATCTTATGCAGGATTCTTAGGGTTTCCTTCAGAAAGCTGACTAATGGTGCGAGATGCACGCTCCAAACTGCAAAAGAACAGGTTAGCAGAAGGCAGATCTTCAAAGTGTTTTTCCTCCCTTCAGTCCATACACAGCACTTTATTTAGATGAAATAAATAACCAAAAAAAAAAGGTCTGCCTGTATTTCAAGGGACTTTTAGCTGGCATGTCCTAGCATCAGAGTGCAATGAGACTGCTCAAACTGGTGACTAGACTTAGACATACTGAGAAGTGCCCATCTTGGGAATAAACTATAAATCTGGACCATATGATTTTGTGTTAATTTGCAATGCACTGCTTAATCTAAACAAAAAAAAGGACTACATAAGTGTTTAGGTTACAGAATATTTTAATGTTTAATTTGTGATTTTTAAGAAATGGTAAATGCAATCTCAAAATAAGATGCTCTAAAGTGTCATTTCAAAATGATACATGAAAAACTCTATTACTTTCAAAATGTAGTATGTTAGTCCGTAGGCGTCCAAATAAAATGCTTCCATCTTCTGGAAATATTCCTTGCATTTTTGTTAAATCAACAGTATTCATCTATCCATAAATAATTTCAGGCCCCTGAAATTTTAATTTCAGGGAAACCAGATGTTTGGGAACATAAAGGTACCTAATTTTAATCAGCGCACATGGACTAACTTGCATCTGTTTTCATATGTGAAGTTTTCATAGCCATAATTCTGCACAGATTTTAGCAAATTTTATTAGTGCAACTTATGCCAGTTCTGGCTATTTGACACAAGTATTAAATCTGGAATCAGATGCTCTTTCTTCCCCCATTTTGTGGGGTAAGACTGTTCTGAATCTTCCTCTTTATAAATAATGAGCTGAAATCTGCACATACCCTACAGAGTTGTCAGGAAAATTAATTGCTTAACATTTGCAAATCACTACGGAAATGTTCCACTTGCTATTTCAATAGTGGCCATAAACTGTAAGAGTATAAAACTGGCAGAATGGCACATCTCCAATCCATCAGTAGATGTAAATTTTCCTCTAGGCAAGTACCTGTTATTTAAAAGGGGGAAACATTCACCTCAATATAACTAATAAATTTAAATGCTACAAAGGTTTAGTCTTATTTTGGTTGCTTTGTTGTTGTTGAGTTTTTATTTGTTTGGTTTCTAATAACACTAACCTGATATCCCTCTTCTAAACAAGAACTTACGTGTCTCTCATATCACCAATCATGCTCTCCTCAACTGGATGCAGTGGAGCACAGGCTGCAGGCCTCTGCCCTAAAGCATGAGATTTAATTACTTCGCTCTCAGCATGAATAATTAAAATTGTTATTGTTCACCAAATGATCCAGGCCCTCTAAAATCCACTTATGATATTTGACTCTGACCTCATAACATAGTGAAATCTCTCATGCTGGCTGAAACAGTATCTATGCTAAAGCACTTAATAAAATAAAAGAGAAATAAAGTAGTGACCACATAAACTAGGTAAAAAGTGTTATCAGTATTGTGATTGCATTAAAGAAGAGATTTTAACAGGAATGGAAGAAATCAGCAAAAAAAAAAGAATAAGGGTGTTCTACAATCCTTCTAGATTTGTTTCTCTGTATCATCTGAGTTTAGCTTCAATAACACACTTAAATCCATTTAAATATAGTGTTTCTTCGTATTGTTTTTACAGTCAGCTTACACTTCAGGATTGGCTCTTTTGTGGACTGATTACCTGGTTAAACTGCACCCAAAAATCCTGTACATAAAACATGTCACTACATCTACTCTTCCAGCACATGGCACACTATACACACCAATTTAAAGAAACAATCAGAAACATATTTTTCACTACAAATAACAAGATAGACAGTTCAGCTTTATTAAACATAGATATGCTTAAGGGTGGTGTTCTGTTGATAATTCTTCATTAGTTCATGCTTATCACTTTGGTTTCTTTTTTTAATCAAACACTTGGAAAGTCACCATAAAAAAGAAGAAAATTGCAGAGATTGATTTCAGCAATCTTAAATATCAAATCAGGACCTGTAGAAGCAGATAGGACCATGCATTACAAAGAAGCAAAAAAGTACTTTATAAAAGAATCATTAAAAGAGAACCAATAACATGATTTTTATGTTCCAAAACCAGTATAGAAACATTATTTGCTCAACTTAGGAACGTTTAAATTTTATTTGTGATGTTGCAAGAAGGAACACCGAGGCCATTTATTTCAAGCATCTTTAGAAATCATGCAACACACATTTAATGGAAGTTCTATACTTAATCCACTGCACACCATAACGAAGATGGAGACAGACCAGGTACAATAGTATTACAGAGGCAAAGAAATAAAAATTATTTTTGCAGAGAGATTTCAATGATTAATGAACCTGAATTTGCATAAACATCTATTACGAAGAGCAAATGCACTGTTTTCAATGATGCCTTCTAGAGCTTTATTATCTAATACATCTTAATTCCATTTTGCACTGTTCAGGACTCTCTGCTCAACAGTGTTAAAATTCATAAAATCTCTGTTCTGGGAAGCAAAGGATGTTTTAAATACACTATTTATTTTGACTAAACTATCTCTGGAATGAGGTCTTTCTAGATAGAGAAAAAAATTTAACTCCAAAATTTGCTTTTGCTCCATGGTAATAACAATAGTAACATTTAGTGCATATGAATGTCCCATTAAATAGTTCTTATGACACAGAAGACTTAAAAAGCTAAAAATTATGTGATGATGCAATTAATTCACTTATGCACATTTGTGTGTGCAGTTAATACAATATATACACACACAAATATATATATACGCAAATATATATATAATATATATATGTACATACAATAAGGGTGATGTACTTTATTTTACTTTGGTTCATTTTTAAATACTACTCCAGAATATTCCATGTGGTTAGCTTAACAGAAACGCTACTTCAAATGTCTATCTAGCAAGAGAGACTGCTGGCATAAACTGATCAGGACCCACTAGATGCTGTGATGTATGTCAATGTAATGACAGCTGAGGACCTGTCTTACCGAATTTATTACCTGTGCAGATATTCTTGCTGAACTTGGTAAAATGTAACATGTTGTCCACAAGGTGTGGCACCCGCCTCCACATCAGCACTATTTAACATAAGCCTCCATCCTTCCTATTGTGTATTTCATGATTAGAAATAAATAAAAGTCTGTATAGCATTTCCTACTTGCATACTGCAAGACTTCCCAGTATTTGCCTTGTGGATCCAAATTCTGCAAATATCTAAGAAAAATATAGAAAATAAACATAATCCAATCCAACAGCAAATAGGAATGATGACTAAATTGAATCACTTACTTAGGGGTAAAGAATATTATTCTGGCAGTTTTCCTGAACCATCTATTACCAACACCAGAAAATAAGAGCTGAGATGATGTTTATGATGCAGAAAAGCATAAAAGTTCACAAAAATATAAATAAAACACATCCCTGCAATTGTAATCTTGGAACATGATGCAACAGATATTCATTGCTGAGTAAGGAACATGTGGACCAGGATTAAATTAAAATAATTTAAATAAAGAGAATATATTAGGTATTTTATCCTTTTGATACCTCTGCATTCCTGAACTCAAATTACTTTCAGCCTCCTGTCTCTTTCCCATTGATTTGATATAGATTCATAGAACCATGGTGACTAGCTGGCCATCTGATGTGACACTGACAATAGATAAGAGTTACTTTAATTATCAATAGCCAACACACTTTAATGCCCACTTACAATTTATCTTAATTACAAGGGGTTTTTTTCTCCACCTATAGCTCACGCACAAGACAAAAATTAGCAGCAATTACAGGTGTACTATGGAAAACTTATTCCATTAAGACCATTTGGGAAGTGACAAAAGGTTAATTTCTTTAGGACTTCGTATTAAGTCAGTTAAACTCTAATTGGTAGGGTTACTTAAAGTCTCAGTATAAGCACACTATTTTCAAGGAGTAAATGCTGTAATTTTATTGAATTATGCTATTTGCCGGAGAGTGTCCAAAGAAGGTCATTGAAATGGGTGAAGGGACCAGAGAACAAGTCTTATGAGGAGTGTCTGAGGGAACTATGGTTGTTTAGCCTGGAGAAAAGTAGCCTCAGGGGGGACCTTCTCTACAACTACCTCACTGGAGGTTGTAGACAGGTAGGGTTCAGTCTCACCTCCCAAGTAACAGGCGATAGGACAAGAGGAAAAGGCCTCAAGTTGCCCCATGGGAGGTTTAGAATAGATATTAGGAGAAAATTCTTCATTGTAAGCATTGTCAAGCACTGGAACTGACTGCTCATTGAAGTGTTTGAGTAACCATCCCTGGAGATATTTAAATGACTTGTAGATGTGGCACTTAGGAACATGGTTCAGTGGTGGACTTCACAGTCCTGGGTTAGACTTGATGATCTTAAAGGCTTTTTCCAACCTAAAGAAGTCTATGGTTTTATATTTTCCATATCTGTAGAAGCATACGTTTATGTTAAATTTTTGGATTGATATTCCCCAGTTTACTTTTCCATAGATATTCCTTAATTCAAATGCAAAATGGAACCCATGTTTTAATTACTCATAGAATTACCGTCACACAGTTTACCCTTAGTTAATGCTAGAGTCAGCATTAATCATTAATGACCAGAAGCAGCTGTCCTCAGTTCAAAGCTGGGGAGTCCAAAAGCTAGGTCTCCTCTGTACCCTGTTAATCCTATTGACTGATCTTTATCTTCATCCACTCCCATATATCCATGCTGCTCCTGATCCCCATTTTCTAATTCTTTCTTCAGTGCAGCCAGGAACAACAATTTCTGTATATCTATGTTCATAATTTTCCTACTTTTTTCTTTAAATTACATAGATAACAAAAATAGTTCTGGCATGTACTTGTTCTATTTTTAACATCTGTTTAGAGACCATCCTGCTTTCTGAGATTCTGTTTCTGTCTGTAATTATTTAGTTCATTGTTGTTCTTCAGGGAGAACAGCTGCCACCATCCCATCCAGATGTCTATTTCTTTCTTTCATCTATTAGTTTATTTACTTGTTCTATATTTGGTGTTAATGTAGTAAAAAAGGAAAAATAAGGCAACTGTAACGAAACCTTAGGAAGAAAATCCACTTGAGGATATGTCCAAAATTCAGCGTTCCTTTTCCTCTCCATATGAGAAAGCTCCAGAATTGCATCTTAGTTATACTACCAGGAAGATATAATGGGGAAACTATATTACTGGCAATTAGGATGTAGGATTAAAACAACTGAAAAAACACTTGACCAAGAGAAGGAACTCATTCTCCTTTCATCTGCCTGCGAGGCTAGGAGAGCTTTGGAGAAAATTCCAAGGTGGTTGTAGCTCTGATGAGACTCGAGACAAGGTATAGACCTTTGGAACTGGTATAACTTTTTTCACAAAAAACCAAATCCCGACACTGAATGCGATGATGAAATTGATCCCTAAAATACCTCATGTTTCCAATCACAAAGTTTTTTTCTCTCTAGGAGAACCAAAACTCTTAACATGTGTGCTGTTCTTTACCAAGGTAGATAACACAAGAAAGATACTGGGACCAAAAATACGCAGAGAAATACTGCATATTTACATGCAAATATAACTTTAAAAAATATGAGACATTCTAATTCTAGTTAGCACTAGTTTTTCAAAAACTTTCTCTGAGAAGATTTTCAAAGTTATGTTTTATTTCACAGCAGACTTTTGTCTAAAAAACCCCTATTTCACACACCAAAGCCTAGAAGAGGCATGTACTTTTTTCCCTACCCTTTTAAGACTTTTTTCTTCACACAAAATCTCTTTTCTTTATTTTTTTGTTATTTGTGTTCTTGATTTTCCTCCTAGACTGATGGAATACGTAACTCTCACCTCCAAGACCCTTTGAATTTTCCAATAAAAATATCAAATTCTATAGCTCTAATATTGGATTTTATGGCTCTAAACAGGGTATGCTCTCCTCTAGGACTCAACTTGAAAAGCCTAACACATGACTTGAACGTTGACCAGTTCACCTTTCCTGTTATATCTGCACACCAAGAAGTCCATGCCAAGATCTCTTGGAACACTAGGAAGACAAAGATATACTGTCAGCCACAAGTTGATTGGTAAAATACATATTTTGAGGCAGGTCTATCATTACTCCCTCCATATTCCTCCACAGCTCTTAATCAAAGCATTTAAACTTTCTTAAGCCCACCTAAGTTTCATCATCCTCAAAATGTGTTTTATAACTGTGATTTCCTATTTAGTGGAAAAATACATATTTTTGCAAAATACACTCTTCTCATTGAGGTTTCTATTGTAATATTAATCAGTGTTACTTCATGTAACATCATGTACATCTTTATACTTTTCAACCAGTTAGGCAATTAAATATATTGAAAAATATTTTGCCTGACAGCTAAAGTTAAAAAAGCTTTAATTTATCTCCACTTTCCTTCATGTCTGCCATTTCTTATATTCCCTCTTGAATAGAAAAGTTTAAGGGAAGGATTTTCTAAAGCACTTAGCAGAGATCTAACTGTTTTCCCTAAAGGAACATCTGTAACTCCCACTGATTACAGTGGCAGGACTGTAATGCAAATGCAAAATGATTTTGAAAATCCCACCTTAAGAGATTCTAGTCTAGACATAAGGTCTGTGACCTTGTCACCCACTTCTTTTTTGTCTTAATTCAAACTGATCTCTTAATATCTTGCCTCTTTTACCAGTGACATTTTAAAATGAGGTTTCTACCTTTTAGAAGGTATTTCTTCATAAATTCATCTTTTTTTATAATGCATCTAGCTAGATGCATTATTTTTTCCAAGGTAAACCTTATTTAATTCCAACTTGTATTGTACATGAAACCTCCCAGGTACTTATGATAAACTGATGCTTTCAAAATCTTCTTTTATTTTGTTCAAAGTGACAACGATAGCAAATTCTACATCTATAGTAATGCTCCCTACTTTATTGCTGGTAGAATAGCCAGACTAGAGCTGCAAATACAATTTCGTCAGCCAACTGAATTTATTTTACTTCTCCTAATTTCAACCCTTTTTATTTATTTACTGTTTCCTTACTAAAAGGCTCCATATTATAACAAGTCTGCCACCAGCAATAGATATCCATCGGATATTTGGCCTCCAACCTACATTCATTTCTGTTGCACAAATAAAGCTGTGAAGTAATCTGACTGCTGTTGAGGTTCATAACTTGCTGCCTGTTCTCATATTTCACTAGTAACATCCACATGACTCGAGGGCTCCACAAAACCACCTTTGAACCGTTTTTCGGCACAGAGTTAACAGAAGGTTGGATATACACAGTGGGACAAAGGAAAGATGTCTCAATCAAGTACTGGTCAAAGTTGGTTTGATAAAATATAAAGGTACTTAAAGCTCTCTAGAAACAGCTGGTGCTTTTCTTCCATTCTTTTTGGGATGGCATCGTGACCAGGGTTTGTCAACACATTCCAGGGGCTTGTAAAAAATCAGTTAGAACATTACAGCATCCTTGTCAAGGTCAGTGCTTGAAAACAAGAGGCACCACAGTGGTGGATAAAATGCTGCTGTTGCTTTGATCCTGCTCTTATCTGCAGGAATCTGAAGCAACTTACCTAACCATAAATATTATAAAACAAATGGTTTTTTCTGTCCTCTCATGCAGCAGGGAGATTTCTTAATGCATGGGATGTTTCTTCTCATTTCCCTGGCAGTGCTGTGACTCAGACACTCAGATCACTCACTGGATATCAAGGACAGTACTATTTTTGACAAGACAAGAGGGAGAGGAGGCTTTCCTTAAATATTGCTCCCCTTATTTTAAAGAAGGTTCTCTACTTGAAAACATTATGCTTCGGTGATGGTAAGGTAGAGCAATACTGATGCTTTTGCCCTTTCGTCAGCCTTGATGTCGTCTCTAGTGACGCACCAATTTTCCCTAGGGTACATCCTCCCTGACAGTTTACAAAGGTGCACCAAAACAGCACAGTAAATGTATCCTTCACAAACACTGCCCATCAGCTGCCTTCCCTGGAAACAAAAGCACCTGGGGAGAATGGTATAGTCAGTTCTCACCACAGCACAGTTTTAGGGAAGAGCTAACACACATACCCAGCCTATAAGCCATGAAGTTCTCCTGGCTTCCGCAGTTCACATGTAGAGCTTCATGCCAGGACATAACCTGCAGAGACTTCTGGTCTGCTTCTAACAAAAACCAGCATAGCATAGTAATGAAGATGCAATGAAACTTGCTTTCATCCTCCTTCCCCCACCCCTGCAATGTTATGAAACTTGACACTGGCTAACTTGTTTCATGGGTAGATTTTCAGACCACACCATGTTTTTGTTGCCACAGTTAAACTATTAGTGTCTATTGAGCTTACAAGTAATTATTTCTGTACTTAACTGTGTTATAGAATCATTAAGGTTGGAAAATACCTTTAAGATAGTTATGTGCATTTTATATTGATAAATAAATATTTGCATAAGCAGATCTTAGCAAAATTTATATATCTGAAAAATTCTGCCATCAAATTTGCTGTCCTGCTTAAAGACACCATGAATTGTTCTAATAACCAGAACCATAAATTATATACAGTATACAGTACTGCTCACACCTCAAAAACTCAAAATCTGAGTTTAGAATCAAATCACAGAGTTAAGAAAAAAGTAACCTCTGACCTGATATTCCATTTTGCTACTATTACTATCACCCCGGGACAACTTCACCCTTATAATCCTACTTCCTTCACATGGCTGCTCTTCAGAAAAGGTAGGATTTAAGCTGAGGTACTGTGAACAACTTTGGAGGACTTCAAACTAAGATGAAGCCCACCCCATGGAAGGTGTACAAAGTGAATAAACACAGGGTATTCAAAGCAGACTGGAATATCTGCTCACACTGCCATCAACCACGAACTCTATTTACTTCTCAAACATTAAAATTATGCAGACAGAAGTTAAGTACATCCAATTCCACCTTCTAAGGGCTAGGAGCAAGGTAATAAATTTTTATTACTATTTGCACACTCCAAGTTTATTAAAAACACACAAAAAATGAAAACAGATTACTCTTGATGAACCCTCACCTTTCCAGAAATCAATCTTGTCTTGAATAGGACTGGCCATTTAACACCACTTTGAACAGTGTGAAACCTTATCTTTGTTTTTTTTTTTAAATGCACTGTCATTAAAAGATTCTATGACAGGATTCCAAACCCTAAACATCAAAGTTAACACTGTGTGACACCTGGTGTGTTTCAAACTCATCACATTTACTGGTCTGTAACAGGGTAAATGACAAATTACCTGCTGTAATTACTGTTGCTGACAATATATTTTTTCTGGTGATTGGTCTGTGTGACTCATAGCTGCTTATCTTTGTCAGTCCAGTCCTAATCTCCATTTCCATGGGACTTGGACATTAACTTTGGAAGTATTTATAAATTAGTCCCAATATCTGCCAAGACAGATATTTGGGACAGTATAAATTCATCTTTGTTACAGGTTAAGCAGTCTACCATTCTAATATTATTTTGTATTATCAAATAAGTATTCATGATGAAATTCTGTGCCCCAATTAAATGCACATTTCTTTTATTAGTATAGTGGGAGACACCACAATGGGTGATTACAATGAAAGAATAAAATGCAAATAAATAAGGACACTGACATTTTCACAAAATGTTCATTCACAAAGCAAGACATGAATTTTAAAAAAATAAAGGATAAAACATTAGAACTTAATTCTTATTGCTTTTTTGTGAAAATCTTAACACATACAGAAGACAACAGTGACTTGATTTTGAGCAACGTGAGCTACAGGCTAATCAATATAGCTCAGTGGAAGCATTTCCCTGGAATACCTTTAACTTTTAAAATAGATACAATTCCTTGCACTACTTCTCCTAAGAAAATACTTGGAGGATGTGAAAAGATTGCAGCATATAACAACAGTAAGAAACAGATACAATCTTTTTGAGATGATTTGGAAGCTTATTAGAAAGAAAAAATACTCCTACAAAAATTCCTATGAACCATTTAGGTAGAGCAGCTTCCTATTTTATTGCTAAGCTTGTTGACAGAACTCTTGGTTCTTGAGAGAAACATTGAGATTTTCAGTTCTTTTCTTATTTAATGGAGGAGACCTCAATTTTTGCACAACTGACTACATAAATTGTAAAAGGGACTGGTTTCAAAAAAGTTAATTGATTAGCATTTCTGAAATAATTTCTATTTTCAGTTTTCTAGTTCAGTTTTGAAGATTCCACAAGACTACTACTAGCATTTTCTTAAAAAAAAAAAAAAAAGAAAAAAGAGAACAAAATAAATTAAAAAAAAAAGACTAGATAGAGCAGTTCTGTGTATTGAGAATGTCCTCAGGAAAAATATCAAGTATCTTCAACAGACACAGTACTTTCAGAAATATTGCCTCACAAAATTCAGCTTCATTAACAAAAGTGAAATTTCACCCAAAACCCTTAAGATTATATTGCACAGCAGCAGAACATAGACTATAATACTTCCCTTTGTATCAGCGTGACTTTTCAAATTATTGATGATGATTTTGCAAGTGTTCCTTGGGGCATCCACAGAACACAACCCTGAAGATGGGTTCTAACATATTTTCCTCAGTGGTATTTGTTACTTCTTGTTGACCCACTCTTTCTCACTGCTGTAAAGGGATCTTGCCAATCACTCTATCACCTTTATTCATTTAGATGAGCTGGCAAACACTGACAGAGCAAGTTTGGGAACAGAAACCAGTTTTAGACAAAATTCTAAGGGTAGAAGAAGCATGAGTTTAGCTTCAACGATATGCATTCATGCATGACCAGCCACAGCCTGGCTGCAGAATCATCAGCACATTTCAGTGTAAATCAGAAGTTACATGCAGAACCAAAAATATAAGTCTTTCTGTGTTCATAGGAACACAGACACTGGATGAGTCAGTGAAGTGGATAAGCCCACTACGTTTACTTCACACACCAACACATTTCAGTGTAGATTTCACCATAATTCTATATGCAAAGGAGGACTAGCAAGGATGCCACTCCAGTTGTGTTCAAAGGGTCTGTACCATATGAAAGCAGTTTGACACAGTAAAGTGCATGGTTTTGTAAGTCAAGAATCATCAGTCCAAAAGACTGACAAAAGGGAGCAATACTGACAACGATTTATTGCAGAAACAAACCTAGAAAGGATTTGTCAAAGATGACGACATACTAAATTATAATGGTTGACAGTATAAAACATGAGTTAAAGAAACAGTCTTCCATTTAGCATAAAGCAGATTAATCTATTCTAAACATTTCACGAAAAACAAAGGACACTTCTAAGTTATTTCTGGAGTCAGTGATTACCAGACATGCCATGTGTTATGCAGTAGGAATTAAATCATAAAAAATCACAGGTTTCCATGCTTACAGATTGTGTGAACAGAAATAATTCAGGGATTCCTATCTATCCGAACAGGAAACTTCCATATTCATTCAAAGAAAAAAATTGCAACTATAATATTAAAAGAAAAGGCTTCTGAAGCCCTGGACAATATTAAAAAATATTATGTCTCCTTTTATGAGTCTTGACAGACAGTTAGCTTTCTTACCCTTTGCCTTCTGTTACAACTGTGTTAACTTAGATTGGAAATATTTTTCAACAGTAGAATGCCAAAAGACAGACAGACATGATATCCATATACTGCCAGCTGTATGTACTATGGCTATAGACACCTTTATTTTACTGTGAATGTGTAGAAAACCACTGACTTCGATACAGCATGGCCATATAAACTTAAATAACCGTTCCTTTTTAATAACTGTCTTGCTTCATACAGTAGCTCCAGTCTTTCACTGACCTTGGCTGGAGTCCCTCTGAGAACAGGCAACACTCTCCCCGCATGAGGCAATCACCAGCTGGCTCAGACATGATAGATGAGAGCCATCCAACTTCTCTCACTTCTGGCTCACTCAATGAGACAGCAGCAGATTCCCCATCTCCTTAGCCAGAAAGATCCTTATGACTTCAAACAAACTGTCCTCAAGGCTGCCTACTGTCTTTCCTGATCTTTGCAGTCTGCCACAGAAGGACGGGCCAGGGGACGTCCAGCTCTGAAAGGATGTCATGGTGCAGTTAGTTAATACCAGCCATCCTCTTGCTGCCATCATCATCATTCCCACAGACCACAACTACCATCCAGTACTGGGATGAACAGATGAAGTTTCAACCAGACAACATCCCCTTGTGTTCAGTCTCTTGGACTTAAACTCTTCAAAGAAAAATGGCAGCTGCTTGGTTGGTGGAAATTCTGGATGCAGTTCAGTTCTAGACTGCAGTACCTAATATCCATGTTTGTCTTTCTGGGTAGGATTCTACTGCATAAACACACACCAAGCTAACAGGTCAGATCCAGACTGGTACCACATGGATATCCAAGACACTAGCAAAGGGTGTAATGCAAGGCTCTACAGAAGGACTGTAAAAGCACTTGGAGAACAAGTAGGACACACCGCAGCATCTAAAAAGTTACTAGACCTGTAACTGGGCAACCAGAACTTTGCTATAGACATCTAAATTCACATTTCAGTCAGTGTCACCTCCAGAACTCAGTAATGCAAAATAGATATCTAACACAGGATTGAGTTTCCCCCAGATAAGTGGCTCAAGCCTATGGAAAGAGGTAATTTATTCTGCTTGTATCCAGCAGAACTCAAAAATGCAAGACCTACAAGGTAGGTCTTAAACTGGATCTGCTAATCCTGTCTTGTGGATTGCCTAGAACCTGTAAACAGACAACTGAGTTGCATCCAGCTGAATCCTTGACCTCTGCTGATTATAATGCGAGCTTAGATGAAGAGATGTACATTGGGGTGTCTTAATTGCAAACTGAATTCCATCTCCTGTGTCAATGACAGTAAAATTCTAACATAAAGAGTCAGTGTAATTAGCTATGGAATGAATAATTCATTCAGTACTGTATGATTTGTCAGATTTTCTATTTTTACAATATACTGTGTTAATTTTGCTATACCCCTACAACTCTAGTTTCCAATCATATTGTACTGACACAGCACATAATTGCACTGTAGAAGCTGCCAAGGGACACAGGGTGATTTAAAGCTGCAGAGGGGTTCAGAACACCAAGAACAGGAGGTACACTGGGTGTCTGTTGTAATACTGTGATATAAATACTGAGCAATGTTAATGTTTGGAAATATTGTAATTTCAGAAATTTTACATAAAAGAAAGATCTCACTCTTTTCTGAGTTAGTTTCAAACTGAGTATATTCTCAAGTTGGTATCCGTACTGCCTTTTATACATTGAAAAATTCCTCATCACACTAAGAATGCAAAATATTTCTCATAAAACAAAACAATCAATTCTGATGTCTGCTTCTGCAGAAAGACAGATTTTAAACAGTATACAGAAACTGTAGAAATGCAAAATAGACCCTTGCTTTTGATATAATACCTTTTACCATCCTCTGTTCCTAAGGCTAATGGGGAATAGAGCTCTATGATGCATTGATAGATACAGATATATAGCTATGCACACATACACCGTACAGATACTTTTGGTAAAAGAATGATTTCTCTAAAAGAATTAAGCATTCAATACTGAAGATCACACATTTGTGTCTTTGTCAAGGGAATCCATTTTCTGTTTAACAAGTCAAATCATGTTCTACCAATGACTCTTTAAAAATGTGTTGGATTTTGATCAGCTGAGAAATCCATCCTGGTATAATTGCATAGCCAGATGAACAGTTGTCATGAACTGGGTCAGTAACCAAGGAGAAAATGGGATCTAAAAACTATCCTCTAGGAAAAAAAAGTTCTCATTCCAAGCTGAAACAGCCTCCAAACTAAGTTGTGAAGGATAACCTGATTCAATCCAAATAAAGTATAAATGAGTTCAGTTGTATAAGATACAGCAGATATATAAAAATGGCTTGCGTTGTTATCTTAGTAATGCAGTTGCATAGCAACAAGCTCAGTCTCAGTGATCATTCCTTTATTAGCTTTGTGAATTATCGTACAGCTAGAAAGTGGATATTGGAGACAATTTATCCTGAAAGAAGATTGAGAGTTTCATGTATACTGACATACTATAAAGCAGAATGGAAACTGGGTCAAGTAATAGAAACCCAAATCAAATAGGCTTTGAGTTAAAAATGCTCTATGCACAGAAGCTGACTTGTTTATTACTAATAGCAACACCAGTAGTATAGCTGGACACCACTGCCCCTGTGGAGTTTGGATTGCATGGTGTGATAATGCATTTGCATGCATGTTACTTCTACCATAATTGGGCAGGGGGGTGGGGGGTGTATCAACAAAATTAGAGACGGAGAGACAGATGGTTCATCTTGCCCACATCATTATATTCTCTGGTGCTTTGCTGACGAAAACATTTCCTTATTCAAGCTGTGGTATCATGCCATCACTATAGTGATGTTACAACCAGCTACTGTCAGTATGCTTGTTTATTGCTCTGTCCCTTGCACCATACTGCACAATCATTCTGTCTTTTTTTAAGCACAGTCAATGCTCAGCTGTTCTACAAGCTGCAGAACTTGAGGAAAACTTGAAATGTTGCTGAATTAATAAAAAATAAGTAAAGGGAAAAAAATGGGATGAAATTAGCTACTTTATTGCCATCATGTCTCATATTACAGTATTTTCAAGTAACCAAGCTGGGACACTATAAGCATATGACTACTCTGAGGTCACAGACTAATTTTGTAACTTCTTTGCAGCAGTGAAAGGTAAAGGGTATACAGCAGTGCTGAGTAAAGTTGCATACTGAGGCCATATTTAGTCAGTTATTAAAATATGGTCTCATTTACCAATGCCCTAAGTACTATCAGCTCTTCAGGATGTCTTCTGGATGCATTTGTGTGTCTGAAAAAGCAGGTCTGAAAAACCAGGTCAATTTTATACTTTAATTAACTGGGGACAAGCATACAGCTTTAAACATAGAAGCTGGATGACTTCATTCAGCTCTGGATTACATCAGTTTTACAGTAGCTTTTGTCCATGGAAACTCAGACAACCACATCACTTAGAAGAGGCTGGTGTAGGTGCTAAAACATAGCCCACATGCCTCACATGCCAGCTAGATTTTATTTATCACTTTAAATACAGAGAGGCATTCCTCTTCAGTTCTCAGAACTAATTTGTGGGAACTGAAATGTACAGCTGAAACAAAAATAGCTAGCAATACATGATATTGTAAAATACCCACACTTCACAGCTAGCTGAAATCCTACCAATGTACACTGATGCAAAACCATTTTCCACGCCATGTCAGAACCCACCAATGAACTTGTCATGACCATCTGAATAGATCTGTGCTCTAGGGAATAAAGATGGATTTTACCTTCAGCAACCTCACAAGAAATTCAACAAAACTTTTTCTCAAATATCCCTGCCATTAAGCATCACTTCTGCTGTACAGTATAGGAAAAAACCAGGAGATTTTCCAACTGTTTATGTCTCAAACAATTGATGGATTTATAAGTCAAAAATGAACCACTGAAATCTGAACAGAAGCCCACAGGCAGATGCACTTTTATGAACTTGAGTTTCTAGATGCCAAGAGGAATCATTCATCCAAAGTGCGTCAGAGTACTGCGTTAACAAAAACCCCCATGTGACAGGGAGTTTATTCCCACTCAAAACCAAATGTAGCTTGCAAGACCCAGAGGATAACAACTGAGCAGCCAACAAAACCTCTGATAATCTGGGGATCTGAATCATAATCAATATGATCTGTTATTTCAACAAAATTGCAGGTCCCTGTTACCGGCATTTCAAGTCCATCCAGATACCAGACTGGTGGTTTCCAAAGTGGAGGCATCTACGCTTTGGGGATAAGAATGGGTTGCACTTGCACTGCAAAGACAGTGCCAATGTTTCCTCATAAGCCTCCTCACAAGACTTAGGCTGTAAGCAAAGCATTAATGAAGGAAAAGAAGGCAAGACCCACACTATACCATAAACCCCCAGATATTAGTTTATTACCTGGTTTATGGGATAATGAAAACTGGGGGGAGGAGAGGGTCGGAGAAGAGAGGGTCGGAGAGGAGAGGGTTGGAGAGGGTCGGAGAGGGTCAGAGAGGAGAGGGTCAGAGAGGAGAGGGTTGGAGAGGGTTGGAGAGGAGAGGGTCAGAGAGGAGAGGGTTGGAGAGGGTTGGAGAGGAGAGGGTCAGAGAGGAGAGGGTTGGAGAGGATTGGAGAGGAGAGGGTCGGAGAGGGTCGGAGAGGAGCGGGTCGGAGAGGAGAGGGTTGGGGAGGGTCGGGTCGGGTCGGGTCGAGTCGGGTCGGGTCGGAGAGGAGAGGAGAGGAGTCATGATATGTTATATAAAAATCTCTCACAATTTTTTTTAGAAATCAGAAAACAAACAAAGGAGTACAAATGTCATGGTACCAGGCTGTAATGCACAATAATGGTCTCACAGACTTAGAATCTTCACCTTGCTTGCCAAACCCTTTGGCTTCTTAGTTATTATTTTCTAAAAGCAAGCAGTAGGAAAAAATCAGCATGGCTCGGCTTAAGTGAAAATGTAAAGGAAAGACAAAGTAATCTGGAATGGATTTTGCAAAATGGTTATGAAAAAGGGTTACACTGTCTGCATATACTTAAAACACATATGTAAGTGCCCAGCTCCATGTCTAGCAGTGGTCCCACACTGCTCAGCACTACTACAAGGATGGACATGGCTGCTCATGTGGCCAGACAAAGCTTGGAAGAAGTAGGTTGCAATTTGCAACCTGCCTGGTATGCTTTTAATAATTAATCAGTCAAAAATTCACATGTATTTCCTGCTGAAGTACAGTGCAATTGTAAAACTTCACTAGTGTCAGGGTACAAAGTTGTAGATTAATCACTTCTCTCAAAAAAAAAAAAAAAAAGCCTCCAGAAAACCCCACAAAACACAAACAGGAAAAAAAACCCCAGAAAAATGTAATACATAATTTAGTAAACCTCAGATTACAGCATGTACAAACATTAATTCAAAGATTCTGGCTTATATACTAACACTCCTTATGTCCTTCTTACATTCAGTTATTTATCATTTTACCCAGCCCACAAATACAGGAACAGTCAACCGAGTATACAGTCCTAGGGTACTTATGAAGACCCCCAATGCCTGCCCCTCCAGCACCACTGAATGTGAAACATGACACATGTTTCACTAAATGTGAAACATGTCCTCCCATGGGGAGGACAGTCTCTGGGAGGGTAACATCAGCTGTGTTACCTTCTGCACATCATCTCTGGGACTTCCACCCACAGGAGAGGCACTTCCATTAGTGCCACTGCCCCCTTTTATGCTGAATTGAAAACAAAAACTAAAACAAAAGCAAACAAACAAACAAAACCCCTCCTCCAAAAAAACAACCCCAAAAACAAAGGTGGTCCACGATTTTGCACAGAAACAGGGCCTTAAAAATCATCTGTGGCGCAAAAAATCCATGGCCTCTTCAGGCCTGGGTATGCATCTTCCTCTGCCTTAACACAGTCTAGGGAGGATGGATTAAGTCTCAAGGGATCTTCTTTCTCCTGTTCCATTTTTGTTGGGTTACTTAGATAGATGAGTGGTCCTCAGCCAGAAAACTAAAGACAACTGTTGAGACTAAACATGATTAACTATCCACTGGTGCTAGTCTGAACTCTTCACTGTTAGAGCCAAATGTGAAAAAGAGAGAGTTCTCATCTCTCATTTCCTAACTTCTCCCTTTTCCATTAAAAAATAGTAATAAGTGGTGGAGGAAAAGATATGTACTGCACTGCTCAAACCATTGCCATCAGCTGCAGATTACACAGCAGCCCAAAAGACTGGAATTGACACTGACTTCTTCCTTATTTCCAGAAGAAAACAGCCCATGCATTTTTATAATCTCATGCAGAGTAAAGATGTGAGTATTACTATTCCAGAAAATACTGAAGCATTCAGATTTGATCAAAGCTAACTGTAATGGTGCAGCAGTACCGCTACACATATAAAACTACCCCAGCAGAGACTCATGCCATTTTCTGTCTTCCTTCCCCCAGTGCAACATCATTACATTTCAGGTTCTGGGAAGCAAAGTGGAAGGGGAATGAAACAATACCAATGTAAGATACCAACTCATGGTAGCCCAGGGCATATTTTTATGCCTTTAATTTGCAGTTTCTTCACCCATTTGGCATATGGATGCAACTTAGGACCCATCTCTCCTTCTCAGAGCTATGATTGATTTCTGAACATAAAAATCAGTCACAAACAACAGATTTCTGTGTAAATATCGTTGTGACTAATTCAATCTAAACCTGAGAATTTTGCTTCCAAGATGAATGCAAATAACAAAATCTGAAATTGATGTCTTCATTACATCCTTTGTCTTGAAAATAAAAATGTAATTCAGATCTATTGTAAAACTTGCAATAAAAATAGCTGGATGAATCAAACCAGAGCTGTTTAGGAAGCAGCTATATGCTGCCTAAATCAGTCTTTTCTGTGCACAACTCTGATAGAGATGGATAGCACAGATTTCCTTTCAAATGTCTTGCACAGGAGAAAAACTCTTCAATGTCACTGATTTTATGTCTCTTTTCTATTTTGATCAATGACTGCTAAATTATATATGTGTTCATAGGATGGAACAATAAGGCATGTTATGTTACTCTGCCAACAAGTTGTGTGGATGTCACTCATATCATAACCTGCCTAATCAGGGTCAGGTATAATTTCTCAACATCTCCTTCCTGTGCTTCAGCTGTCCTGTACAAACAATGACATATTAATGCCGAGCTACAGATCATTTTCTTCCTGCTTAGTAACGTTGCCAAGGATGTGCTACCAGAGCTCCTGGTCCAGTTTAAAGTGTCAGCTATTTTATGCACAGCTACAGTTCCATAACTGGATTCGATTACACAGCATTACTGGGAACTGTGACCTGAAACATATTTTAAAAATTTAACATTTAGTAACACACAGGGTCAATTGTCGCTTGTTTGCCCTATTCTTGTTATTCATGACTGGATTAAAAAAATGCCTCCTCTTGAGTTTCATTGATATTTCAGCTGGCAAATTAAACCCAGAATAGCCAATGAGGCAAACAGAAACTCGCCCAGAACTTCAACTTCTGCAGAAGGCAAAAGAGGGTCGAATGATTACATTTATTGCAAACATTGACAAAACACAAAGTGCATCAGACTCTCTGTACACAAGTACTAAGAGATTTGGACAGAACTGCATACTATATAACCACACCCATGTAGTCCTGGAGCCCTTGACAGTCTTTGTAGTATGCTTGCAGCTCCAAGGTGCCCCTAAAATACTCAGGATTGCCTTTGCACACAAGAGATGTCTGTGTGAGGCTTCTGCAGCATGGCTCTCATGAGTAGTTGGCAAGAGGCATCTCTATAACACCTTTCTGCAGTAGCTGAGAAGTGATGCTGTCAAAACTGATGATTCCAGATATCTTGAAGGAAATAAAAAAAAGCAATGCATAACACCCACTTTTTGCACAAATTACATAAAACAGAGACTGTCCAATGGTATGAATGTAAACATATTTTGTATATTTGTGTTTGAATTGGTTTTAAAATACCATTTCTTTCACAGACACATTTCATACTTTTCATTTTTTGCCAGATATAAACACCAGGTCTTTTTAAGGACTATGGGATACATCAATTATGCTGTGTAGCTTCTAAAATAAAACTGATTATTAGAACAAAAAAGAAATATAGAAAACAGAAAATTCTGTTAAGGACAGTGCACAGCCTTACTGTCACAGACATGCCAAGTTAAACAGGATATTCTTCACAAAACCTTTAAAAAATATCTCCTTAATGTGCAGAGCTCTGTCTCTTTGGTCTATCCTGATTGCTTTCCTTGTTACTGTCCTGCTTTCCTGCCAGATAAAAACACTTGGTTTATGCCCTTAACTTCAAGAACTAGCACCTTTATGATAAGAAAATTGAGCTTAACTGAAATAATTCCCAGTTGCAGTGAATAAGCCATGAGCTTGTGATGGACTGTGAGGTGTGTTGGGCATAGACAAGTTGGTATCTCCATTCTCAAAGCACAAAGATTTCTACTTGCTACAATTGTAAACAGTAGATTAAGTTGGTGGACTTAAATAGGGCAAATGCAAGGTTGGCTGAAAAAGGTTGAGATCCCTAACATGCTCTACTGCTTTGATTCTCTAAACAAAACAGATTTGGAAAATACTTTTCCTTCTCAAGTCCTAGTTGTTAAGCCGAATGTCCTTAACACTCCACTGAAATGAAAATCAACCAACCAACTAACCAAAGACAATAAAGGCAATTATAGTGAGTTTTTCTTGTAAACTACTTGCTTTAAAATACCTCATTATGCTGTAAGAGAAAATCATTCTTATGAAACTTCTGCTACACCTAAGCATAAAAGTCTGGACTGAACCTTTTGGTCTGTCTGCAGGACAGCAAAGGATTGTCATTAGCATCATAAACTCTTTCTCACTGTTATTTTGCACTGATTTATTAACATACACATATTTCAGCAATGTCTTTTGAACATGATCGGCTTTTCTCCTACACAGAGATTTTCCTGGTTCTCAGAACAGAGAATGGTTCTTCAAGAGAGACGATCCTAAGCAATCTAGTGGTTTAAAACTTCCATAAACTCCATGTTAAAGCCACAGCAACATACCCTCCTTACTTGTGTTCATTTTAACCCTTAGACTTATATCTGTCCAAATGAGTGCACATGAAAGTCTACAAAATCAGGAGCTTTAATAAATGGCCAAACTAGCAAAACTATGCTGAGGGATAAAAAAATTATAGCAGTCTCATGTACAAATATATACACTTGTCACCTGCTACAGTGCTATAATGTAAATGCTCTGTCACTCATACAGACTAAAGCACAGAATGCCATTTACTGATCTAAGTACATTACTTTAAATGTATCCTGTGTTTTCTTCAATTTTTGAGACATAACTAACTTTTCACTTACTAATTGTTTGGTGTAAATGTCATGTAAGAGTCTCATAAGTCTATATACTTCAGTAACTAACCAGTGTCTCCACTGGAGGTGCTAACACTCTTTGTGGAACCAGAAAGAAAACAATTATTTTGTGACATATACAGTTAATAATGTTAGGTTGCCATTTGTTGAAATTCTAACACCCAGCAGGGACTGTATCCTCATGATTGCCTTACAGTGTCCAAAATTCACTATAATTTAACTCCAGAAAAATTCTAGGTCCCAAATAACAGTGAGTGGCATTGCTCAGACATACAGAAAATCACTGCGTGAGTTACAGTCCAGTTGGTCTATCACATCTTCAGATTTGAAACTATTTCATCTACTTTCCTTCCTTCTGCATTAACTTTTCCCAGCTTGGTTGAGGCAAAGGTGGAAAATAAATCATTTATTACGTCACCCATCACACTGATTTCACAGGAAACTATTATTTACAGATGTGGAACCAAATTCAGTTTGGAACGTAAGATCTATAATGGATTTCCAGCACATTTCACACAAGTTTGACTGTCCAGAGCTCTTGAACTACACTGAATTTCATAACAGTACATTTCAGAAAATATGAAGAATGTAATGTATGGAGTCGAGAAATACCTTTATTATATTTATAGGCACCAAATGTTCCTAGTAAGTTGTTGGTGATGGTTCACTATTTGCAAAGTTCAATCAGAACAGCAAGTTAAGGAAAGTCAAGCAGAAAAGGTATCACAGGGATTTACATAAAGTCAGTCCTAAAATATTCCCAGTATTCACTCTTGGTAGGTAGTGAAACAATTTCTTTACTCAGTTGAGTGTGGAAAACATAAAAGAGTGATCAGAAACTTACTGATTGCTTCAAAAAGGACCTGTTGCAAGCAGCCTATAACTTGGTCCTTTAAGAATTGGGCTTACTGCAGTAAAACAGTGCTTGCCAGTGTATGTGAGATGAATGACAACTACAGATAAGATACTATGCACAAAAATCATATGTATGTGGTTTGAAATGCATGTCCCTGAGCGCTGTGCATGTTTGGGCAAGCAAATCATACCAGTTGTGAAGAAGCTGTTTCTGCACCAAGACATATAACTGATGCTCAGAAACGCCAAGACACAACAGACAGAACTAAATACATTCGGAAACTAACTTCAAGTGCTGCCTTCACATTCTGAATACACTCATCCATTTATGGCCAGCTACTGCAGGATAATATGAACTTCAAGACAGCTTTACTGAACAAATATAGCCTTTTATAGAAAGAGTTAATGTGTTCCCCTGTGCACAAAAAAATAGTGGTACTATTTTGTTCACATGCATTTTTGTTCCCTGAGAAAACATGCCACATCATCGAATCATATTTCCTTTATCTGTCTAGCGGGAAAAAATGCATTCTCCCAGGAACACTTGGGATCAACCTGGCTCCGAAGACTGTTTGAACTGTTCATTCCATAACCCTAAAATACCTTGCAATAAAAGAAGACTAGAAGACAGAAAGTCAGGATGAACCAAACACTTCCCCTAGAGCATCCACTGATGATACAGGTATAAGACCAACCATGCTGTCCACTGGTTCAAGGCAAGCAGAACTCCTGCCCTCTGACCTCAGGATTCACCTGGGGAACCTGAGCGAGCCAGGACAACGCAGCCACTTCTAACATCATGCAAATTTAACACCATCAAAAGTTTGCAGTGGAGTCATTATGCTCCAAGTTGAACTGGTATAGAACATGGAAACCAAGTAAAACATAGTACTATTTTGGCTTGTTTATTTTTCCCTTCAGTCTCCTCCCTTCACCTTTTTGATTAGCACCCAAAACCACACAGAACTATGAAACACTCCAGACTGCCTTACAATTTCAGGCAAACAATATGATATACATATAATCTGTAAAACGAATAAGCTTTTCTGCATTGTATTTTTGTAACTATTTTGGTGTCTATTCTGTTTAACATTTCATTTAGATGCTCTGTGACTTGAACAAAGACTAACTTTAGAAGAATCATATCAATGCTCTTAAAGACTATCACAGTTCTTACCTGTACATGAATAATCATCAATGCGTATATATCCTGTTTTGCAAACACACATAAAGGATCCTGGTGTATTTACACACATGGTATTCTCACGACAGTAATGCCGTCCTTCAGCACACTCATCAATATCTGTGAACAAGGTAAAGAGGAAAACAAGTAAAATTCAGCAGTGTTCTTTGCAATCTCTCTACACTGCAATTCACTTCCATCAGTAGTGGGATAAAGAGTTACTTAAATACCAATGCATTTTGGAAAGTTTTTTTGCTTTCTTCTTTTAAAAAAACTGCTTGAAGTGTTCAAACAACAGAAGCACCATGAGCTTTCTGTGAACAGCTGTTAGTGGAGTTACAAAGAAGATTACATTGGCTTACATCTTTCCTTTTGAAGTGCCTCTGATGTTGTCCCTACGATTTAAACAGCAACAACAACAACAAAAACCAACAAACCAATATGGCAAAAAGCAGACCAACTATCTCAGCACTGCAATGCTATCCATCACTTCACCCTGCACAGTCACCGCAGTCAGCACTACACAAACACACAACTATATGCACACTATATGCCTTTGATCTAGCAGGAACTGTTGTTTGGGAATAAACTGTAAGGAATATGGCAAGATCTGAAATGACACTGGAACTTAGTGTAAGTTTCTCTTAGAACCATAAAGTAGCCAACCAGTATTTTTAATATACATAAACACATATATCTATATCTGTATACGTCTACATACATATGAGTATATAGATACATATAGACACCATATCTGAAAGGAACCTGAAAGGATCTAATTTATATAAACACCTGCTCTGTCAGAAAAACCTGAAACTTGATAAAATACCTCCTGGGGCAGAATACCTGTTACAGTATAAAGTCCTAGAGCAAACTCCAGACATAAATCACTGCAGGCATGGACTTCAACACCTAATTGGGTTTGGTACTCTCTTGGGCTGCAAAATTAGACATATTTCTGGTAACAGGTAAGAAATGGTGAGACAGAGAAAGCACTACCAATAACAAAAAAATTCTGCACAGTATTCTTATACTGCAAAGAAGAAAATCTATATCAATTTGGAAGTGCTCAGTAGTACACTGCTCCTGTAATACTAATGATACAGACATCATTGCTGAGACACTCTGTACACCTAGTTATATCGTCATGCAATGTGCCACTGAAACTTGTTACCAAAATATGCTAAAAATCAAAAGGGTGGATTGTTGGTTTGGGGGTTTTTTCCCTGCTCATTAGATTTGATTTCCTCCCTGTTTTCAATAATGTTTCAGAGTTGAAAATAAAATCCCTGGATGGAAAAGTGTTTTGTTGCAGAGTCTAATGACAGTTCAAACCAATAGAATGTATATATAAACTCAAATCAGGATTGACTTCTTAATGCTGTGATGCTACACGTCAACAGCGTTAAGTTCTGTATTTTACTGCTGCTTAGGTTGTATGCTTACCAATTCTCTCTCCCAATTCTTTTTATCTTCCCAGTGTCTTTAAATCAATAGCTATTTACCAACTCCACTCATTGCCTGCTCTTTTTTCATCCTTTATTCCTAGAAGATAATTTGCCTTCCAGTACAAAGCAATGTGATACTCTGAATACTAGTGATTCTGTAGTAAGTTCTGCAGATTTCATTCAGTTTTGAAAAAACTTCTATTTTCCCCAGTTTCTCTGCCCACTGGATTCTGCTAGAGCAGCTGGGGATAATTGGCTACAAAACATGAAGGTGTCCACTGCAAATGCTGAGAGTGTTTAGCCACCCTCATACTACTTTGCACAAATTCAGTTCCTAAGAATTTCATGGCTTTTATACTTCAACTGGTTTCCTCTCCTTCCTTTCCCTGAAAGATCTACAGGCATGAAAGAACCACAACTCTATCAAGGTGCTGGCTTGGAAAAGGTAATTTTGCAATTTTTATGTACATGCATACATACACAAATGAACATGTATTTACAGTGAACACAGTGAGTATACTAAGGCTCAAAACACATTTTGTGATCATCATCTAAGAACACCAAAAAAAAAAGTGAAGGTATCATAAGACTATCACAGAAGCAGCTGGTTTTGCATGGAAAATGGAATAGGGCAAACAGAAGTCCAGTTCCCAGAAGCAGCCAACAGTTACAACATATGCCTCAGCTTCTACAACAAATGACGCAACTTGTGTCTTTCATAATTTCAGTTCACAACTCTATATTAAATTAATGGTGTTGATTTGTATTTAAGTAACAACATCAATCTTCAAGTAATTAGAGGCCTTATGTTCTCAGTGTCAACGGACTGCTGAGAAGCCAGCTTTGGCACCCTCAGAAAATTCTACTTAAAGATCCAAAGCCTCAAAAGCATTAAACAGAACTTTCTGAAAACTATATTAATGATTGCTTTGGTAGGTAAACAGCCACAGGAGACTCAAAATGCCAATACTTTTATTTTGCAGTGAAAAAATTAAAGTCAGAGCTTATTTGACTAAAATCTTCTAATTTAGAAGTACTTTAAATAAAAGCTTTCATTTTGCCAACATACCACGTATTGCGGTTTTGCAAAATGTTTTATTTATAACTGCCTTTTTTTTTAAAACCTTGCTTGTTCAATTGATACCAGAAATAGAAAAAAAAATACAACCCATAATTGATCAGGTTAACTTTGAAGTGTTTCATTTGAACAAATCTGATTTTTTTTTTCAAATGGATTTGCAAATATGTTGCTCACATTTTTTAAATGCTCAGTCAAAATCAAAAGTCTTTCCCACCCAGCTCTCTATTATTGCTATATCACATGGTTATGTTACATTGGCACCTAAAGACCCTCTACACCAGGGACACACAGCAGATAAGAAGCTGCTCTAGCAAACAGTTTGCAACTTTAAAACTAAATAAAGATAATTAATAAAAAAAGGATAAATTAACAGTTAAATGACAACTAGTCACACAGAGATTGATCACACTAAAAGCATACTATTCCATTCCCCTTTTAGCACTCCTCATGCAAGCTTCATATACATTAGGTTAAGGTATTAGCGATCAAGGAAGACTGAACTGGAGCATGGAAGGAGCCCAACATCTGTTCTCATTCAAATCTACCAAAATAAAAGCCCTTTCATCCTGTTTACTTATTGAAAACCCTGGTGTAGCCTTTTATTCATCTGCCATGGTTTAACCCCAGCCAGCAGCCAAGCCCCACGCAGCCACTCACTCACTCCCACACCAGCAGGATCAGGGAAAGAGTCTGAAGGGTGAAAGCCAGAAAACTCATGGGTTGCAATAAAGACAGTTTAATAGGGAAAGCAAAAGCCACACACAAGCAGGAATTCATTCACAAATAAGAAATTCATTCACCACTTCCCATTGGCAGGTAGATGATCAGCCATCTCCAGCAGCACAGGGCCCCATCACATGTAACAGTGACCGGGGAAAACTAACACCATCCCTCCAAACATCCCCCCCTTCTTCCTCCCCCCCTCCTTTACATACTGAGTATGATATTATATGGTATGGACTATCCCTTTGGTCAGTTTGGGTCACCTGTCCTGGCTGTGTCTCCTCCCAACTTCCCATGCACCCCCAGTCTCCTCGCAAGTGTGGCAGTATGAAAAGCAGAAAAGGCCTTGGCTCTGTGTAAGCACTGCTCAGCAATAATAAAAACATTTCTATATTTTCAACCTTGTGCTCAGAACAAATCCAAAATACAGCCCCATACCAATCACTGTGAAGAAAATTAACTCTATCCCAGCCAAAACCAGCATGTCACCTTTAGATATAAATGCACAAAAGAAAACCTGATGCATTTCAATATCTAAGAAAGCCTACAACATTTATCTTAATTTCCCCCTTCCAAAAAGCCTAGTTAGCATATTAATGCACATTCATGTCTTACTGTTCAGTCAGTAAGATACTGAAGTCAGTTCAATAGGATAAATGCACCACTCCAATGGCTCTACACATCAACAATAAAGGCTTGTGTGCTTCAAGTCTGTGATGTGATACTGAGCCACCAGCTGTGATGTACTGACAACAGTGTAGTCATGGAGATCATCAACCTGCTCTGTTCCCAGTGGAACAGATAAAAGGGGCACCTCTGGGAAAACTGGTTAATGCAAAAGTTTATGGAATCTGCACTTCAATGATTTATTTATACTTGCAAAAACACCAAAGATGGAAAAAAACCCTGCCTTTCTTTATCCCCCCAAGCACTTGAACAAAATTCATGCAAAATATATAACCGAAGAAATATTTCCCTGCATTCCTTCCTCCTGCACCCTAATGAGTTTGCTTCCCCAGAGTAAAATTCCCAGTTATGTTTTACAATCCCATTAATAAGAAGAGAACTTGACCTGCAATCTATAAATCATTGTTGACCAAAGCCTCACACTAACAAACAAAGCCTCTCCTTAGGCCTCCCTATACATTACTGCCTTTATCCATCACGAAAGCCTGCCAGAACAAATGAGTCTGGTGCTAAGTCAGTAAATACAGGCTGTTAAGAGAAGAGGTTATTTCCAGAATGGAGGATCCTTTATGGATAGCATCCTGCCTCCAGCCATTTCCCTTAAAACTCAATAGTGTCTAACACCAGTGATCTCCCTGGTTGCACTTACAGAGCTATATGATGGCCAGGGAGACGCTCCTGCAGGATTTTTGCAACAAATAAACAAACGCCTAGGAAGAGAGGGAACAGGAGCATGCAAAGCTTTATTTATAAAAAATTATTGCATAAGTGCATCAAAAATTACCCTGAGCATAAGAGCATAGTAGATTAGACTGACAATTTCAAAACAAAACAAATAAAATCCCCATGGTATTATATTAATGAAAGATTCTTTCTGCACAGCCTATAAATGCCAAGCCCCACATTTACCTGCTCAGCAGATGTTACTCAATTGTTAAGTGACGATAAAAGAGGAAAAAGAACAGTGATCGATCACAGCAATCAACACTATTGAAAAAGTAAATGTGGACTTAAAACCTTTAAAGCAAACACAACCTGTCCTGTATCCTGGACAGGATCACAAAGGAAAAAAAGTTCTGTCCTTTTACTTTCTCTTTGTCATTCCTCCACTGACAAGTCCTTCTTTTCTCACCTTTTCCCTTTGACTTCAAGCTTCTCTGCTGTTTTCCTCCCTCAGATGATTTTTACCTGAGTAGGTTTAGTCCTGTCTGCAGATTTCTCTCACCTATCTCTCCTCCTGTGTTCAACCCGCCCCTTCCCCAGCTCTTACTCTTTGAAAGAAAAAGAATAGACCATAACTTTGAAGCAAGCTTCCACCAGCTTACACATCTGTGAAAGTATTGGGCTTTTTCCTTCCACCATCAAACACACTAACTCATCCTCAAACTCTTCCTTCCCAACTGCTCCAGTGTTTAGTACACCAGAACTTCCCAGCTCATTGCTCTAAAAAAGTGCCCCAAGTAGGGTCTCTCTCACTTCCCTGATCATATTCCCAAGGTCCTATTCTCTTCAGGGTCCCTTCAGTGTCACCTACAGCCTGGTTTCGGTATCTTGTGTGCTTTGGTTTCCATAACACTATCCTTCTATATGTCTCTTCTTGCGCATACCATTTCTCACTTGCTAAGAGGACAAAATATCTTGGGGTTCCGGCACAGTCCTTACTCCTCCTCCTCTCACTACTATTTCTAGGCTCTTCATCATCTGGCAAGCCTATGGTTTAACTAGTACTGTTACTCTAGTCTGTCACAAAACCATCACTTCACTTTTGTTTTGCTTTGCTCTGTCAAATCCACTGCAGCAGTTTTTCCAACTGACATATTTCACAAAGGATGTAAAACATCAACTTCAATCAAAATTGTGTATTTTTTCACAATCTCCGACATTATTTATTTCAGCTGACAGCACCACTATAGTCATTACCACTCCTACCCTCTATAGATAATTTTTGACTTTTTCTTCTCTTTACCCCCTGTGCCTCTGGTGTTGCCAACAGCCAGTAAAAAGCCTTGTTCCAACAGCAAAATTTTTGTAAAAAAGAGGTAACATACATATGATCTACCTCTGAAACTGGGGTTTTTGTTTTGGAGGATTTTATTACTTTTATTTATGCCAACCTTTCTACAGCTGTGTGTCCTCCCTCAAAGAGAAAACCACTAAAGCTAAGGAATCACAATATTTCTAGCCTTGTGAAGCAACTTCAAGAGCATACCCAACATACTGAGTTAAGGCATACAAAAATAACCTCAAGTATACACAAAGACCAAGGAGAAAAAACAAAATAACCTTCCACTATCCCTACCATGCTGCTCCCAACAAAGAACTTAGGTTGCTAAAAACTCACTGTAACAATGCATAGGGAAGGTAAGAAGAACTGGACAGTTACTTGTGTATATTGATTTTTATTGAATTATTAAAAGACCTTTAGAGTATCTGGGTGAGTTGGCTTATTAGTATTAGCATTATTGTAATTAAACTAATAAGAGGGTTTTATATCTTGACTAGATTGCTAAAGCTTCAATTAGACTAAAAATAAATTCTAATTATTGGATCTTCACACAAGGCGTGTTCTTTCCTAGTCTATAACTAAACTGCACAGATAACACATATACACACTGTACACATCTTGGTGATTTTTCCCTTCATGCTATTTTCAATCTCTGATCTTTGCTTAAGTTCACGATTTCTCTGTCCATCTCCTGTAGCCAGAGAGGGGGCCATTAAGACAGAAAATATTCTTGAAATAAAAGCAGTCACTCAAGGTCTACATTCCTTGACAGATGCTCTATACAGCTTTGAAAGGACACAAATACATCATCACTGTGTTTCAGATATATCATTTTTATCAGTACAAAGAGTTGTTTTTATTTCAACTTGCCCCAGTTTTTGGAAAGGAAGACAGACTTAAGATAAAACTGTCCTTGTTAAAACATGCAGTAGGAGATATTGTTCAACGCCTACTTGTGAATGTGAGACTCTTGCAGGAAAATGAAGTCTTCATCTCAGTCTCAAAAAAACCATCACTGGACTCCACATACATCATATAGTTTTAAAAATATATATCATAGGAAATTTTTGAAAACAAATATTTTCTACCATCATGTAATGTTTTACTTGGCAAACTGCATCTTTTTACTATTTAATATGTTTTAATTAATTCATATGGTAGTGTATACATGACAAAAAAAGTAATTACATGCCGTTATCCATCAGACATGAAAGCATCCCAGGGGACCTTTCCTTAGGCACCAAACAACTAGTTTAATGCTATTGCATACTGATAATAAAAGGGATTTGTATATGATTAATTAGTGAATTCCAAAAATCAGAACAACTTACTGAGATTCCAGTTCATGACCTTCAGCAATGCACTTCATGAGAAATAGGTCTTTAAATCTGAATTGCAAAATAATCTTTTTCTTTTGCTATTTCAGTATGACAAATTCTCATAATTTTCAACTGTGAATGTCAAGAACTTCAAAATACCACTGTTAGTGGTTTTGTTTTCCCCTATTTTAAAAGGGTAATAAGGAGCATCAATAATTTTGTATAGAAACTACAAATATGTATGAGATTCTTCTCAAGAAGAGACAATGCAGATTGTACTGCATTGATGTATTTAAAACTCCTTGGAAGACAGAACCCGTAAGAAGTGATAAGGCCCCTGTGGGTGTATTAGACTGCATTTGGGGTCTGGGTAGGGTCTAAACCATGCAGCACATTTTTGCAAGCTATTCAGTAGATTACTGCCTCTTTTACAGAAAGAAGTGGTGAGTAATGCCAAAGTAGAGTACCATAACAGATATAAACAGTGTTATTGCTCTGTACTATTCATAAAAGAATATTTATTTTAAATTCAGCTTGTAAGGCATTTCTGGGTCTTTCTCACAGCTCTTGCGGATCCAGCCTCTATGCATTGTTAAGACTATGTCATGCTTTTAGACTGAGGTTTTAAAAGTTGCAAAAGAAACCCAACCAGATGACAGTGGGAACTTTTCAGCACAGTGAAAGCACCTAATTATTTCAATAGTCACCTCCCAGCTACTAGTGAAAACTGGAGCAATAAGCAAAAGAAAACAAGAACAAAACTAAGGCTTTAGTTTCCTTTTTCTTTTCCTCAGAGGTTGCAGATTTAATTAATTAATATGAAAACTTTAACCTTAATTTCTCATTTAAAACCAAAATGAATCATAGGTTTTTAATGCTGGTGGAAAAGGGCTGCTCTCAGTACAATAATGCCTCTCCTTATCAGGAACAAGTAGCACAGAGGAATTTAAAAGATTTTTCAAGAAGGTCCCTTTATGTGACTAGTTTCAGCTTTGTTTTTATTGTAGTAAAATCACTGTCAGTCCTGGCTATGGGTGGATGATAGAATCAGTCTGAACGTACTTCCTGTAAAAGTAAAATAAAATCTAATAACACTAAATCACTTCCTGCAATTTGCACATGTACAAGTGGTGGAACTATCTGTATCCCAGTATGCACCACACTTTATAAACTGGTATGAGGGACACTACTTGCACACTTTAAGTCAGGAATATGCTTTATTATCTTCCTGAATTAGAGCCATGGCAGACAAGAAGGATTTGCCCCACTCTGACACACTGATACATTAAAACTTGATAATTCTTGTCTTGATAATTCTTCATATTAGATTTCTCAGCAACATAATGATGGAAATAAGATGACACTCACTGCCTTTGATGAGAAAAATATTAATAATTGATAATACATAATACTGTTTAATATTAATGTTCCATTTTGATAGCAATAATATTTAATTAGTTTTTAATAGAAATTTGGAAATAACATTCTGCCCTCCTAGAGCAAAAGTTTTTCTTTCTGCTTGATTAGTTTTCCAACCCAACCCCAAATGACAAGGTAATGATTCAAACACTGTCAGTTGATGAAGACGGAAATCTTTATTTCTTAGCTATATGTGATACTATCGTCACATTTCAGTTACAAAAAAGAATTTATGTATGAAGGGAGAAGCTTGGGTAACCTTCCCAGGTTCACAAAACTGACAGTACTATAGAGCTCCTATGTAGGACTCTCACCCAAAAAATACAGTGCATACCATGAAGACAGAAAAGCTAGCAAAAAGCCCAGTACTGGTTATTAAAGACCCAGAGGACTTAACAGAATATATTTTAATACCCTAGGGTTTATCTCCATTACTTACACTCTTACCAATATTACACCTACTTTAACAAAAAATATGTTGTTGATAACTGTACTTGGCCAATACAATGCAACACATATCCTACTGCAATTTGATTATTACTATTTATGTCTTATAAGATTTTTTCTTGTCACTGCAATCTGTAAAATCATAATAATTTTGAAAACATAATTTACTTTTGTAATCCAGTAGTTTAAACCAATAAGACTAACAGTAAGATTAGGTAATTAGGTAAGTGAAGAAGTGTAATGCTTATATTGTTGGGGAGGAGGGTGGAATAATGCATTAGAAATTTTATGCAACCACAGAGATAAATTAGTAAGTCTTTCCAAACAGAATGAGAACATACAACTCTGAGCTAATGGAAACCTGATGAGGTCCAACTAAGTGGCATTTCTGACATGCTTCAAACATCTCTGGAAAGAGACAATTTATACTCTGACTGCTTATTTTCTTCCACTGACAATGATTCAAACCAAGCCAGCTTATTCAAAAGCAGATTTCTTAACCGAAACCCTTCTCCCCTCAAGGAACAGTCCTCAGTGAAGCTGATGCAATTCTCAAAGCAGACAAAGTCACTCAGTCTTTGGTCTAATTTCATCTGCTACACTTGAAACTGGGACAAACATGACAACAGCAGAGAAGCTACAAGAGTTACTTAGGAAGAAGGATAAATCAGAATATAAGTGGAAAATGGTTTCATAAAAACTTGTTTAATATTACTACATGATCCCAAATTGTTAAGTTAGCTATGTTGTGTACTGTGCAACTAGTACAACTATATTTCCAAATATCAAAAACCAAACATTACGATCCACATACCCATAAGGTAAATTTGTGATGGTTAAAGGGTTGACCCTGGTCAGCAATTTAGCATCCACCAGCTGCTTCCTTGCTCCACTGTCCAGTGGGAGGGAGGACATAATGAAAAAGCAAAAGTGAGAAAAAACTCATGGGTTGAGATAAAGACCATTTAATAAGTGAAGGGAGGGAAAGGGGGAAAAAAGTGATTCAAAGGTCATCACTCTCCAGCTCCCACCAGCAGATTGGTGCCCAACCAGTCTCTGAACAACAGCCACTCTAGAAAGAGTACACCTGTTTTTACTGCTGAGAATGATGTCACAAACTTAAAACACAGCACCATACAGACTGCTATGAAGAAAAATAACTCTATTGTGACCACAATCAGTATGTGATGTAAAATGGCCTCTGCGCCAGGCAAAATACTCGGTTTTCTCAGATCATATTCTGTCTTGGTCTTTACAAAAAGAATACTGTATTCTCCTGTCTTCTTTCTTAAGTCTGCTCTCCTCACCATTTAACCAGCAATCCTTAGCAACACTTCTGAAGTGATATCAGATTTTGCACAGAAATAGATGAAATATACTCCATTAGATGCATCAGAATATCTTGGTAGCCAAGAGTCACAAATTTTATCCTTAAAAACATTTTCAGCATAACTCTACCATCATAAATGTAGTGGGACTTAAACACTATTTGAAATATATCCTGGAGGGTGATCATCAGTTTGAGAGTACTGCAGGTGTTGTTTTAGGGAAAACTAATTACACTTCATCAGAACATCTGTTTTTGAAAAATGTTCATGTTAGGTAAGCTGTACACCAAGGATGCTATATTTAAAAGCACCTACACCTGGGCAGCACAGCATAATCTGTACCAAACCTGCCCACAAAGTATCTGAAACTTCATAATAACCTGAGGCAAAAAATAGATTTCAAAGTATTTGGAATAAGGCTTACAGTAACTAAATGAAGAAATCCCAGTTCTTTAACTATTGCTTTACACAGTCCTCCAAGGGAAAGCTAATTGTGACATAAATATTAACAAATTCTATATTTATAAAACAGAAATTTATCTACCACAACAGTATCTAGGGACATCACACAGCTTTGGAAAAGCACAAGTTCTTTCTAGGACAGAAGCCAAAGCCTTCCACCATTCAGATGAAATTTATGCAGTTTTTCCAGACCCACACTGAAACCCAGCTTTGAATACTTTTATATTTGTTCTTCTACCTCAAGGAGAAGCTCTGCCAATGGGACCATCATTACTTCTGTTTATTCTTTGAATTTTAACAGTGCTGAGGCACAAATCAGGATTGTATTTAGTGAAATTTGGTTCTAACACAGAACCAATGACATGCAATTCTGCAAAATATTTGAAGTTTGTGAAGTGCAAACATAGAAACAGCTCTCGTACCTACAGGCTCCAACCATTACAAGAAGCCTTCTCTGAAAGGCTTTGTGTTTACCTGACATTTCTACACATGATGTTGCTTGCAATTAAAGCCACAATAATGTCAGAATGAAGAAAGGCCATCTGCCGAGAAAGGGAGGTTGGGACTGTTTCAACCTTTCAAGCTGAGGCACAGGACTCTAAAAAGACTTGGTGTTACACTATTGCTATTGCGCCCTTTGCTGTTAGTTTAGTAATAAGGGAAGAGTCACTTTCCAGAAATAAAAAACCTCAATGCTCAAAGAGATATTTGGACTGGAAAAAGGGTTACAATACTGAAAGCCCAACTCTGAAGAAGCATGGGTCTTTCAATTCCCTGTCCCTTCTCTTCCACAAAAACAATCTCAGAGCTTCAAGTTGTAACCTTATTTCCAGTCCTACCAGCACATGACCCTCACAGTCAGGGATGGACAGCCATGGCCAGGTCTGGACCCATGTACCAACCGTGCATAGTTAAGTGTGGTGCCTACACTGCAGCTACAGCACATAACCAGCAGCAAAGCCAGGCTGTTTTTCCTGCTGAGGTAGCTTGGCTGGGAGAAGGATTTCCTTCCTCTTATGGAAAGAATCCAACCTCCTGAGCTTTGCTCACATAGGCACATCTTCTTAATGGGACTTACTCCCCTTAGCTTCAATGCAACCAAGTGTTCCTGGAAAAGGAACATTTTTAAGTGAGAATTTAATGCATTCAAACACAGTAATACGGAAAATTATTATTTCTTTGTAAATAATGTGTTCCCACTTATACACATCCTCTGAAAGCAGTTAAGCAGATTGATAATTACCACCCAGAAACAATGTTATTTACCTATACAGAAGCAATGGATCCAAGAAATCTTCTCAAAAAATCATCGTATTGAAATCATGTATTGCACAAACTGGTAAAGGTACTTAAAATATAAATGCATCAGCCTCACATATGATAATCTGTTTTGTCCTCATCAAACATTTCACTCTCAATGTTGATCAAAAAGCTTCTTTTCTTCTTTTTGCTTATGGCATGCCTGGCAAGTTCCACACAAAGCAACAGACTAATTTGAGCGACCCGAAGATCACTAAGAAGGCATATTTTGTTTTTCTGCTTTTATTCAGTGGAGTGACAATAGAGCCACAGAAAAAAATCTTCTCAAAGCACCTGATTTCACCATAACTTCTTTGCTACAGCAATCCCCTCAAACAGGAAACGGCTTGCGAGTTCCCAGAAATGCAAATCCACAGCCTAAGCCACAGCATAGTCTCCAGAGGCTATGGGATAAAAAGTGGTTGATGCTCAAAGTTATACAGCAGGTCCTGATGTCAGATGCCTGCTGGAACATGATGAGGGGCAAGGGATTTGTTTCTGTATGATATTTAGTTCTAATTCTCAAAACCAGCTTCAGTCAGAAAGCTTACCATAAACATTAAGTAGAGATGTATATGAAGCAGAATTAATGATACACTCCTTTCCTGAAAACAGCCACGAATTCTCAAATTTAAATCTACAGATGAGCATTCCCACTGACATTAATGCAGCTACTAACTCAAGCAAGCTGCAGGCATTAACTCTGTCACACTTCAGCCGAAGGAACAACCTTAAAAGGCCTTGATTCTACCCATTTATTGTGCATCACCAGAGAACAATGCAGGTATTAGGTGGGACTGCAGAGTACCTTAAACTCTACTCACTGATGCTTGACTTTCAATTTTATCTGAACCAAACCGCTTATTAGTCAAAGTCCATTTTGTTGCCAGCACTTAAGCTTCATGGTAAGAATGGCCTGACAGCACACTGGCATTATGTGTTTGCAGAATCAGGGTTTTCATGAGGAACAGCAACAGTTAGCACAAACACTAAGAAACTGTGAAGTGGATTTTGACTTTTTGCTGCTGGAGTGGGGATGGGGTTTTTTCACCTGGTTATGCTCGATTGTAAAGATGATTCTCTTCTTATTAAGTAGCTTGTTGCTCCCTGATACCATAAGAGCAATTCAAATAATAAATCTTTACTCAGTGTGATTAACAATACTAGTCTAGTATTTCTTACTTCCTGGGGAGAGAGAATGGGAACAGGCAGCAGTGAAAAGAGGAACTAACTGCTATACTCTTACGTTTTTCAAACGGCTGACTTTTAGATTGCCTGAGTATCTGAATATCACGGAAAAAAAAAGGAAAATTTTCTACCACAGAACCACAGAATATGCTGAGTTGGAAGGGACCCACAAGGATCATCAAGTCCAGTTTTTAGCTCCACATAGGACCAGCCCCAAGAGCCACACCATGTGCCTGAGAGGATCACCCAAACGCTTCTTGAACTCTGTCAGGCTTGGTGCTGCGACCACTTCCCTGGGAAGCCTGTTCCAGTGCCCAATCACCCTCCAGATGAAGAACCTTTTTCTAATATCCAACCTAAACCTCCCCTGACACAACTTCAGGCCATTCCCTCAGGTCCTGTCACTTGTCACCACAGAGAAGATAGGAGTATGTTTCTAATTCAAGACCTCAGTCATATTAACTGGTCACCTCCATGCTGATCAGATTTTTTTATTCTTTTAAAGAACTTAATTGAAGAGATTAGTTGATCAACATGTTGCATACCTAATTCATTGCACTGAATAGGTCTATCTCTTTGACAACTTATGAACCAGTACACTCATTCCAAAGTAACTTATACAGCAGAGCTAAGCATTTGTACGAAGTATTACCTTCACAGTAGGCATTGTCTTCTCGAAGTGCTCGGAAGCCATCTCGACAGCTACAGACGGCTCTGTCATCTAGGTTTCGGCAGACAGAATGCTCCATACAGTTATGTCCTTCAGTGCAAAAGTCATGGCCTGTACAGAAACAAGTATGATTGAGGATTAAAAAGAATCCAGGGATTATAAAACATTCCTGTCAAAGACAGTCCTATCTTTTTCTGTTAGGTCAAAGAATACCTTTCTATTGTCTGTGAGATATAGAAAAATAAATTGTACCAAGCATGAAATGGATGAAAGGAGTAGTAAAGGCCACAAGAACAGACTGTTTCTAGGTCTTCAATTCAATTTCAGGTTATGGTATTGATCTGAAGCAGCTGGATAGCTGGCTTGCTTAAATCCCTTTACTGTCTCCTTGTCATTCTTAAGTATTTTTACAGGACACATCTTAATTATATATTTCTTGTCATTTTTTTTGTTTGTTTGAACATTTTTAAAAGAGCTCAGTAGCTTTAGACACTCAGCATCTCACTTACTAGTGGGATTACTTTTTTCCTAGCACTTTTTTTTCCCAGGTGTATTTGTAAAATCCTTCCACATTTAACCAGAAGTCTTTGATTAACATTGACTTATTTTGCTTTACTCTTTCCCTTATCTCTTCCTTTCAAGCTCCACTGACTGAATACTCTTCCCTTATTGCATCACCCTTTCCATTCCAGAGAACTTTATTTTTAAAATCTCACCTTTTAGCCATCCCTATTTCCTATTTTCCTATTTTTTCTTTTCCTTTTTACTGTGACCATTTTCCATTGCATCTTAATTAAATATTTTTAAGATTATGAAGTTCTTTTCCAGGCTGGAAACTCAGTAGGTTTTTTTAAAAATGTATTCTGTTTGCTCTCATGAAATTTAATGATGCTATGTTGCTGAACACCATTAAATCATCCTTTATTGTGTTGAAATCTAGCTGGTTGTAGTAACTGATTTGAAGCTTCTAGTTTCCACATCTGTATATAAAGGTGTGGAGCTTATCTCCTTCATTGTTTTATCACTAATTTTATTTGTTTCAAGTTTTCTTCTTTCACTGAAGTATTGGAATTGGTCAAGCAACAGTACTGTTTTTAAATAACTATTTTCTTCTCTCAAAACCACAGGAGAACTGGGGAATATGGGTCAGGTTCAGGGAACCAGGAGTGGTATAACAGCAACAGCTACAGAATGCAACCTGGAATCAAGGCTGTAATGCAAGCTGGAATCAGGTTGTAACACAAGACTCTTGCAAAATAGAAAACAAGTATTTGTTAGCAGTAAAGATTATTATTTTTATCACTCCACCTGGTTTTTTCTTCATACTTTGCTGTGAAAGAGCTTCCTCCCGTAACCTTACAGAAGCTTAGTTAAACAAGCACTCCAAGAAGTACAGAGTGCCCAGGGATCAGGTCAAAGTGGTCTTTTGCACTTGGACAGCTCAGGAACAGTGCGAAGCAACAGGAACAAAGCAAAACAAGACAAGGAAACAGAAGAGCCTGTAAAGGCAGAATGTTTTGGTATTGAGACCCTGTGACATGGTCATGTTGGAAACATCACAGACCTACTGTGATGAGAGGCTAACGTTTTTCTTTATCTCTTTCCTGCTGTGGATTGTCCCTCTGCAATCTATAGATATGCTTAGGTAATGTTATTACCACAGTTACCACAGTGCTGGTATCTAACACAGGACATTAAGGAGCAAAATGCTCTGCCCTTTTACTATGTTAGAGAGTCTTCAATACTCCTTGATGACAGCAGAAGTGTGTGTGTATGTGTCAAGAGCAACCTCTGGCCATAGTGACATCTACTCTTTGCCTTTTTTTCTCCGTCCCATTGAATCCTGAGTTCATGGTAAAGTAATATTCTGGATTTCCTGGTCTGTATTGGATTGTATCAGATTTTGGCATTAACTAACTAAGAAGATAAATGTCATCCAGAAAGGGTACAGGTCATCCAGAAATGGGGAGGGTTTTTTTACTGATTTTTTGGTATTCTTAAGATTCTCGACACTTATGCAGCAGCTGTATTAATAAGTAAAATACATGTTGCTAAATAACAGCCTACAGCAACTTCTTGTTTAAAGAATAAGCTCCTCAGCTCATGAGAAGCCAAGCTAGCACAGTTCAGGGAGGATTGAAAATGTTCACAAAGCACCCAACCAAAAGATATTTTCCAGCTACACCAGGCACAAGAAACAGAATTTTCTCTAAGCCATTGAAGATTTTATAGAAAATTATCATTAAAAAATCCTTTTTGACTGGGACAGACTACAAGACCTATCTCCTCTTAAACTCTTTTTTTCTTTCTTATCTCTAGGCTTGATGTCATTAATCATAACCTTCATGTTTGCGCTGAGTAGCACAGAAACAACTATAGCTGCACTCTTACTTTCACTGAAGTATACCTAAAATCAGTCCAAGAGTCTAACATCTTCTTTCATGCCAGGTATCAATTTATCATATTTAGCTATAGAAGAAACAGACATAGTCACTTCAAGATGCAATTGCTCATAGCTTTGAAGATACCAGTACTAGTCCAGATCAAAAGAGTGGGCCAAGGACACAGAGCACTTCCTATACCTCTGTCCTTTGGTAAGGATCAGACTGGGTGTAACACAAAAAGGTATGCAGCATACGAAATTATTCCCTAAAGCTCCTGCTTATAGATGCAGACTACAAACCCAAACAGGTAAACAAGTTACTCAAGTATTTGAACAACTGCATAGCATGAACAGTTCTTTGAAAGAGATATCTCAAAGCACCTCAGAAAGATGCTGGCGAACATAGATATTTCTCCAATCCCATTTTGTTTGGACACTGGAGTGGGTGATGGGTATTAAATCACTAAGTATATATATGATTTCTTTGACTTTTCACTCATTTTTGGCTGGAATAAAACATATAAATGTGTTTCACAGAATTTACACTACTAGGCATTTTACAAACAATTTTCAGATCACACAGGGATCTGAATAGGTAACAGTTCTTACCTATTCAGCTTCCTAAGATTTACAGTGATATCATGCATATGAGTGTCCTATTCAAGATTATCAGGAAAAAAGTCTATATAATCCATAAGAATGGAAAATTACACTGAGCTTATATGTGTCCTGCTCACTGAGCTTATATATATCCTGCTATTACCTTACCTTTACAGATTTTGCAGCAACTGTGAGATAAGGGGATCTGCTGAGATTCTGGGCAGTTCAAAGCTATACAGCTGTCTTTCGGAATACGCTGCATTTTGTGGTCCTGTTAAAGTGAGGGAATTGATTACTACTGTGAGATAGGAAACAAAGAAAATTATAACTTTAGTGGAGTTTTAGCATTGTAATATACAAAAAAAAGCTGTCTAGGCCAAACTCCAGGTACCTTCAAAAACCATTTGAGAGGACAACATAGCACAACAGAAGCATCAGGAACTCCCCTATACTCAAACCTTTTTAAGGAAGCAAAAGTGTGGCAACAACTCTTATTCTTCTCTTATCTGTCAAGCAACTTGCCTCAGAAGTTTCTCTTAACATTATGCCTGAAAGAGTAACAATTACTTCTCAAAAACTGAGGCAGTAGATTCCAGAAGTAAGGGTCCTCATAATGAATACTCTAAAGAAGCTTGATATTTATACAGCAAGTAAAATCAAACTGGAATATCTCTGATCTCACTGCTGTGGTAGTAACACTGAAGGAAACCGGCAGAGTCCCTATCAGGAAAGAGAGGGTTTCTCAGCTAAGTTTTCATCAGGCATCTGGAAATGTACAATACCACAAGATGGTATCTAAATATCTTCAGGCACTCAGTGCAGGTCACATGAAGTCACTGCAGTATGACCACACAAAATGATTGCCTTAGCAATCTGGCTACCACAGATGTGCCACCTTTAGGACCTAAATAATGTGTTTTGCAGTGCTCTAGTCATGATATGACAAAGAAAGAAAACAAGGCAAACAACAGTATGTTCCTTAGAGGCATCTGCCTTAAAATAAACAATCTGGTTAAAATAAGAGCTCAATGAACTCAGGACCCTGCATTTCTGCATGCAAGGAAAGCATCTAAAATCACGCATATGCCATTGATGTATTATTTTAGTATTATTATTATTGTGGGTCTAGCATTTAATTTTAAATCCTCTTTAAGCATGAAATGTAAAGATAAACATGAACACAATGGTCAACATCAAAACTTCAAACTTTACCTTAAACAATCTTGACAGAGAAACCAACCTTAATCTGATAATACAGTAAAGCAAACCAACTACAGATGTGCTTTACACCAGGACAAACAACACCAGGAAATCCCACAAGATAAATTTACCTTTGATAGAAATAATATCAATCAGAGTAGTCTGGATTGCATTTAATTCTTCTATAAATTCTAATTTGGAAGATAATTTTTCATTCACTTATTTATAATATTCAAAAAGAAAAGTGTATGCCTATAGCATGCACAACTGCAGCAGACAAACAAAACAAAACATGATATTTCCAATTACGTGCAGACAAAAAGGACGTTGCCTTGATAACATCAGTATAAGACTTCAAGCATGAAATTAGTACTTGCATCATTCCTATTAATATCTCTTGACCTGAAGTAATTACTTATATCCTCTTATGAGAACTTGAGTAGTAATAATATAGTGCCTGCCTATGAATTCCTAACTGACCAACATAGTTTATAGTATATGGATTTTCTGCTCTGAATTAGCATTCACAAGGCTGTTCAGCAGAAACTGTGTGTACTTCAGTCCTTGAAAAAGCAACATTTCAATCAGCTAAAGTTGCTGCTTACTATTTCTACCAGGACAGTGAGGCAGCCTACCAGCAAACAAGTCTAATCAGCAAAACACAGACTAACCCAGCCAACAGAGGCATTTTTTTCATACAGTATCGCAATTGCCAGCTGTAAGAAACACAAGGCAACCTCACATAACTTTTGGTGATTGTTAATTATATCCATTGACTAATCAGAGAATTCATGTCTCAGGTGTCATGTTCAAAATATGAGCTCACAGCCCTGAAAAGTCTACAGCTGAATCCAAAATTACTTCTGGCCAGTTTCTCCTTTCCATTCTCAAAAGGGTTTCAAAGCACCTAGTGCAGGAAGTAAGCTCACAAAGATTAAAATCAACAACAGTAAGACTGAAGTCCCCAGTTCTTCTTTGTAAAACATACTTTTTAACAACTGTGTGAAAATGTTTGAGATTTCCAGAAATTGGTCTGAGAGTTGCATGGCCAGAGGACTTGCTCCCCTCTTTTTCTCTGCCCTAGAAATGTGTGTTCAGGTTTTCAACTCCACTCCACAGCACGCAGCTCTCTAACTGGACATGATTCCTTCCCATCCCTCCACTGGAGAGACAACATGCAACTCACTGCAGCAGTTTGTGCAATTCTCAACCCACAGCTGTCCCTGGGGTGCATTTATGCTCTGAAGAGCAGCTCTATTCATGCAGCACGGTAAGACTGACTCAGTAACAAGCATGTTCTGTTTACAAATAAAAAGCGTAACCCTGCCCCATTTCCATCACCAGAAATACCAGACACCTAGTGTATCAGCTCTTTTTCTTCTTTTTTCTCTAGATTTTCCTCTAAGAATTATCCTGAATTCCAAATTATGCCCCCCTTACACATGAGCACATAATTTTGAACAGTAACACTGCACATGGAAACATAAGGTAGTCTGCTGCTGTTCTACTACTGATCATGGAGATGATATCTAGGGAGGAAAGAATGCTGCTTGATTGTCAAGCTGCATCATCAAAGCTTCCAGCTATGCAAAGTAAATTTATTTGCAAAATTTTATGTGGAACTCAGTAAGACAAAATAAACACAGGACCTATTAAATGTCTTTTCTGTTGTCACTTCTAAAGGTAGACCTGTCTGTATTTCAAAAATTTCTTTCAGTGGGACTTTGATAATTCTAACATGCAAGAATTTTTTTTCCATCAACAGTATTCTTACCTTGCACTCAAAGAGAACACAGTCCCCTGAGCTTGAATACACAGTTTCTCTTTGTCCTTCAAAGTAGGTTCTGCCTTCAAATACACACACCGCTTCAGAGGAAAATAAAAAATAAAAAAAAAAAACAACACAGTGATTTTGTATAAAAGTGTTGGCACTCTGTTTATAGAACTGATACATTTTCTTAAAGATAACTGCATTTCAAAATGAAAAGACTGAACTGGCTGCAAGAATATTCTAAACCCATCTCTAGGACTCTTGTATATCATAAGAAAAAAAAAATCAGAGGAGAAAAAAAAAAACAAAAATAACCAGAAAAGCACACATAAGTAGAAGGTGAAGGATACTGAAGAAATATGGAGTACAGGTAGCTACTGAGACAGTAGAAGAGACGTGTCTCAGGTGACACCAAGGAAGCTATGACTGCCTGCAACACAGCTCAGGGGTGCACAGGAAGATGGAACTGTGAGAGCAGTGCCAGGGCATGAATAGATAATTAGTTTCTTGAAGAGGAAAGTCACATGATGAAGGTTGATCACTGAAGCCACGTGTTTATTTGTTATCACAGCCCTCTGATGTTCCATCACATTCATTTAAACATTATGTATCTGTATCTTGATTATCCTAGTTGTTTACCATTACTGCTGAAGTATATTAGAGTATATGAATTTTCTGTACAGGAACTGACTCAAGTCTTCAGTGATCAAGTGACAGAATGATATCCCTAAGATTGGTGTTTATTATACCATGACCTGGCCTGGTGCCATTCCTGTGCTCTGGCAGCACCGGGTTTTACAGCTGCATGTTGACACAGCTCATACTGGATTGCTCACTAAAGTTTGTATTCAGTATTTAAGAGCTACATAAAAGATCTTCATAGCAAACTGTCTTCCTTTTTTTGTTTTTAATGGGTCCATTACTGCAACTACATTATGCAAAGTATAAAGGCTGAGTAACATAACTGTGAGGCACAGAAAATCAGATGTCTGTCTCTGTTGCTTAGGACACAGTCAAGGCTCATCAAGTAACCATAATCATGAAATAACAGGAGTAGGTTACAACTTCCAAGTTCTAGATTACATGTTAGAGGTCTAATTTGCTAATCATTGATTTGGAGACGCAAATCAATTATACTTTGACAGAGAGATTTACTTATTCTGCTAAAATAGACTACAACTTCTAGACATTTTAAAGCATCTAAAGTACAAGAATGGGGTTTTTTGATTGTTTTTATTTTGCATGACCTATATTAATTATCATTACTCCTGTTATTTTCATTTCTGCTTTACTTTTTTTTAATTTGCAGCTCCTTCTTATTAATTTGTCAGCATGTAAAAAGTAAAATTTTGTAACTGATGTTGAAAAAGAAGTGATAGGTACACCAACAAAAATGTTTTTCTAAATTCAAAAATATGAGTTATACCTTATAAAATATGAAGTATCTTGTGTGATATAAGCCTGCACAGCACTTTCAAGAATTAATATCCCAGCATGTTACAACACTTTAAATCCCATGAACAGCAGAGTTTAAAGTCAGACTTAATAAAGATAGTGTAGAAAAGAGCCAAAGGGGAGAGTCTAGAGGAGAGTCCTAGGGCTAACAGAAGGAGGAAGTTTGTACAACATCCACAAAGAAAAGTCAGAGTCAAAAAAACTCAATACAGTGTCTCTTTTCTGTCCCAGAAAACAAGCTCTTCTAGAAGGAAGTATATGAAAAAATTCTATATAAATCTTTACCAGGGACTAAGAGATCTTGAATCCAGACAGGACAAGACAATCATCCAGTCACATATATCACCTTCTATGCGTTAAAGCCCATGACACTAAACTGAAATATTCATACATTAAACCCTCTCCCTTGTCCCATACATTTCAAGCTTCTAAGAACAACTACATGTGACAGGAAAAAATGAAGTACAGCAATACCCGAGGACCACACAAAGGCAAAGAACTGTTAACTTAACACATCCTCATGTTCCCAATAGGCAGACTAGGCCTGTTTACAGGAAAGGCAAAATACATCAAAATCACTGTCATTCTATCTTGGAGGAAAATACACACTCCTAAAGCCAAAATATTCTCAACATATGAGTAAGACAAGACAGACATCTTAAAAAAAAAATTACCCAAACTGCCTTAAAGCCCAGTCTCCTTATTAACAGCAATAAACCTCTGATTCTTCAAAGAAACACAGAAAATAACATACACAGAAGAGCCATCAAGGGAACACATCCAGTCTAGTGTGAAATCAAAAAGTTATTTTTTTATTCCACCAACAGCCTTTGGAAGTCTTGGCACATGAAACCATTGTAATGCAGTAACACAGTATCACAAATGGTTTCTGCAAGAAAATCAGCTCTCCTCCATAAAGCCTTGGACAAAAAGAAAACTTAGAAAGTCTGTGTGTGTGAGAGATGGCTTTGCCCAGATTGCCCTTGGCCCTTTCCCATATATCTTCATATACTCGAAGACTCTCAAGGGTTAGAACATGGCAGTGGAGTGCATGTTTCAAGACATTTGCCTGTGTGAGTCCCAGAAATTTCAAGTAGTGTTCACATTCCCACCTCCACAATCACAACACTTGGCCATGACAGAATAACAAAATTTATGTGAAGTTGAAAGGGATCCAAAAGGATCACTAAATCCAACCCTTATCCCTGCTCAGAACCAACCCAAAGAGTCACATCATGTGCCTGAGAGGATCATCCAAATGCTTCCTGAACTCTGTCAGGCTTGGAGCTGTGACCCAGTGGTCACAGGCTCACCCTGGGGAGCCTGTTCCAGTATCCAACCATCCACTGGATGAAAAACCTTTTTCTAATATTTAACCTAAATCTCCCCTGACACAACTTCAGGTCTGTGATGGGTCTGGTGGAGCTGGAATTTATTTCCCCATAGTAGCCCTCACAGTGCCGTGCTCTGCATTGGTAGCTAGAGGAGTGTTGATAACACACCCATGTTTTGGCTACTGCTGAGCACAGCACTGTAACATGCCTTCTTCAATCAAGGGCGAGATCCTGGGAAGGGACACAAGTAGGCCAGCTGACCCATACTGACCAAGGGGATATTCCAGACCATATGACATCAAAAGATATAAAAGCTGAGGCAAGGAGCAGGACCGGAGGCACTCATTGTCTCTGATGGCTGCCTGCTGACAATAGTACGCGTGCTGGAGGCCTTGTATCTGCCCAGGGTCAACCCACTACAAGGCCATTCCCTCAGGTCCTGTCACTGGTCACCACAGAGAACTGTCCCTCCTCTTCCCCTTACAAGGAAGTTGTAGACTGCATTGAGGTCTCCCCTCAGTCTCCTATTCTCCAGGCTGAACTGCCAAATAACCTCAGCTGCTTCTCATACAGCTTCCCCTCAAGGCCCTTCACCATCTTTGTTGTCCTCCTCTGGACATCCTATAAGAGCTTTATATCTTTCTTACACTGTGGTGCCCAAAACTGCACACAATATTTGAGGTGAGGTCACACCAGTGCAGAGCAGAGCGGGACAATCCCCTCCCTCAACCGACTGGCAATGCTTTTCCTGATGCCTCCCAGGATATGGTTGGCCCTCCTGGCTGCCAGGGCACTGCTGACTCATATTTAACTTGACATTGACCAGGACCCCCAGATCCCTTTCCGTGGCACTGCTTTCCAGCATCTCATTCCCCAGTCTGTATGAACATCCAGGGTTACCCCATTACAGGTGCAGAATCCAGCACTTCCCCTTGTTGAACTTCATATGGTTGGTGATTGTCCAGTCCTCTGATTTGTTAGGGTCTCTCTGCAGGGCCTCCCTGCCTTTGAGGGACTTAACGGGTCCTCCCAGTCTTGTGCAAACTTACTTAGTATCCCTTCCAGTCCATCATCCAAGTCATTTATGAAGATGTGGAAGAGCACAGGGCCTAAGATGGAGCCCTGTAGGACCTCACTAGTGACAGATAACTAGTCTGATGTCATCCCATTCACTGTCACCCTCTGCGTTCAACCCATGAACCAGTTACTCACCCACCACATGATGTGTTTATCCAGCTGTGTGCTGGACAGTTTGTCCAGAAGGATCCTGTGAGAGACAGTATCGAAAGCCTTACTGAAATCCAAAAAGATGAAAAGATGACACCAACTGACTTCTGTTGATCAACTAGGTGGGTTACCTTGTCATAAAAGGAAATCAGGTTGAAGAAGCAGGACTTTCCTCTCATGAAGCCATGCTGGCTGTGACCAGTGACTGCATTGTCTTTCAGGTGTTTTTCAATACCTCCCAGAATAATCTTCTCCATAACTTTACCAGCCACTGAAGTGAGACTGACCGACCTGTAGTTTCTGGAGTCCTCCTTCTTGCCCTTCTCACAAATCAGGACAAACTTCCAACCAGTTGGGACCAGATTCCCAAAACCACTAAAAAATCATTGAGAGAGGTTTTGCAATTATATCAGCCAGCTCTTTGAGGATTGTGTGAAGAATTTCATCAGGCCCCATAGATTTATAGGGATCCAGCTGGAGCAGCAGATCCCATGCAATTCCAGGGTTGACTGGAGTTGATCATTCTCACAGTCAAGGTCCTCCAGTTCAGGGCACTTACCCCCTTGGTCTGTCATCCATGTTGAAGACAGAGACACCTTGCATCTGCCCCTGTTTGTGAGATGACCATCCTCATCCTAGAACGGGCCAACGATATTTCTGTACTGCCTATTGCCATTATTATATTAGAAAAAATACTCTTTGTATTGTCCCCCCCAGTTCTGAACAGCTTCAACTCCAGTTGTGCTTTGGCCACATGAATTTCTTCCCTACAGTGGCAAGCAGCATCTCTGAATTCTTCCCATGTCACTTGACCTTGCTTCCACTGGACAGCTAAGAAAATTACATCTCATCCATTGAACTCTCCTAAATAAACACTCTAAGCAATTTGCTGTGGCTTTGTCAGCAAGATTTTAAAGCTCCCAGGTATCAGGGACCTGTCTATACAGAGTGACTAAATTATATTTAAGAAAAGAGAGAAAACCCAACAGGTAATAAATGCCCAATTGAAAAAAATTAATTGAAAATAAATTGACAACTCTTAAGTACAAACTCAAGCATGTCTTCTTATGTACTGCTGTTCTCATTGACTACATTCAAAAGGGATATTTATTCTTAAAATCATCAAAATAAAGACTACCTGGATTATTTTTTTCTATTAGTGTTCTCTAAAACATGAAGGATTCTACCATAATTGGGCAGTTCCTTCCATAAAAAAGCAGCAAGAACTAAGGTACATTCTGAAGCTCTAAACTGGAGCACTATCACTTGGGTTTTCTCTTCTCACCCATGATAACCCAGCTGAAAACACAAAGGCATTTCATCTACAACAGTACCCCTGGCTCTGTATTTATTTAACACAACAGATATCAGTGGGTTTAATGATGGTATAAGTTTGTCAGTGCACACTTTCTTTTCTTCTCTCAATACTGCCATAAATGCCTCTGTCTTTTTCCTGCTCTCTTGCCAGCCCACTCCTCTTCCACTGCCCACCTAGGAGGCATCCTGACAAACAGCAAAGGGCAGATTTCCATCAAGTTATCTGAAGGCTTCTAAAAACTAAGATTGTCTGGTTAGGTAAGTACAGAGCATACTTGGAAAGATTTCTGGAATGACAAAGCTACCAACTTTTTCTCTGCCTCACTTTCATCCTAAGACATTGGAACCCACATCCAGGCAGTGTGGAACAGGAATGTTTCTCCTGTCTCATTACAGCAACTGTCACAGCCAGTTAACATCCCATGATGTTGGTGTTTCCTGTCTTTATTTGCCTTCAAAAATAAAGATGTTTCAGCACCATGAACATCTGGACTAGTATTGTGTAATTGGAAAAGTCCAGCGAAGATTTAATTTCTGCTTGGCTAGATGCTTCCCAGGATATTTTGATTAGTTTGTGATTGGTATCTCACTGGGGAAGCATATAATCTTTCATCTTCCTAAGTCCTCTCATTCGACAGAGTGAGTCACAGTCAAGACATTACGTGATGATTAGTTGTTCCAGATCTTGATAGTTATTGCCTATGTAGGATTTCATCTACAGTTGTATTACATCAACTATTTCCTCTTGCCATCAAATTTCCACATTCCCCCAGTAGCTAAAATAATGTATATTATTAAAAGCACAGGCTTCTAAGAAGATGAAACAGGAAGCCTACAACACCTGCTCAGAAGTTTGACTACCCTTGATCTATTTGTATACAGAAAGTGATCAAATATTGCACTGGTAATTATGTGTACGGGGTCTGAAAAATTATTAGCAAGGTCTGCTTACATTTACACAGATGTAGTGATAATACAGCTATTCTCTGCAGTATTATTTAACACGTTGTCATGATATGGCATCTTTTCCATATTCATCCAGCAAAAGGAATTTTCAGGAGCCCACTGGCACCGATAATTCATTTGCTCAATGAATTATCAACAGTTTGTCAAACCATCACTTCTCTTCCACAGTCCTATTTTTTCTTCCCTTGCCTCCAAATGACACTTTCTTTTTCATTTTCTAAAACGTCCATGCAAAATCCACTACCTAGCAAACTCCTGTCTTATGTTTGCTGAGTTCTCAGGATGTCATATAGTACATTTTCTCATTTCTGTATTTATCACCTTCACTGTCTAGACTGTGTATGCCTTTCCCATAAGGAATGCCTGTACACTTCCCTATGGTATCTAAGCTGATTCGGACTCAGACTTATCACCAAGAGAAAACAGAAAGTTTAGCACATTGGTGAACTCCTCAAACCACTTTAATTTCTTGTATTCACAAGAATACAAGATGCCTGATGAGTGGCAGATGGGGCTTGAAGTTTTGTGAAATTTGTCAGTAATTACAAATGTTCAGTTTAAATCTGGTAATTAAGTCTATGTTGCTGCATTCTTTGTTCATTTACGCTGGTTTGTTGGAGGGGGGAAACTCACCCAAAATTAGCACACAAAAAAAAGCCCTCCAAACCTGTCTCATTCACTTAATTTTCCAACCTCCTCCTTGGAATCTCCTTGATTACATTTTCTACTGTTGAGAGATCAAGGCTTAGGCATTGTGTAAGTCCCATTAATCCTATTTTGCAAGCTTACATAGTGCAAAACCACAGTGTGGTTTTATTCTTAGAAGTATACACAGAGATAATCGTCACCTTTCCTGAATTTCTCTCTCTTGACTGCTATATCATTACTAGGCATTGCTCTCACCCCTTTCTCATTTATTTTTGCAGGGATTTGGGCACTATTTCATCTTTGCTCAATTTCTGGAGAGCACAAGCTTTGCTGTTACCACAGTCAGTGAGGCTGAAGACGTGACTCATTTCATGCCATGTCCCTCAACAATTCAAAAACTTCAAGCTGAAAAAATATATTGCTATATATTTTTTCCAGTCAATCACTGCTGAAAAGCTGCACATATCTGCTTCTGCTTCCCCAGCTGAAAAAAGAAAATTTGATTTGAAATTTTATCATAGTAAGGAATCAATTGCTATTTGTGTGTTATTTCTTATTCGTTGGGAAAGCTAAATGTCTCTATTACATTTAAAACAAAAAGTAATTGTTCTACACTGCTTTTACAATCACTTAAGAGCATCTACAGTGTGAGCCACCTCAAACAACACTAACTGGCTGCTTAGTCACATTGGCAAGGAGTCAATCTAAAATAATAAATTCCTTCCCCTACCTCTCATGTTTCCTATATTTTTATCAACTACTACAAGGAAATTACATAATTCATCTATCCTACATGTTCTTGTTGAAAAGTCTTCTACAGAATTCATCTGAGCCCTGGAATGAGGGTTCCTCGAGGCATTCCTAAAGACTAAAAAAGCAATTTGAATACTGAAAAAGTATGTGAAAATGTGACTAAAAACTCTGTGGATAGCAGTTCAGCTGAGGCAAATAGACCTAACAGATGAAGTAAAACTTATAAATTAGGCTGCCAGACAAGGGAGTCTAGGAAAGAGCCCACAGCCAATCAAAGTCAATGGACATCACACTGCACAAAGGGAGCTGTCTCCTAGTAAGCAAAGATCTAATCCGTACAAGGTGTTTGATGTCACCTTCTCTTAAAAATTGCATTACTGCCACTCCCATGGCAATTTCAGCTCGGTTAAATAGAGCAGCCCAAACAGTTCTACTGACAGACATGCAAAACTTTGGCTTTAGAGCAACAGACCGAATTCTGCCTGTTAAACAGAACTGGGGTATTTTGGACTCTAAACATAGGATTTTGAAAACCTGGGCATGACTAATGTGATCAAAATGACCATTTTATGACAAATTAACTATGTTGGCCATGCGATACTCAAATAACTTTCACGGCAAAATGTCAAACAATAAAATCAAATGCCAAGAAAAAGCCTTAGAGGGTAACAAGAGAAGAAAAGCAACATATGACCACTGTATTACAGTTATATTAAAGGTTTATAAACAGCACAGGAGTCTGCCAGACCAAGACAACTCCAATGCAAAATTACATGCCTGCTTAATCCCTATAAAGGTGGGATTAGACATTATCCGATGGACTCCTTGTGCCAGCTATCCTCAATAGCAGTGACATAGCTGTATTTAGCAAGGGTGCAAATAGCTATTGTATCAAATGCTGACAGTCCCTAATGACAGGGAAATTTCTGCTTTGGTTCTACCTTCTCTCAGATGAACTACTGGGCTAGTTGTAAAAGGTACTTTTCTAAAACTTTGTTAAAAGAACAATGGCACAGTGTAGAAAACTGGACACCTCCCTAGACTATCTTATACTTCAAAACATGCTTAAACTCACCTATACACTCATCAGAAAGCCTCAAGTCACAAGGATCCATATGCAAGATGAAATTCAATTAATTGATTAGGACTGAGTGTTGAGAATTTCTGAAATTAATGAAAAACTGCTAAAGACTTGCACACTTTTGAGTCTCTATTTTGAAATCTATGAGAGCTAAATAGTTATCACTAATCAGTACTAATTTATTACATAAATAGAAGGTTGTGTTCTCCATTGTCATGTCATAAGACCATCCATGGACATGACATGGGAAGACACACACCTACTCCTGGAGCTCTGCTTACAGGGGGCTACTGTTACTGGGCTCCACAGAGACTTCAAACAGGGTGGCAGAGGGGAAATAATGCATTTTATTCATGGGGATTTGCCATGAAAAAAAGAGAGTGCGCCAATTATGTATAATTTTAAAAGACACATTTTTGCATGTAACTACTGAGATGGTGGCTTTCTGCAGCTTTGTGGACACAGATCACATGACCATGTTCAGTAAAAGGCAAATGCCTCTGAGTGGTAGCATCTTCAGAGATTTTGAGTTTCATTTGACAGTATTAAGAAACATCCTATGCAAACAACAAAACTACACTTTTCACCATAATATAGTAAAACGGGCATTTATTAGCGTGAAAATAACTTGGAAGCAATGTTTCCGTGCTCCCAAGTTACAGAGGTTCCAAACAGCTACTGCTCCAAAAATTTACAGCTATTTCCAACAGTCATGGGGGTTTTTGACCAACAGTTTGCCAGATACCCACAGACTACACCCATACATGAGTGACTATCAGCAACCCTACATATGCTTCCCCCTTCCATCAGATTCTCCTTGGCCCAGAACAATCTCCACAGATATTTAAGCTAGAAGTTCTGCACTGTGACTTTGGCACACACCTCTCCCTGGTGAAGGCACAACATCATGTGACCTGGCATCCATTTCACTGTATTTACTTTCCTCTCAAATCCAAGTGCTTTCACTACTCCTACAAATGGCAGCCCCTCATTAACTTGGTTGTTGCAGCAATACTCACCTAGGCCTTCTTTATGCAGGCCAGTCTAACGTGTTTAGACATTCCTTCCCAGGAGTGGACAACCACATGTATCGCTGTTACTGGATCTCAGTTCTTTCAAAGCACCTGTATCTAGCTCTATACAGGAACTGACAGGATTTCATGCTCCCAACATTTCTTCTATCCAGTTTTGTTCCCACATAAGGAATCTGCCCATCCTTCCATCTCTCTTCTGATACCGATCATCTTCCTCCCTCACTTCAGCCACAATGACAGGATGAGTTGGCATAATCAAAAGCCCTCCAGGAACTCCATTTAATATTCTTAACCTAAGTCCTTAGCATTAGTTTAGCAAAAGGTTTCTAAAACAGAGAGCAATGTAAAAACATTTTTTGAAATCTTGATTAAAGTCAGTCATGCAAACTGGCTTTCCAAATTTGTTATATACTCACTCTTAACATTCATTATCAAATAACATTTAATCAAAAACTAACTTTAAAAAATCAGGTATTATCAATAGTTTTGGAAATTTTCAAAAGACAACTTCAAATAGAAACCTATTACATCTAACATCCTGCCCCTGTTTCTCAAGGCTGCTAGAAATTACTATTATCCATTGCACATTTCCAAACAATACAATACTTCATGTCTACAGTCAGTTCAGCATTTGAAATAATTAAAAATTTAAAAGTAGCTGGAGCAGATGTTTACAGATTCTGCTTTGTCAGAGCTAATTTCTCCCAAGTGCATCTGTTGATGCTCCAATGCAGTCATGGGAAAACAGTAAGCTGGACATAGCAACTGTTAATGTGACTATTCCTTTTTGTTTGGCAACAAGAAATCCTTAGAGTTACTGATAATTAAAAAAAAATTATATCTGTTAACACACCTATTGTCTTTGGGAGGACCTTTCCAGACATTAGACAAACTTGTCTAATGCACACCCTGTGCAACCAGGTGTGTTTGTCTATATGGGGCTACAGTTTATGCCAGTGTCTAGGAAACCTGCAATACTTCTATCTTACTGATAATTAACAAACTCACTTTTTTCCTTTTCCATTGTACAGAAACCATATATTTTTCCACAACCTTTATATGGAAACCAAGAATCAGAAAGTACAATTAAAAAAAGATTTCATTTTTAATTACCGTCAATTAGCATCTAACCTCTATAAGGCAAAGCATAACTCTGCAATTTCAATGATACAGAAGAGAAATGAGAACATCTTTATATGTAACTAATTTAATTACCAAGAATCTTGGAAATTACTGGAATGGATTAAATAGCATTCAGACAAAATAATTAACGGATTATATGAAACCCATTCTCAGGGGTTTTCATTTTCTTCAAACTCTTGAAAACACGAGAGAAAAATAGCAGTTTGCATTGACAAATTCTTCATTTTGTTATCAATATACTATCAGCAAAGGCTTTCTTTTCATTAGCTGCAGAGATTTAGTATGGATATTTATTAGAATTATATAGGAACAAAGGAATTATGATGATCAACCTGGACAGATAAGACATTTGGGCAAGAAAAAGTACTATCTGTCCTGTGAAATAATCTGGCTTGTTAGAGGGAACTTTATTGGAATTGAGAATATGAATCCACCTCCCATTGCCTGTGATCTGGCCTCCCCGTGCCTCAATATATGAGGAATACTTTGGTATTTCCATGAGAAATGTGAGGAGCAAATAACCATAATGCCAGCAATGTGCTTTGGAGATAACATTACTACCATACTGAACTATATTAGATAGTCAAATTAGCTTCTCCTTCCCCATTCCTCTAAATTCTGTTGTTCTAAGAGCTAAAACAATGGATGTAAAATATCTTGAGAAAAATAAAAAAGGAAAATGTTTCCCTCAGATCTTGAATAAGTATCAGTAACTCAGTATGCCCATTTCCTGCAGACACAGGTCTGAATCAGAAGCCAAGGTACAGCCCACAGTGTCAACAGCCCCAAGTCAAAGCTCGTGAACACTGAGGCAGAAGTGCACAGTCACACCTTAGAGAAGCCTGACAGGACAATGACTCTGTTTTAGCTTCCCCCACATCTTTGGCTCTATATTCAGTATCTACTTCTTCTCTTACACTCTAAGTTGTCAAATCCCGCAGAAGAGAGGACAGTCTTTTGCGTGTGCAATAACTAGTTCAATGCGTCTTCATAGCAGTAGGGTTGTAAAGTTATCTTAGTGCAAGTAATTAATAGCAACAACAAACACACCTCCTTAAATACATTTTCTCAATGCCTCTCCCTATTTCCAGGTCAATCATGGTGTCCTAAGAGCTGCACTCTAAAAGGCAGCATCCCATCTGTTTTTGCAGTATGACCTTCACAGTTTGTGAGGAGAAATGCAAGGGCTATCATTCTCCAAGGGAGAGAGCATTTTTTGTTCAAAAACCCTCCATTTTATTTCAAAAACTACTTTAGGATTTTATGTAACAGACCTTGACATCTGTCCACATATGTTTAGAAGATGTTAGACTTGAAAACATGGAATTTTAATGAAAAGAACAAAGGGCAGGGCTTTTGCTGTCTGCATTCAATTGACAGGCAGCAAGAGGAAAAATGACTGTGACTTGCTTTAAACAGCACTGGTAAACAGCTTCCAAGATGGTGAAAGACTGTACACACAGGCTAGTTTTCAGAAGCCAAGGTGGGTTCACACTATAAGAATCAACCTATTCCTTTCACTGACTTTTCATGGGGCTTAAGATGTCACACTGGAAACAGGAACAAAGGTGCAAATGTGTGAACAGGAGATTAAACTGATGCATAAAAAGTATAGAATATTCGGAGTTGCAAGGGACTCACAAGGATCACTGAAGTCCAAATCCTGGCCCTGCAACAGGACAACCACAAGAGTCACACCATGTGCCTGAGAGCACTGTCCAAATGCTTCATGAACTTGAAGGGTTAGAACACGGCAGCGGAGTGCATGTTTCAAGACATTTGCCTGTGTGAGTCCCAGAAATTTCAAGTAGTGCTCATATTCCCACCTCCACAACCACAACACTTGACCACAGCAGAATCATAGAATATGCCAAGTTGGAAGGAACCCACAAGGATCATCAAGTCCAACCCTTATCTCTGCTCAGGATCAACCTCAAGAGTCACATCATGTGCCTGAGAGTATCATCCAAACGCTTCCTGAACTCTGGCAGGCTTGGTGGTGTGACTGCTTCCCTGGTTGAAGAACCTTTCCTTATATCTAACCTAAATCTCCTCCAACACAGTTTCATGCCATTCCCACGGGTCCTATCACTGGTCACCACAGAGAACAGATCAGTGCAGATCAGTGCAGTGCAGTGCAGATCAGAGAACAGATCAGTGCAGTGCAGATCAGTGCAGATCAGAGCCACTTTCCCCCCACAAGGAAACTGTAGACTGTGATGAGGTCTCCCCCCAGTCTTCTCCAGACTGACCAGCCAAATGACCTCAGCCCCTTCTCATACAGCTTCCCCTCTAGGACTTTCACCAACTTCGTACCCCTTCTCTGGACTCCCTCTAATAGCTCAATATCTTTCTTATATTGTGGTGCCCAAAACTGCACACAATATTCGAGGTGAGGTCACACCAGTGCAGAGCAGAGTGGGACAATCCCCTCCCTCAACCGACTGGCGATGCTTCTCCTGATGCCTCCCAGGACACGGTTGGCCCTCCTGGCTGCCAGGGCACTGCTGACTCATATCCAATTTGATGTTGACCAGGGCCCCCAGGTCACCTTCCATAGCACTGCTCTGTAGCATTTTGTTCCCCAGTATGTACGTACATCCAGGGCTCTCCCATCTCAGTGCAGAACCCAGTACAGTTTTTCTTGAACTTCATATGGTTGGTGATTAACAAGCCCTTTAAGGTTTCTTTACAGGGCTTCTCTGTCTTTGAGGGAGTCAACAGCTCCTCACAATTTAGCACCATTGGTAAATTTACTTAGTATCCCTTCCAGTCCATCATCCAAGTCATTTTTGAAGATGTGGAAGAGCACAGGGCCCAAGATGGAGCCCTGTAGGACCTCACTAGTGACAGATAACTAGTCTGATGTCATCCCATTCACTGTCACCCTCTGTGCTCAACCTGTGAGCCAATTGCTCACCCACTACATGATGTGTTTATCCATCTGAGTGCTGGACAGTTTGTCCAGAAGGATCCTGTGAGAGATAGTATCAAAAGCCTTATTGAAATCCAAAAAGATGACAGCAACTGGCTTCCTTTGATCAGCTAGGTGGATTACCTGGTCACAAAAGGAAATCAGGTTGAAGAAGCAGGACTTTCTTCTCATGAAGCCATGCTGGCTGTGACCAATGACTGCATTGTCTTTCAGGTGTTTTTCAATACCCCCCAGAAAAATCTTCTCCATAACTTTACCAGCCACTGAAGTGAGACTGACAGACCTGTAGTTTCTGGAGTCCTCCTTCTTGCCCTTCCTGAAAACTGGGACAATGTTAGCCAATTTCCACTCTGCTGGGACCATCCTGGATTCCTTTTCAAAATCATTGAGAGGTTTTGCAATGGCATCAGCCAGCAATTTGAGGATTCTCAAATGAATTCCATTAGGTGCCACTGACTTACAGGGATTCTGCTGGAGCAGCAGGTTCTGCAGGGTCAGCTGGGAGTTTATCATTCTCACAGTCATGGTCCTCCAGTTCAGGGCCCTGTCACCGTCTTAGCCCATCATGAGTGTTGAAGAGAGAGGCAAAGAAAGCGTTAAACACCTCTGCCTTGTCTCTGTCCCTATTTGTGAGTGATCATCCTCATCATGTAACAGGCCAATGTTATTTCTGCACCACATTTTGTTATTAACATGTTTTTAAAAACTCTTTTTATTGTCCTCCACATTTCTGGTCAGCTTGAACTACAGTTGAAATTTGGCTGCATGAATTTTCTCCCTACCAGGGTGAGCAGCATCTCTATTCCTCCCACGTCACCCAACTTTGATTCCACTGGGCATATACCTTCTTTTTTTGCCTTAGTTCCAAAAAAAAAAAAAAGCCAACCTTATGCTTCATCTGCTTGAGTTCCACAATTTTGGAATTGCCTGCTCCTATGCTCTGAGGAGGTGGTCCTTAAAAAAGGTGACCAGCACTGATGGACCCAGGGATTCCCCAAGGATGTGATAAATTTATTCATTTTTACATCTGTTTTAATTTTATATTTTTTAAATTTGATTTATTCTAAAGTTTTTTTATGGCAACTCACCCATAGAATAGTGTAAAATTAGTAAAATGAAAATTTGTGGTTAGGTGCTTCCACTGTAGTAGCAATTCTGTACATACAGAGCCACAGAACACCATGGACAAGATTTAAGCATTCTGAAGTCATATGCATGCAAGATTATTATCTCTTCTATGCTATACTCAGATTTGATTTCTCATTTAGGTGCATTGAAGATCTACAAGGTTTCTAGATACAGCATGATAAAAACACCTAAAAAAACCCAACTCCCTCTTTACAAGCCTAGAGAGAAATACTGCACTTCGGTGAATATGAATATAACCTAAAGAGACATGTTAAGGAAATAATACCTGAATTTACATGTCTTTGTCAAAGTAATAGTGACATAGGGAGAAGCATTCCTGTTCATCTTCCCTATCTTCAAAGTATTTGAAGTGCTCACTCACTAGAAAAAACAGGTATATGCCTTTTTTCCTGATGAGTCAAGCATATTTTCTTGCTTTGCTTTCAAGATGGGGGTAAAAAAAGTCTTATAATTGAAACCAGGTGTTTTCTGTCCTAATTTATTACATCAAACAATGATGTCACTGTAATACCATTCTAACATCATTCTATATAAGTATAAACTGGTCATCAGAAATCAGCAAGCTAAAAAAATTGTTCTTCAGCATCATAGCTTATGACAATGCAAAAAAGCAAACCCAATAATGTGTTTAAATTTTATTCATGGGCTAGGAAAAAATATAGACGTCAGATAATGTTAACAATTTTAACAAAACGTCACCAATTAAAAATAAAATGAAATCTGGGAAACCAGTCAAAATTATACTTGAAAATAATTTAAAGTAAGAAGGGGAGAACAGGAATTTTAATTTACAATCAAAAAATTACAAAAGTAATTTCAATAAGTAGGAGGAGAAAAACTACTAGTCAGCTACCCTGTACAAAAAGGCTCAGGATGGTCAACAACCCTCCAAAACAACTGGACAGAGCTTTCTTCTTAGTGGAAACCGGTACCAAATAAAAACTCACCAAAAGGCAAAAATTCATGAAAACATTCTCTATATTGACAAAGAGGCAGAAGAGTGATACAGAAATACCACAGACAGAGTCCTGTGCTTGGTACAGTGACAAAAGCAAATAGCAGAAATTTTTCAAATAAAGAGGATTGCAATGATGTTTTTGAAGGCAACAGATGAGGAAAGCAGGATAAAGGCCTGTTACACCATATCTGCCAAAATTTCAATTTTGAAGTTGTGTCTCACATGGGACAAAGTGGCTATTATTTGAAGCCGAATATATTTTATGAGTTGAAAGATGTAGAAACTGTGATCAATAACAGCCTGGAGGTCTACACATCACATGTTAGATATCTGCAAGCAATGGCTAAGAAGTGAACCAAGCAGTAAACTTCTGCAGTCCAAAAGCCTGGTTTAAATCACTGTCTTCACAAAAAGACAAACAAAGGATAATGGTATACATCATTTTATATTAATCTCACTGAATCAACTTCACTCATATTTTACCATCCCTTCCTTGGGAAATAAGATCACATTATTGACAGTTTTGCGGTGGAGTTTCTTCCAGTAATTTATTGAGTTTCAGCCTTCACAGCCTTCCTATTTTTTCATTTCACATGACATAGGTGCCGTCAGAAAACTGTATGTGTGCCTTCTTTTACACTCCCATATCTCCTACCAGTGTCTGCCCTGGGCCAAAGTTTCACCCAGACAATCCTTGTTAATGTGGCAATCCTGTTATAATCTTGAATAAGAGTATGTTGAGTGCAAACTGGTCTTTGCAAAACTGCACAGGCCAGCAATCTCATTTGGTTAGTTGGTTGGTTTGGTTTTGATATATTACTCTGTCCAGCTCCATTAGTACTCTCTGCTTCCAACTTGTTACTCTTCTATGACCTCATCCAAAACCTGCAGTTTCTGCAGTTTTCAGTGAAGGCAAACTTCTTTTCAGAACTCATGCACATTGAAGATGACCACTACTGATACTACAGATATTTCCAAGATCTACAGAATAAAAGCGCCAGGCAAAAACTAGAACATCAGCTACGAGCTGCTTATTTGGTGATATGCTCCTGGTTTTGGGACAAAAAAACCCAAACAAACAAACAAAAAAATCCCGACCCCCCAAAAAACCAAAACCAACAAAAACCAACCCCACACTCCAATGAATGGTATTTGTTCTCCCATCATTGGTGAGAACAAACATATTGAAATCAACACATAGCCATGTGAATGCTCACATATCCTAGGTGCTTTTTGTAATCATAAATAGAACCAGAATTTCTTTCATTATTATTTCATAGCTACCTGACTAAGTAAATTCTGATGAAATCAGTATTACTAAAGTCAGGGTAATAACTTACAAGAGACTAGAACACTGCAAATCTGTCCACTCCCAGCTGTCTGACAGCCAATATATTCATATCTAGCATATGTTAATGTTTTATTTGCACTGGAAATAAACTGAAATAATAATGTGCTGCAGGTATTTTATATTTTATGATCTCCCTGGTAAGAACATAACAAAAAAGGAATGGAAAAGATTATCTCTTTTCCCAGACAGTCATGACAGAATAGGTTATAAGGAGAGCAGGGCAAAATTTGGCCTACAGCAAAATTCTCATGTAAAAAAATATTTTTAATTCTCTACCAAAAAAATTACCAATATTATTTTTCCAATTTCTTCTTTAGTGCAGACTGCTACATATTGAGTGTAATATATTTTAATGAATAAAGATTTTCTTAAACATACTTTATTTTAGTATTCATTCCTCAGGAAGACTAAAACTAGATGACTCTACCATTAACTGGAATTCTCCTCATATACTGATACATTGCCTCCAGATAGAGCCTTCTAGTAGAGTTCCATAATGCATGGAGTCCAGAATAGCTAAAAACCCACTCAGCTAGGAGAGAGCGGCACTTTGATGTATGATGAGACTGAGACAGGCATAGGCACTGACACCTCCAGGCCTCCTTTGCTAACAAGGAACAATGAAATTCAAAGGACATGGGGAAGGAAGAAAGGAAACATAGGAACAAAATATTCTGAGAAGTCCAATTACTGTAAGCAGTACTTCAATGCACCGTAAGGTGTATTTTAATTTACATAGAACAACACACATACAGGGTATGAGTTTCCTGCTCAGAGGGGAATTCCAAGTGAATTGCAAGTGAAAAGACTCAGTTTCCCTCCTGATGAGGAATACTGCCCAGCTTTCAAAGAGCAAGGGTCACTCGAGACTACGAGCTTGGCAGCAAAAATCCACTGACAATTCTGTCACTGGCCATGTAACAGATATAAACCAAATATTGCTAGGGTGTAAGAGTAGCGTGAAACTTTCTATAGCTTTACAATGGAAAATATATGAGAGACTGAGCACCTTGGGTCAAGGGTGAGACTGGCCCTGACTACGAAAGCCGAGTCCCTCCAGTGTCTTCAACTGGCTTTCAGTCCAGCACAGGAAAGGCCCCAAAGTATTCTTAGACTGTCTGAGCTTCCTGAGATGTTACACATCCCAGAGAAGCAAAGGCTCTGAGACCTTCCCAATGTGTGCAAACTCCTGATGGAAGAGAATGAAGAGGAGGCTTTTCTCAGTGGTGCCCAGTGAAAGCACAAGAGGCAATGGGCCCAAATTAAAACACACAAGAAAATACTTCTCTACTGTGAGGGTGACTGAGCACTGGCACAGGTCACCCAGGGAGGTTGTGGAGTCTCCATCTGTGTAGATATTCAAAAGCCATCTGGCCACAGTCCTGGCCAGCCTGCTCTAGGTTGCCATGCTTGAGCAAGAGGGTTGGACCTGGAGTCCTCCAAAGGTCCCTTCGAAACTCAACCCTTCTGTGAGACTCTGAGATTGTAGGAACTATGCTGGATTCACAAATTACACATAAATCAATTATGCTTTTCTACTATAGTTTTGTAAATCTAAAATAGTTCCACTGATTTTGTTGACCTATGTGAGTTCAAGGACATGCTTTTTCCCTTTAAAAAATATTTCACTAGAAAAATTTATTTGTGTCCTATTTCTAAATGAATATAAATACTAAATTTCTTTTGAAGTCACAAGAGTTGCCGAAGTAATAAAATGGTTTAAACAGTCCATAAAGTGCAATGTAATTCATCTCAGTAGTACAAGTGGGTATATAATGCTTTTTATCTGTCACTCCAACATGATACTATCATTACATGTGATGCAAAAGCCTGAGAAATAAGGTTGATGTGAATAATTTCAGCACTGAAAATCCAGAAAGTAGAGGCTGAACAGATACAATTCTGATAAATACTAAATAACTTTCAGAAGTTCTGCATGCTGACTACAGGACGTTATAATAAAGAACATGGCTCTAGGGAACAATCCAGTGCTGGTTATATTCCAGATAGTTTTCAGGACTATTCTGAAGTAAGTTAATTTATCTGATTTTACATATTAAAAAAACCTCTCAATATAATGGAATTTATGCACTTGTGTTATTTGCACTTGTGTTCTTTAAAAAGTGACATATAAATATTTATAATCAAAAAGCAACTAATTTTTTGCATTAGCCAGAATGTTGCTTCTCCTTTATATTCTAAAATGTGCATTTTTTATAAAAGCTATGATAAATTACTAATCATTGCTTCACTGCTAAAAACGGTCTCTTCTTCCTTTCAACTCATGAGTTTTCTGGCTTTTACCCTTCCGATTCTTTCTGACCTTAATGACGGGGGAGTCAGCGGGTGGTTGCAGGGTGCTTGGTTACTGGCTGGGGTTAAACCATGACAGCAGCATAGGCTTAAGTCCACAATGCTTCAATTCACCCAGATAAATGATGATTTTCAGGGTAAGCTTAATCAATATTTCTTAAGTTTCTAGATGAAAATTTTGCACTCTTGCCAATGGCCAATTGCTGCACAAAGGAGAAGCAGATGGGTTTTCACAGCTCCTTCTCTCTGAGTCAGTAGGTTACAAGTACTGGAGCTTGCAGAAGAGTGTCTAGCTTTGGGGAAAAAACAGTGCATCATGAAGAGCAAGAGGGGAAATCCCTTTAATTTTAATCATGAAATTAAAAGTACAACAGGTTGCTGCAAAAGAAACCTACACATGTTATAAGAGCCACAATGTTCATATTTCTGTCTTAATTATTTTGTTCAAAAAATTCTTCCCAAGTTATAGAACCCCTTTACACACTTTCTCTCCATGGCTGCTAGCATCAGAACTGTAAGCTGATCCAGTACAAGCCTATGCTTCACACAGTTGCTTAAAAGACTTGTGTTAGAGTGTAAATTTGGCTACAATGCACCAGAAACCCATTAAATGTCCTGTTTCAGAAGAAAAACAGGTGTATGAAAAAATCACAACCTGCAGATTTAAGCATAATCACTCAGAGTTTAACCTCTACTGGAATCTGTTGGGATAGATTTAAATAGTTTGGGATTAGGTCTCTAAGTATCTACAGTGTCACTGGGAGGAGGACAGTGATGAGAAAACAGCAATTTCTTCCTGGAGATCAGTCTTTGGTGATGGGGATTACTGCACCAGATACTGGTACAAATATCACTTCTGGCCTTAAAAAAATGAAAATCAGATAGTTTTTAATAATACATTACCTGCATTTAAAAAAAAAATGCATATAGCACATAGTTATTGGAAGTGATGTCTCAGTGTTAATACACCGACTAATAAAAACATTACTATAATTAGATTTGCTGACCAAGCACCAATTGTCTCAGCTACTAAGACATTGGCAGTCTTTCCACAATTCACTTAAAATAAATGAACCTGTCCTTGTACTTCTTAAACCAAGTCTGTGGTCTAAAGCAATATTTGTAGGGTCAGTAGTAGAGTTTAATCTGTCCACAATTCGTATCAGTGCCTATCACCATACAATGCATTTATCTCTGCAGAGCAGAAAAGAGTTTAATGATCTTTTGCACATACCTTCTCAGAAAGGTTTACAATTCCACTGAGCATAGCAAAGAAAGTAGTCTCCACAATTCTCCACAGGAAGGTTCCACTGAACTAAGATACATGCTTTGGTAGCTGGAGTGAATTTTGCATTGAATAGCTTGTCCTCAGCTGAAACATATATCCAACACACTGGTCCATTTATTTGCCCTAGAAGACTGCTGCTTCTTTTAGCCCATTACAGCTAATAGAAAACACAGTGATAATTTGCATGCATTGCCATTCCTTATGCTACCAGCATCGACATTCCCACAAGACAAAACAGTGCAAATTGTCTGAATGTCCTCAAAGGGGAGAAAGGTCAGCGTTTGGTTTGTTGTTTGTTTTGTGGGGGTTTTTCTCTTTGGCTCACAAGAAGAACCAAAGTCAAAGCAATATTAGTTAAAAAATAAAAAATCTAAACCATTCCTTACTAAATGTTCTTCCCTGAACTAAGCATTTAAGAAAAACATGACGAGTTAGTTGTGCTGAAATTTCCGAAGTGTTAAAAACATAATCAAACAAGATACAACAAATCTCTACTCTCCAAAATGTAAATGCTGGGCTGAAGTTCAATTCCCAAGACTTGGCAGGATGGGAAAGAAAGTCTCTTAGCATAACTGCTTAATTACAGAACCAGGCTTTAAAATCCAGTACTTTACATTCCTATCTGAAACACCTGATATTCATCACAGTAACTGATGTAAAGACTAACCTCACAACTTTATCTGTCTAAAACTTCAGTATTCAATATAATCACTGGGCTTCCTATACAATCCATGGAAGGAGATGTCCACTTCTGAAAGGCAATTCATCCCATCCCTTCCAGCCCCTCTCAGCACCAAGCACCCTCTGAAGGTGCCACTCTCTTTCACTGGCTATCAAGAGAGCCAAACTGGTGATGTCCACAACTAGTAAATGATACACAACAGGTCAATGAAACAGCAAATGACAGGAGGCTTGAAAGTTACAGTCTGTGCCCCCCCTGCAGTCTGAGTGCTAGCACACGTCATGGTGCAATTTTGGCCTGTATCAGCCAAGATGCTGTGAAGCAGTGCCAGGCATGGCTGGGGAGACAGCCTTGATCAGAGTCAGCCATCTGCATGCAGATAATCTGTTGGGGGAAGGGGGAAGAGAGTTTAGCCATGTAAATTGGAGCCACAAGTGCCACTCAGCCACAAGGCCGTAGAACTGTGTCTGTGCTATTTTAATTACTAGTGTATATAAAGTCATTTCAGATTATATTCCCAAATTCTGCATGCCTAAAGCCAAGCAGAATGACCCTATCTTTGATCACTTAGGGGTTAATAAATAAATAATTAAATAAATAAATACAATTAAAAACCCAGAAAGCCTGGTTGCTGACCATTGTAAAAGCCTGAAGTGCTGTACTCAACTCTTCCCTGCCAGCTGCCACTAAATCAGACCTCGTTCTTTTGATTTTTGATGACTTTGTTCAAACACCAGCAGAAGAAAGGAATAATTGAGAAAGGAAGCACTTAGCTCTGGCGGAGTGAGACACGGCCACAAGGCTGGCACAGCTGCCACTGCCCGGGCACTTCTACTTACATAACAGTTTGGCAGAAACAACCCCGAGCAAGAGTCATGTTCACCAAGCACACTGACCTCAGTCAGCTCAGACCCTGAGCTGAAGACACCAAGAGGACAGAATACAGCTGACACATATATATGAACTCAGAGACAACTCAGCATTTCCACCAAGCTGGCCAAAAGAATAAGTCACAGTCCTGCATCTCCATTACCTCTAACTTCCACTTTTTCACTGGAATATAACTAACTACCTTGCCAATGGGACTCCAACTTTCATTCTCCACCCTTTGGTCCCAGGAATTTAGCCACTTCAAAAATGGTTTGATTTATTTAAAAGTCACTTTAAATAACCTAGATGAAATTAGGAACAATTTTTCAAAATCAATTTTTACTTATATTTTCTGATCTAATTATTTTTCGAGTAGTTTGTCAAGAGAGTTAGTTATAAATTGCATTATGTACTGGCATAAAATTCACAACACTGAAAGATACAACATTTTTCATAATATTAAGAATATCAAACAGGAAATATCAAAGTAAACTTTACACTGTGCAGTACCAGAACTGTATCTTAATTTGAAGGAGAAGTATTAATGCTGTATGACAAGGTCAGTGTCCATATGCTCATTCGCATTTCTTCACTCTTGTCAAGACTCCTAATAAAAGCAACTTTGGAAGACATCATATGATGTGAGTGTTTCCCCATTAACATCCCAACTTAATTCACAGGCAGTACATTAGAAAAACATACTTCAGAAGATCAGGTTTTAAAATTCTGCAAACATGGTCAGAGATTCAAATAGTGTCAAATAGAGGCTTGAATGCCACATATCTCACACCCCTGAATTACCAATTCCCTGAGTCATCTAATATGCATGGAAATTCTGTGTAGCTGGTTAAAAAAAAGTATTTGAATTCTCATTTCCTCTTAATTAGAATTAATCTACTTGAGTAAGTTAATAACGTTTTATGAAATGGAATGGTTTGTGTAACTTCTAACACAATTAAATATTAATAAATTCCTGTGGGAGCTAGATCAATGGAGTACAAAACGTCTTCCTGAATTTTATCTCACAACATGTCATTTTAACCAGTTATGTATTTCTCTATACTCTGTAAGAAATTTTATACGCAGTAGAAGAGTGATGAAAGCCCACAGAAAAATCTCAACATTCACAGAATAAAGAAGTGTGTTCATCTCATGCTCAGTTTCAATAGTGGATTCTACCACAGTCTATAATAACTAACCATCACATATGGAATACACGTAATCAATGTGTAGTCCATCTAAGTAGTGAATAAACCAAAATTCCCCTTCTCTGGCCCTATTTACAACAAAACCAAAATGCTATAAAACCAAAAAGTAATCATATATCCCAAATGACAATATTAAATAACTTTCATTTATTTTCCTGTATAATTCTTTTATGACCTTCTGTGAAAGAACATTTCTAGGTGTCTGGTTTTTGCTGGTCTCTTGGGTCTAGATAAGCTTTCTCTTCCCTTAATTACAGAAGAAGAATCTTAAATCTGAACCTCCATTTCTGGCACTACAATATAAGGCTGGAAGTACACTCTTCTTGCGATAAAGGTGTTAGACACTGATCAAAACAGACACCAGGCAATTTTTCTTGAACTTCGGTTTGGTATAAAAGATAGACAATGGAAGACAAATGCAGAAAGCTTTTTAATTAGCTTTTTTCTTTTAAAACTTTGATAAAAAATACCTATGCTTAAAAAAAATACAACTAAAATGAAACAAAATATCCCAAAATGAAAAATTAAAATCTTCTGGTTATCAATTTCCCAGAATACTTCAGAGAAGTCCAAGTTCCCCAATTCCTCAACCCAAATATTTAATTCCCTGACCAGTTCTTTTACTGACATATTTACAGAAAGATTCATATTCTTTAAGATTTCAAAGTATTCATTAGAAGAAAGCACAACAGTAAAACTTACATTGACATTCCTTGCAGCACTTGCCATCCACATAGGCCAGGGCAGAATTAAGTGGACAGTCAGCAAGGGGGCAAATCAAAGCCTCGCACTGCACCGTACCGTTCTAGAAGAATAAAAGGTGCTTAACTGGTAGTTATATTTAGCAATAGCAGAGATGTTCTCAACTTGAAAAATCTATTTTTAAATGCAGTGAATTCTCTAACAACACCGAAAAAGACATTTCAACACAGATCTTTTAATAACTAAATGAACAGAAACTATACTTTTAGAATGTCACACATGCAATCTTTTAGACACGAATCGTGTTCTTTGAAATTATAATGATCCCTTTTTTTTTTAAGAGGCAAATCTATTTGGAGGCAAAACATTCAGGTTTTTTGTTGATTGGCAGACAGATTACTGTGAAATAACAATTTCACAGATAATACTCTGCCTTCTGATTTTTATGTGAGACAATATATTTCTAAAAAGGTAATAATATTATAGCTGCAAGAAAAATCTAAGACAAAAATATGTAATGCATTTAATACTAAATTCAAAGAATTTTAAATATGTATCAGCCAGAATTGATACCATAAAATACCAAAAGTGAAATTAATATCCCTTCAGAAATATAAAGATCAAAAAAATTTAAGCTTTAAGAGACCCATTTAGCAAATTATAGATAGCAGCAAATCAATCTAAGGTGCAGTACAGACAACAACAGCCTTTTCACTGATTTCTAATGGCCTTTGGATTAGGCATTTAATGAGTTCAAATTAAATGAATGAGTTTTACATGAATGGACAATAACACAGATGCCATGGGTTTGGTACCTGAAAGGATACTTGCAATCACTTCTGGAGTTGTGATACCTCTGGGAATCTTCCATCCACCAAGTCTTTTTCATTTGTAATATAACAGAGTTTACATATGACCCTGACATTTTACTCTTTATTGCTTACTGAGATGTAACCAAAGGCAACCAAAGGGAATCAGACACAAGGGATCTATTAAATCATTTGCCAGGAAAAAGACTGTGTTTATAGTGACAAAAAGCAGAGAATCAATTATCCAGAGAAACCATTTGCAACTCAGTGCATGGGAATAACATGATAGCTAAGTATATCGCATAGCATCTGCATATGGTAACACAAAATACAGGAAATACACATACTACCACTACTGAAACAGTAGGGAAATATATTTATGTAGTGTGTTTCTGTGGCTGGGTTTTGGTAGTGGGGAGGCTACAGGGGTGGTTTCCATTAGAAGCTGCTAGAAGCTTCCCCTGTCCTGTGGAGCCAATGCCAGCCAGCTCCAGCACAGACTTCCTGTCGCTGGCCAAGGTCAAGCCAATTAGAAGTAATAGTAACACCTCTGTGATAACATATTTAAAAACAAAAGATAGTTGCACAGAAGAAAATTGCAACCAGGGAAGAGCAGAGTGAGAACATGGGAATAACAAGACACCAAGGTCAGTGCAGAAGGAGGGGGAGGAGATGCTCCAAGCACTGGAGCTGAGGCTCCTGTAGCCTGTGGTGAAGACCATGGTCTGCCCCTGCAGCTCATGGAGGACCATCAGGGTGCAGAGACCCACCTGCAGCCCATGGAGGAGCCCATGCTGGAGCAGGTGGATGCATGAAGGAGGCTGTGACCCTGTGGGAGGTCCAGGATGGAGTGGGGTCCTGCCAGAGACCTGCGGCCCATGGAGAGGGAAGCCCACCCTGGAGCAGGTTTTTCCCGGATAGGACTTGTGGCCCCTGCAGGGGACCCACACCGGTACAGCTCATTCATGAAGGACTGCACCCCATGGAGGAGTGACCCATGGGACAGCAGTTTGAGAGGAACTGCTGCCTGAGGGATGGACTCATGCCAGAGAGGCCCATCAAGGACTGTCTCCTGTGGGAGGGACCCCACGGGAGAAGGGGAAGGACTCCTCTCCCTGAGCAGCAGCAGAAACAACAACTGACTGTAACCCCCATTCCTCGTCCCCCTGCACTGCTGGACAGGAGGAGGGAGAACATGGAAGGAAGGAGGGGTGGGGGGAATGTGTTTTTAAGACTGTTTTATTTCTCACTCTTTGGCTCTTATCCTGTTAGTAATAAATGTAAGTATTATCCCCACTTTGAGTCTTGTTTTGCCTGTGAAGGTAACCAGTTACTGACCTCTCTCAGCTTTTATCTCTACTCATGAATTCCTAGCTATTTTTTTTCTCTCTCCTCTGTCCAGTTGCACAGAAGAGTGAGAGAGTGGCTTTAGTGGGTACCTGGTATCTGGCCAGGGTCAACCCACTACAGTCTTTTTGGTGGCCTATATGGGGATGACCAAGGGGATATTCCATACCACATGACGTCAACCCAGATGTAAAAGCTGAGGCAAGGAGCAGGACCGGAGGCACTCATTGTCTCTGATGGCTGCCTGCTGACAACCATACGTGTTCTGGAGCCCTGCTTCTCAGAAAAGTGGTCGACCATTGCTGCTGTGGAGGTTTGAAAAAGGCTTTTCCTCAGGAGGTATTGTTTTTCATACTGAACCAATTAACAGCCTGTATGCTCGTGTGGAAGTTACATGTTCACAGAAATGGAAGAGAAGGGGTTAATTCTGGACCGTGTGGCTAGAAGCAGAAGCAGCCATGCTCTGAGCGTGCTTGGTATGGCCCAGGGCTGGGGGGTCTCTGCCCCCTGGCTCCTGCCAGCTGGGCCAGGAGCAGCCAGCCATGCAGTGGAGCACCCCCCCCGCTGAAACCGATGACCGAGGAGGACCCTAAAGGATCAAGGAAGGCCTCCAGGTCGAATTTACTCCACTTTGCAGAGACGGGGGAGAAAACCGACAGCAAAATGTTCAATCAGCCAGGCAGAAACCTGCGATGGAGCACAGATAGCGCTGGAACTGAGCCAGCGAGGGGTGGCCAGAGCAAGCCAAGCTGCTCAGCCATGAATTCTGAGGTGGAGGCAGCCACGGAACAAACTTCTGCAGAGGAGTAGCCCGAGCTATCACAACAGCTCAGAACAGAGAGGCCCCCTGCAAAAGGTCAGCAGCACCAGTGAATTGGTTGGAGTCAATTCTAGGGTAAGAGCTAAACTAAGAACCCTTAAAATTCTTTTACCCTGAGGAGGAGTGAAATCTTCGAAGAATCTTCGAAGAAGCTCCCCGAAGGCTCAGGCTCGAGGGAGCCAGGATTTCCACAAAGTAAAAACAGGGGATAAAGACAAGATAAGAGACACTTAATAGTGCCACAAGAAATTAATTTAGAAGAACTATAGTTTGAAAGCGAAAAAAAGGACTTCTCCTTTCTTCTTGGACTCTTTTTGAAAGAAAGGAGAGACTTCATCTAATGTAATATATTATTTTACTGTAGAAGTAGTTGTTATATATATATGTATGTATGTAAATAAACTTGTAAATATTTCCCTTCCCCTAATACCAAGTTGTATGTGTCTGAAAACTTCTTCCCTTTCACATTAGAACAAATCGTAACAACCCCTTTAAATTGGCCTTTTTGAAATTCCTGTGTTTTTCAAACCACCACAGCTGCTTATGAGAAGTAGAGATTAACTGCTAGCTCCTGCTTTGTGCACGCTGCCTTTGCTTTTTTTTTTTTACATAAATATAAACTGCCTTATCGCAACCCACGATTTGTTTTGTTTTCTTTTCCCACCTTACTCTCTCCCCTGTGCTGCTGTGAAGGGGAGGGATAGAGCGGCTGGGTGGGCATCTGGCGTTCAGTATTTATCAATACTATTCCTTAGATTTAGATCAAGTATTAAAGCACTTTGTTGTTATTACCTAGCATACATCTGGAAGTTCTCATTATTTGCTTCAATAAAACTAATCAGAGGAAACACTGGAGTTCCTGACTCTCCACTCTAACTGTAGCCATACCATGCAAGTGCAGTTCTTACAGCCATCCGTCCAGGATTCAAACTCTCTGTAAGTCGTGCCTTTCACTGTGCATGTCCTTTCACAGTAGCACTGATCCAACTTGTTCATCCTCTGTTCAGCTTGAGACAACTATATAGTTCAGAAAAAAGTTTTGAATTTTTAAGTTGTTTTCACCTTAGTAAAAACACAATTCAAACTATCCCCCTTATCATCAAGAATGCAGATGAGAGAATACATGTAGGGAAATGCAGTCAAAGACACTAAAACAGTTATTGTTAAATATGATTAAACCATGAGTCATTCAGAGACGGAAATTAAGAAGTAAGACACAATGCACTTCATCTTTCTCATCATCATCACATCAGAGCCATCATGAAACAAAATGAGTAGGTCAAGATGGATACAGCTCCCTTATTTCTCATCTTTGTATGTGTGAACTGATCAAGAATCTTGCTCTACATTAAGTCCTTGCAGACAGTAGGTTAGAGGGCAAAAGACCAAAACTTGAGTAGAGTGGCCAATCTGCAAATTGTAAAGCTCCAAACCAACATGTTAGCAATTGTTTCTGCACTTCAGCCAAAGCATTTCTAACATTTGTGTATTGAATCAGACAGGTAATAGCATTCCTGCTGATATCTAAAGAACTGACATTTAAAATCAGAAGACTAGTCTATTTTCACTGGCAGACATGAATGGTTTTGGATTCTACAGGAAAGAAAGAAGAAAGTCCTGCTTTGGATTCTTAATTCCTTGCCTTGCGTATATTTTGTCTGAATATGCCTTTGGCAGCTCAGGTCTAGAAAAGTCTTGTTAAGTCTTGCTGCAATAAACACTAAAAACACAATTACCTATTTCATTCTAGGTTTATTGATTTATTAGCTTGATAGAGTTTGGATATCTCTGAGCCCTTTCCTTGCCCAGGGACTTAGATATTGTCTACTGTTAAAATACACAATTCTATAAAAATATTAAAACCACAAGAAAACTCTCTGAACTGAGAATCTGTATGTAGAGACACTTGGCATGGCTATATAAAGATATAATACACCATGCAGGGATGTTTTACACACACTCATGTGCACATCCCCATATAAGCATGAAAAATCTACAAAGACAGCAATTTAGGACTGATAGTCCTAATTTCTCCCATGACTTGAGTCCTAGTAAACATTACCTTAGCTGATGTTTTGGCTAAGATGTCTTGAAGTTCCATAATTTTCTGCACAAGTCCATGGAAGTCATTACAAGTTGGGCATGCTAGAATAATAAAATCAGTGCTTTAATCAAAAACCAAACAAACATGTATTCACAATAGGTTCAATCACGCCAAAGTTGACAACCAATACACTTAAAATTCAAGGGTTTAAGAAAGCTTGTAGGATAGAAAGAAGGCACAAAGAACACCTTTCATTTTACGATACAAGAATTAACAGACTTACTGCGATTAAGGTCTGGGCATTGAGAAATAAATCCTTGAGGCATGACAAGTAATTGCACATCTTGCATTATGCCCTATGTGTAAGAAGAGGAAAAAAAAAAAGGATACATTATTTTTACCTGTCAAAATTATGTTTTCCATTCATCATGTAAAACATTAAAATCCATGTAGAAAAGCTACCTGATAAAAACAACATTTATGAATAAAAAGCTTCTTGCCTGGGCCCAATTCAGTGATAGAAAAATAAACAGAAACTAAAATAGATAGATGTACAGACATACTGAATAATTTTTAAAGACATGAGATTAAATGTCAAGATGTAATTATGTGGCAGAAGTTTGGTGGTTTTGAATTCATTGTTATTTTTAGTTAGACACAGCAGTAAAGCTTGAAAATGACCTTTAAAAGTAATTCAAAACAGGTGCAGTTTCAGTTACTTTTAAATAAAATGCAAATTTTTTACTAAGCTATAACTCTTAAATAGATCTGAAGATTAAAGAAACGAGAGCCAGGAAAGATACATTCATGTCAATCCTTAATGTTTTTGTGCTGGTTTTGGCTGGAGTAGAGTTAATTTTCTTCACAGTATGACCCTATGTTTGAGATTTGTGCTGGAAACAGTGCTGATAACATAGGGATGTTTTAGCTATTGCTCAGCAGAATTTACACAGGAACAAGGCCTTTTCTGCTTTTCATACCGACCCACCAGCAAGGAGGTTGGTGGTGCAAAAGGAGTTGGGAGAGACACAGTCGGGACAGCTGACCCCACCCGACCAGGTGTGGGGTCATATTCCAGATGATATGCTGTAACGCACAGCATTTAAAGCTGGGGCTAGAAGAAGGAAGCATGGGACATTCAGAGCAATTCCCCCGATACCTCCTGAACCTTCTCTTCTCCAGGCTGAACAATCCCACCTGTCTCAGCCTCACACCATACGAAAGATGCTTCAATTCCTTAATCATTTTATTTCAGTTCACTCCTTTCCTTTCAGGGAATGTATACCTTAAAATAACCATGTGCAATATTCCTCTGTCCCAGCCAAAAGGTTGTACCCAAAGGCAAGTTCATGAAAGGCTTCTCCACAACTCTTTCATAAATTCTGAAAAGGAAAGGAAAAGTATAGTCCCAAGATGTTATCATTCAATTTATGATCATTCAATTTCCAGAGCTGGAATATTCAAAGTGTGACAAATTCTTGTAAAACAACACTCTTTACTTACTTATTGCAGTCCACGTGTAAAATCAAGTGAGAGGCACTGATTGCTAAGGAAAGTCTGTGCCATTTATCATCTGCCAAAATGTATGGGAATACTTCTGTGTGGGAGCGATGACTGCCTGAACGATAATGCAACCTGATTTCATTTCGATGACCACTGCTTTCCAGTTCCAGGTACCTGTATCATAAATACATCATCGTGTCATGGACCATTTTTATCAGCACAGCAACATTTTACATAAGCCATCTTCTCATCATCATGCAGCATCTACTTAAAAGAGGGAGAAAAACAAGCAAGGAGATACAAAGACAAAAGCAGACTCTTTTCAGATTTCCACTGCATCTTTCTTCTCAATGACAAATAATAGCAGATTACAACTCGTAACAACTTACAACAAGGTAAGTACATAAGATTTCAAGCCAAATGTTTTTGCTTCTAGCAACATTATTTTCCAGAACATGATCTGATTGCAAGTATTATGCTATTATGAATAGTTGCCTCATATCCTGAAAGCACAGTAAGGATACTCTGAAGGCATGTTCAGAGTATGAACCCCAAGTTTTGCAGTAGGGACATCATTAGCAATTACCAATCAGGGAAGTAAGGACTGAGATTGAACACTGCTTTGTTTGCTTTCATGTGTACTGTTACATCTCCTTTTATTTTTTGTAATAAAATTTCTCCAAAGAAACATAAAATCAATAAATGCTAACTCTTCAGAAAAATTTATATATATGTGTACATATTTGCTTTGTTAAATAAGTATGTGTATTTGTGAGGTGGGTGTGTGTATACATACAACTCTATATGTATGCACATATACATGTAAATATGTACAGATATGGTAAAAACCCAGCAGTGCAGCTGCGCCAAAATAAGTGTACCCTTCACAAGATTTGCAGATTGCAAATTCAAGCTTTGATGGTGAAATTTTAGCAGCTTAATTTTAAAAGCATTCCGTAACAAACTCAGTTCTTAGACAGGCTGGTTTCTTGCATGTTGGAACTCTTCTGGGAAAAAGCTTGACAAACTATTTGTCTTTTAAAGTAGTAAGCTTCTCATTTTAAAATTCCCCCAAGAAAATACTTTTTACACAGGAAAGGAAAAACAAAATGGAGCTTCTCTAAAAATCATACATAACATACAGCTAAAAAAACAAGGAAAATAACAACATATGTGGTGAGATACACAACAACTGAGAGAATGGACAGTTCATTTTTGTCTATTTTTGCGGTTACATCTGCAATCAGGCATGACAGTGGCTTGTAATCTGAGTGCACATGTTCCAGGGTGATGTCATTTACTTAAACAGGCTATCTATATTAAGGAATAGACACGATAATCAGTACAGTTTTGAGGAGTGAAGTTGAGGCCAAATCAAAACTATCTTGTACAATCATTATCCCTAGGAAGAGAGGCTGGGCTCACCGTACAGCTCTCCTTTCTTCAGAGTGTTTCACAGTAGAACTATTTTTTTGCAAATCCAGCAAAGGACAATTTCTTCTTCATCCTTAGTATTAACAAAGAAGTTAACTAATTTCAGATATAAATTTTATAATTTGAGACAATTTACCTTCTCATGGCCCAAAACCAATTTTTGCATTGGCAAGAAGTGGAAACTAACAGAAGGCCAGGCTGAAAAAAAAATGGGCAGTAATGGCAGGACATCAGTCAACTTAATAACCTCCTTCATAACTCAAGCTTCAAGGATAAAAATAAGGTCACTCCCAACCTAACAGAGAAGGGTAACATTATAGAACAGGACTTCTCCAGCAACTTCTAAGTGTCTCCATCCAGTCGCAGACACAAACTGGAAAATGAAAGGCAGGGATACGTTGAAAAAGGCTTCCTGGTAGAACCAGCAGCTACCTACTCATTTGAAGTCAATGACAGAACTGATGCCAGATCACAGAGAGGCAGGCAGGCAGGGAAAAAACTACACCTGTAGACACACAGTTGGTACAGAATGTACTCGTGTTGTCCCTTATGCAGGTAAGATAATGAATGAAACATGGCTTTGCCAATAAAAAGAAGACACTGCCGTACAAATTTCACAAAATAAAAACTGCTGAGAGAGGATGCTGACAACTGATGATGCTGTAATAAGCAAGGAAATCTGCTGACACCAAGTCCTGCAAAAACTGTGGACACTTGGGATTTTGTTTTAATGGTGATTAATGCACTGTTTTGATATTCACAGACAATCTCTTGTTCTTCCATTTGGTAAACTAACAAATACAACTCCCTTCTAAAGGAGAAAATATGCATCAAAGTGAAAAAGAAAATAACAGCCATTAGGAGAATTAGTAGGAGAATAATTTATGGTTTATTAATAATCTGTAGAGGCAGTAACAAAATACAATGAGAAAAGCAAGTGGAATGATAGCCAGAACTATATTGCTTTCAGCTTGAACTAATGCCATAATGCTGAAACACAGGGAAGTGAAAGTGAATTATTTCCACCTAATTACTTACAAAATACTGTGCTTGCTATCTCACTTTTCTACATCTGTTTAACTGCCTGGACTTACATGGCTCTGTCTCAGTCTCATGAGCTTCAGAAGATGGGACAAGCCTCAGCACTGACAAACTCATTACAGGTGAAAATGCAAAGTTTGCCCAGAGTGAGGTTTCTTGTTCCGTCTGTGAGGCTGTAACACTTGGGTGCACACTTTCCAAAAGTTTTGAAGAGTCTTTGAGTAAGTATACTAAGCATTAACAAACACACCTGGGGTTTAAAAATTCATTTCTGGTGACAAAAATACTGTACACTTCTCTGTACGCTCAGGATTGCTAATCATTGAGAGGGAAAAGAGGATGATTTCGGTTCCTAAATGACTTTTTAAAGGAAACAATAACTGCATTGTACTGCAGTCTTCTCCTAGCCAAGAATTTCATTACTGAAAAGCTTCAGGGGAACCTCATCAGCTGAGTCACTGGTTCCTCGTCCACACCAGCCCAGAACAGCCTACTCATCACAGGGAGAGCAGCAGCCAAAGATGTCCCATTATAAATGTCACTGATGCTTCTTCCAACAAGCTCCAAGGTGCTCTTCTATGCTGCAGAAGGCAAAAAGCTCTTGGAGTGAAAAATAAACCCCAATGAGAAACACAATAGCAGAACCTGCTCCCCACTTCTAATGCCCATAATCTCTGTGGTTGTTTAATCAATACCAGCGTATTTGATTTTAACCTGCAAAAAACCACACACGCATTGCATTGGGTTAAACTGATTTAACTTCAGAGGGAGATCATACATGCTTAGGTGTTACTATGTTTGACACGCAGAGAAGAAAATGCCAACCTGGAAAAAAAGGTTGTTACATCTCCATAGATGTAACATCTCCAAAGGCAGCAGCCAAGGCCCCCACTGCAGATCAGCCACTCTGCTTGGAAACCAGCCAGTCAGCGATCCCTTACGTACTACGGATGAACGTGTCTTCGTAAGAGGAAGAAATTTGTTTCAAATGCCCCAGAGGAATTTGAGACAGAAAAGAGTGATGTGTTCTCTGCTGCCCAGCACTGATCTATTGTAACTGCATAAGAGCTAGGAGTCAGCAGATCTGCTCAATTGTCAACAGATCAGCTCTAATGACCATCCTGGCAAAGGGCACATGATCACAACCAGCCCAGGCAGGACCTGCTCTTTGGGCTGTGACAGACCAGCTCAAGGGAGACTGTGGGAGTCAGGATGTACAGCAAAACGCTAGAGATTTAGGAAGTGAAACACCAGGTGGTCCTGCTGCACACAGTATCAGTCTTTGACAAGAGGGAGGTATGGCCATTCCAGCTAACAGCCAGCGTGGGCAATGCCAAGTCTTTGATGGCTCACTTGTTCATTTGGCATCCTTGCTCACACAACAAATGCACAGTGTAACTGCCCACTAATAATTTTAACTTCATTTTACAGCATGCAGACAAATATTTTAGAAGCTAAAGGCAAGATATCATGTCTGTTGCTTATTAATTTATTACAGGGTCGTTTTTTGGATTGTTTCTTTAAACTTTTCCTACTTAAAGTTATAGGTATAGTGTTAAAAGAGTTCTTCATGGCTCTTCAATCTACATTAAAAAGGAACACCAATAAAATTAAAGACAAATATGTACTTAAGAAAAAAATTAAAATCAATTACATATAAAGCTCCATTACATATAAAAATATCTTCATTTGAAGATTTTTATATGAAAGTTCTGGCTTTTTTGTTAGGTATAATTACATAAAACAAACAAAAAAAAAAAGAGATCCTTTTCAGTAGACCCTACTCATTGCAAACTATGGCTACAATAGCAGTAACTTATTCTGCTAGGTGTAGATTATGAAGATGTAAAAGCAATTCACGCAGCACCACTACCACATTCAGCAACGCATTATTTGCTGTTTTCCATGGTATGACTGGGCAGTCAGGAGTGTGAGCCTTATTCTTCTATTTGGAAGTAACATTAAGCATTTTGAAACATTAACTAGGAGTTTTTAAAGCTTGGTGCATCCCCAAGGCTAGGAAACAAACACATGAGACTGTTCAAATCCTTCCCATCAGTGTCCCCCTCAGTGTCTGTACCTGATTCAAACTAATAAAGCACATGGGACAAAAATGGATGTCAATAAGATACTGCTTCTATCACCATCTTGCAGCCCCTCATCTGATTTCAGTAGGACTGCTGTGGTCTGGAAGCCTTTGCTGGCTTTAAAGTCAAGACCTGCCTCTCACCTGAGAGATCTCTCTGCTTACTTCGCAAAATTTGAGGTCAACTCTGCCTCTAAATCAGGGAGGAAAAATCTTCCCCCCCTCGCACACTCTGAATAGCTTCTGCTGAGTTTAGTGCTATGATTCAAGAGTCCCTGGCTGTAACAAGATATCCCAGACCCTTTGATGCTACTGCTGATGAGAAGGCAAGGCTCCCAGCCAGCCTTCCCACAGCACTTAATGGAGGAGCCAGGTGCCACAAGTAGGAACTGAGGTCCCACTGAGCTCTTCAAAGTACAGCAAGAAAAGCTAGGTGGCCAAGAAGGCCAATGGCATCCTGGCCTGGATCAGGAACAGTGTGGCCAGCAGGTCCAGGGAAGTGATTCTTCCCCTGTTCTCAGCGCTGGTGAGGCCACACCTCGAGTACTCTGTCCAGTTCTGGGCCCCTCAGCTCAGGAAGGATATTGAGGTGCTGGAGCAGGTCCAGAGAAGAACAACAAGGCTGGTGAAGGGACTCAAGCACAAGTCCTGTGAGGAGAGGCTGAGGGAGCTGGGGTTGTTTAGAGTAGAAAAGAGGAGGCTCAGGGGAGACCTCATCACTCTCAACAACTATCTGAAAGGATGTTGTAGCCAGGTGGGGGTTGGTCTCTTCTCCCAGGCAGCTATCAGCAAGACAAGAGGGCATGGTCTTAAGCTCTGCCAGGGTAGTTTGGATACTAGGAAGAAATTCTTTACAGAGAGGGTAATCAGGCATTGGAATGGGCTGCCCAGGGAAGTGGCGGATTCTCCCTCCCTGGAGGTTCTTAAGATGAGACTGGATGTGGCACTTAGTGCCATGGTCTAGTAACCACAGTGGTAGTGGATCAAGGGTTGGACTTGATGATCTCAGAGGTCCTTTCCAACCTGGCTGATTCTGTAATTCTATGATTCTATTCTTGTAAAAGGTGGTCTTGTCTTCGAAAAATTCAAACCTGATATTACAGCACATTGTCCACGTCATTCCTGTTTGAGCCATGGATATGAAATCAAATTCCCAAACAAGAAAATATTTTCTTAAACAGTAATTCTTGCCTTTGAGCAATTGCTCTCATTCCTCTCATCTCTCTCACTAACCCCATTTATCAATATATTTATTTCCATTTTGTTCTCACTATCACACAGTCCCGGGAATATCAGTCTTGCCTATCTGAAGCTTCCCCTTCTACTGAAAAAAAAAAAAAAAATCAGTGAGGAAAGAACTTTTTCAGATCAAACACTATAAAAACAAATGGCACAAACCATCCCTCTCTTTCTCTTTCTTAACAAAGTTTATCCAAGGAGATCAAGAGGACTATAAATAAAATAAGCAACTTTCTGATATACGCATTAGTAAAAGAAAAGGACACTTTCAACATAACTCCTCCCGTTTCCTACCCCGTAAGAGTACAGTTTTCTTTGTTATTTACTTCTTCATAGAAAGCCTTTCAAACAACAGCAGAAGAATAACAGTATCTGTCAAAACTCACATTTCAGCTATTTCAGTGGTGGTTTAGGAAGGAATAATCTTTTGTCTCTTATTCAAAAAGGCCTGTCACTAGTCTCAATTCAAGTAAGAGGTTCCAGGTGTATATGAGCATTCTGGAAAAAGTTCTCAACCAATTCACCCTGGTTAGTTGGCACCGGATGATCTACATTGGACAGACTGGCCTCACTTGATTAAAAAACGTTACTCAATAGTGTTTTCAAGGTGCCTGCATTACAAGAATTTACACACTATTGGTAATATTTTTTTTTGGTCACAGAGTATAAAGTAAACTGAAAAAGAAAAAAAAATAAACCAAAAAACCCCCAAGCAACAGTGACATGGTGTCAATCAAATTTATAATAACTTTCATAACCAACACTTAAAGAAATAGGTCATTCCTAACATCATGAAGACATTAAACTGAGTATAACACAGAACTGCTGCTTTACAAATATTTCCATCCAACTCCATACTTGGGGATAGAAGTTAATCTCCCCAACAAACAGAAACAAGGAACTTTTCTTTGGGATAAAGAGCCCTACCAAGCTGCCAGTATCTACAAAGAGAATCCTTTGTGCCAGAGAATCTTCACATGCACTAGAAAAGCAGTGAATGAATGAAAAAAAAACCCACCTTTTTTTTGACAGCTTTGATGAAACCTGCAACCATTATCAAAAGAATAAGGACTAATACCAGAAAAGTTTATATCACTACAGAAATTAAATTCAAAAGCAATTTATTGTTACGAACAAATTCCAGAGGGTTAATGACTATCATCAGACCAGTAAGAAACAACCCCTAAGATTTAAAACAAAAAAAGCAATACAGAACACTATAACCCTCCACTCTTCCAACAAAGAACATCATGGAGTGGTTTAAAAAGCAGAAATAAGCTACTACTTCTTTTGGCACCAGGAACAGCCACATACAGCTTTAATGTTTGAAAATGAATCCCATATTAGTCTTACCTAACATCTGCTCTGCAAATTATTGCCTTAAGTGGTGATTATTGGCTTAAGCAGTAAATACTGAAAGTTTTTCTCAGTGTAACATGTTTGCAGCAGATTTTGTGGTGTCAGTCCAGAAATACTGATATACATACGTTAAATGCAGAGAACATACAGTTCCACCTCTATTTTAATACAATGATCAAATGAGAAAACAGAATTCACCTCCGGCAACTTATCTCCTTGTACACATAAATCAGTAAGAGAGAAAATGTCACAGATAAGTTCCTCCAACATACTGAAAGAGGTCTGAAACTACTGTACAGTACAGTCCATTTGACAACAGATAATCAGAAGACACCAACCACTGTGAAAACAAATGCTAAGTAAGGCAGAAAGTGAATAAATTAGTAGAAGAACAAATTAAGTATAGAGAATAGCTGTCCATAATATTCTATTGATTTCAGTGTTCTGTTTCAGGATATAAAAAGCACTAATCAAAGGAAAGAAGAGGGTTGAGTAAACTACAACCCTGCAATTTCCTGCTTTAAGGGCCCTAATATGCAGTATCTCAAGAGACAGGAATATACCATTAGTTACATAAAGTCATCTAACCACTAAGGGAGAAAAAAGTTTATTATATCTCTCCACTGCTGATGATTAAATGAAAATATATGATGGAATAGTGAGACTTAACATATATTACAACCCCATCGCAGATTCAAATCATCTCTCTGTTGACTGTTCCTTCAAGAAGTAGGTAAGACAAATTCAGAAGTGAGGAGGATAATACAGCTTAAACTGAAAGCTGAGAGCAAACACACAGCAATCAGTGTTTAACATTGCTTCTACTCAGACTTAAGGCATCCTTTCATTAACACAATTAAACAGTCACTTTGTTACTGTGAAGTACAATGCATTTTAGGCAGGGCACTGTATGTGGTCAAGGTGATGCTCTCAAGTTAAGAAAACATTCATAACTTCTATCTTTCAGACATATGCCATACATAAATCTGCCATATACAAAAGATGCATTCAGCTGCCTGAAATTCACCTGAACTATTACTGACATGTAACTTGGATTCCCTGACACCACAAGAGCTTTTTTTTTTTTTTTGAAAGAATCAACCCTCCACACTGTACCCAAAACTACCGCTGCCCAAACTCCTTGGCTGCTCTAATCAGAGGGGAAAAAAGCAACATCTGTGGAAATGTATGAGCAAGTTAGAAAGAGACAGTTAAAAGTATTGTTTTGGATTCTTTCACTTTAGGTTTATTTTTAAATATTTTATTATATTAAATACTAGAGAAAAGCATAATTGTTATAAATTGGGAAGTCAGCTTTGATACTCAGCTAGGAAAAGAAAAATAAAACCATTTAATTGAGTACGAAAAGATTATTATATTTGCAGAACATCATCTCAGGAGTTGTTTTTTGTGGTGACAGCAACATCCCAGCCTCAGCAAATGCCCAAGCCAATGCCCAAGCCTGACTTACATGAAGAACTTTTGCATCTCTCTGACAGAGCAAAAATAGCATTCAGCATGATGCTAGGGAGTAAACTTTGTGAGACCAGTCCTGTCAACTTCTTAAGACCCAAAGCCTTAAATAGTTGCATGGTCATATCTCAGTGCAAGTATTTATGTTTTATGATCCTCAAAATGGAACCAGCAAAGAAAGAACAAAAACAGCCACATAAAACTAGACAACAAAGACTGAGTCAGTAAATTCTGAATCACGTAAACTATTTTAAGTCTATAAAGAAACTCATAAAATTAAAAAAGTAACTACAATTTAGGAAATGCTCTCAATTGCTGTAAACTAACATATTTGCACAAAATTCCCTAGACCCATGCAAAGAGGATGAGTTTTATTTTCAAAAACATAAAATGTTTCCTTAGCCACTGAATAAACATACCTGTTTCCACTTCTTAAACATTTTTATTTTCTTGTACCTTAGAAATTCTTTTACCCTAGAATCATTAGCTGTTAAGAAACCTCTGTAAAATAAAACCTATGAAAAGTTACTTGTGTGATAACTGACTATATCTTTCAGTTATTGCCACCTTTCTTACTAGCATTTAACTCCTCATTGCAGAAAAGCATGAGCTAGTACTAGGAATATAGCCACCAGGCAGCAGTTCAATACTAGCACAATATTTTTTGACATCAGCTAGGGCAAAGGAGTGGAGCCAGGTCTGGCATTGCTACTTCTCCTACTAACTATGATGACTGCACAAAGACTTCACAAGAAGTTGTTTAAGAACTAAAGGACTGTTACAGACAAGTCCCTGGTCAGAGGTGGGCAAGGTCAGAGATGGAGATCCAGAAATGAAGCAGCAGCTATGTAATGTAAGCCATCCAAATGTTTAACTTCTACATTCTCATCTTTATTGTCATTGATCATAAACAAAAATTAAAACCATAACTACAGGAGACTCAGAGATGCTACCCTGATTCCAGTATTACCCACACCTAAGTCAGCCCTTATTTTAGCACAGTTAACCTGAACAAGCTCTACTATGGTACACAGACTTCTGTACATCCTAGCACAGAATAGAGCAGAATGTGTTTATTAAAAGCCTAAGGGCACATCTAATATAATAGCCACAAGTTCTTTCTGGCCATACTCTTGTTCAGAGTAATTTTATACCTGCTGAAGATAATGAAGATATTTCCTGACTTTAAGGGGATCAGATTACATCTAAAATTTTTAAAACAAATTCTTCTGGTTTCTTTTTAAATGGATTACCCAATATTCTCCCAAAAACCACAATGAAATATTCACAAGTAGATTGTTCTTTAGCTGCTTCAACAAATCTGACCTAATGAATGACTATTTGCCTAAATAAGCTAGAAAAGTTTTTTTCTTCTTTTTCAATTATCCAAAGGCTTACAAGGAGACCCAAAAATAAAACATAAAGCATACATCCCTACAGAAAAATTGTAAGAGGATAAGATAAAGAGGACACAAATGGTGGCAGGAGTTTTTTTCACCAAGGCGCAAACTAGTTATTATCTTCATTTTTTCATAGCTCTAACATTATAACATTAGAATAAGAATAATAATAGTTTTCACAGTTAAGAGAATAAGGGTTCCAAAAATGTTCAGCAGTGCCACTCAGTTACACATCCACAGTTAAAATACCTACACACATAACACAGACCTTCTGATTTCAACTAGAAACCTTGACAAATGATTTCCATTGATGTAAGACAGTTCAGATTTCAATATGCAGATAAACAGAAGATCACAGAATCAAAGAATCACAGAATCAATTAGGTTGGAAAATTCCTCTGAGATCATTGAGTCCAACCTATGACCAAACACTACCCTGTCAACTAGACCATGACACTAAGTGCCACGTCCAGTCTCTCCTTAAACACCTCCACAGATGGTGACACCCTGAGCAGTCCATTCCAATGTCTAATCACCCTTTCTGTGCATACATTCCTCCTAATGTCCAACCTAAACCTCCCCTGGCACAGCTTGAGGCTATGTCCTCTCATCCTGTTGCTGGTGGCCTGGGAGGCTGACCCCCACCTGGCCACAACCTCCTTTCGAAGTAGTTGTAGAGAGTGATAAAGTTACCCCTGAGCCTCCTCTTCTCCATGGAAGCCCAGCTCCCTCAGCTACTCCCATAAAACTTGTGCTGCAGACCCTTCACCAGCTTCATTGCCCTTCTCTGGACACACTCCAGCACCTCAGTGTTCTTCCTGAATTGAAGGGCCTGGAACTGGACACAGTCCTCAAAGTATGGCCTCACCAGTGCCAAGTACAGAGGGACAATCACTTCCCTAGTTCTGTTGGCCATGCTATTTCTGATACAGGGCAGGATGCCATTGACCTTCTTGGCCACCTGGGCACGCTGCTGGCTCATGTTCCCTGGCTGTTGACCAGCACCCCCAGGTCCTTTTCCACTGGGGACCTTTCCAGCCACTCTGTCACCAGCCTGTAGCACTGCATGGGGTTATTGTGGCCAAGAAATGTTTTCTAGCAAACACTGCAATCATTTTGAGTAAAGTTCTCTGTCATTCATGGGGAGGCATAAGCCCATAGCTGGAGGAATTTTTGTTTTTTTTAAACTGCTTGCCGTGTTAAAATGGTGCAGGAGGTGAACATAGAGGGCCAGGCTTTGTGAATCAGTGTAGCTATACTGACATGACGCTTTTATACCAGCTGATCGTCTGGGCCTTATGGTTCTGAATGACAACAGAGAACTGCCTTTTCCTGCCCTTGGTGGCAAGAGACACGTAAAGAGTAACATCTGTTCCCCTTCCCACAAGTCCCTGATTTGGACTTGTGAATTTTTATGAATCTGCACACTATGGCTCTCCAAACACTATGAATATTTGCAAATGATGTGCTACACAACAATTTTGCTCTAATTTACGTTCAATTTTTTACTGCATAAATACATATACTTTTATTAGCCAGCATACAGGCATCAGTACTTACCTGTGATCTAAATGATGAATAGAGAGAATAACCCCTGAATTCAAATGGGCTTGTTTTAAGGTCACAAGGATCGTGAATTCATATTTATTTCTTAACTTCTGAAAAAAGACTTCAGCTGTTTCTGGAGATGCTTTAACAATTCTTGAAGTATCTAAAAAAAAAAAAAAAACAAGAGGAAAAAACACTCACTATAAAATCTTACTTTACTTTATATCCTCATTCAAATAGCTTACAAAACAACAAGCTATTTATGAGAAGCACAATTGAACAGACAGGCAAAAGGAGGGACCAAAGTATTTTAATCATCAGTTTTACATGCAATAGGAGCCATTTCAATCAAAGAGAACACATTTTCTAGGACACTTATTCTATTCTGTAGAAGGGTGGTGTTTTGTTTTGAGCCAGGGTCATAACTCTCTTACTTTCTCCATGGATGCCACATGGTACCTTTAATATCTCCTCCAAAGTATGAGCTCACTGGCAATGAAGCACAGAGTAACAACATATGAGGCTAAACCATGAAGCACGACATGAGCAACTTTTTAGTGACTTCTACAAAAATGTGAAATACTACAAATAAACTGATTTAAAAGAAAAAAAACAAAACAAAGCAAAGAGCAGACCTCTTTAGGGACAATTTACTCAGCTTTAAGTAATTCTATAGTTATCTTAAAAACTCACCAAATTTCAAAATAGATTATTGCTAATTAATCACTACATACTCCAGTTGTGTGGTATTTTGCTGCTGCTTCTTGCACAGAATGTCATGAATCCTTGTTAGAGTAATGACAAACACAAAATATTTTAGTTTTAAAAACTCACACACACACAAGACTGAAGCAATATTTCTGCTGAATTTTACATAATATGCATAGAAAATAAAGAGGTCCAAGCTCAAAACCTCTAGAGAGATAATTTACAAAATAAGATGTCAAATGCTAGAAAAACAATTCCCAAGGTTTTCCATAATACATTATACGAGGAAAAAAATTAATATACATTTTTAACGCTCAAAATCAATTAATTAGCATGTGTAATCAACCGTGTAAGAACTAAATCAATTCACAGTAATTTGACCATCCTGCTCCATGTGGGGACACTAACTCAGAAACAACAGTAGAGTTAACTGCAATAGAACTGGTAATCTTCTTTTGGCAGCACTGGAGCTGAGCTCTCAAGTACACCACTCTCAGTGTACACCACTGTTCTTAAAACAGTTTTATTCTTTAAGCTGGACCTATGAAAATGCTGCTCTTCATTAACAGAAAAGAGTCCATATATTTTATGGACCAGGAATATTTTTAATATGTATTTAAGAAATGTAACAACCCGTACAACTCTGAAGTCCTAATCAAGCTCCTGCAGAGGGTCACACCAGGCTGAATTTCATTTGTTTTTCACATAGGGGAATCCAAAAGACAAAAAAAATAATCTGGTTTCTAAATTTCTACCAAATTCCTATGATATTCTCGTTAGCAACCGATGAAAGAAAGTATATGCATAACACCCCTACCCTTATACGAGGCCAGTTCACACATAAATAACCATCTCCCCCTCCCACATGCACTTTTATTCCAACTGGAGCTACTGGGATGCAAACATTGCACTACAGATGGCCTGTGCTTTAGCAAGGAAACAAATCTTCACCATCACGTGGAGCTCTCCAGAGCTGTCCCAGTCCTCATCACTGTGCTGAGAGAGGCAGGGGAAACACAGAGCTGCCTTAACACCCACAGGAGAGGAATCTTTTTTGAGGTCTATTCATGTCACCATGAATCATTTGATCACTAGGTTGGAGGAGAATTTTCCATCCTCTATTCTATCAGACCTTATCTGGGTACCCTATCATCATTCATTGTGGCCTTAGATAATCTTGTACACAGACAATAGCATCAAGACCTGATTACATCATGCTCAAAGCCTATATATTAAGATTTCTGTCACATTAACTGCTAGAGTATTAAATTGCCAAACCACATGGTCATTCAGTTTTGGTATTGCAAATAGGTCAGTTCATATTTGCTGCTCAAACAAGCTACACAGCCTTTTCAATTATTACTACTCTTACAAAGCACAAAACTCTTTGTTCAGGGCAGGCACCAGGTGGATTTCGTAAAAGCAAGGTGACTGAAAGGTCCTTCATCCATCAGATCCATTCTTTTTACACTAACATAAGAGTGCAAATGCCTCCTTCCAAGTGGCTTCGAACACTAGCAGTAGGTGCTTGATAGATGACCAGCTATGCTCAATAAATAATGCTTCAGGCTTGTTCTTGACATTTGGCTTCTAGTAATCAGTTTAACACCCAAGGAAAAAAATTTACTGGAACTGGATAGCTTGGAAAATAGCTTGGAAAATCAAACTGGTATATCTCAGATAATAATTTGTGGTTTCTCAACAGTTATATAAAAACCTCATACTATGAAGATTTCTAATACACAAATCCAAAGGCATAAATCTCTTTGGAGTGCAGAAATAAGGAGAGAACTATTATTTTGAATGAGAAATTTTTCTCTAGCCATGATATATATATTGGGTTTACTTTCCCAGAATACTGCCTGTGTTTGGTTTGACCACACCATGACATCTTACAAACCCATAGTGTCATCATCCCATCATAAATTTATAGAAGAATGAAGTGACAATGAAAGAAACAAAAATCCAAACTCAAAGCATGTCTCACTCCTCGCTCAAGTTAGAGGTCTTATAAGATCTTACACTGCAAAGCAATCTGAAAGCCCAGTGAAGAAAACCACTGACCACAAAACTCGCAGGAACTCAGCCCTTCAGAATACAAGCTTAGTAGCTGTCTGTGTTTGCAACAACCCTCACTACTAGGATGCATTTTCCTCTCTCAGAGACAATCTGCAGTCAGAGCTCTGCAGCAAACACCAATACCACACCAGTGTGGTGATGATAATTACTGCACTATAACCAAGACAGCAAGTCTAACTTTCACCAGGACTCATTCCACAGGTCCAAAGGCACTTCCACCAGCGCAAACAGGTGTTGCAGAAAGAAGCAGTTTTATCCTTTGCTGTCACCAGCCTTTAATTTTTTCTCCTCATCCCTGTGGTGACAACTGTATTCATGTAAACATATGAGGAACCATATTAGGCAACTGATCCAATCTTAACTAGCCCAACCATGCCTCACCACCAAAAAAAAAAAAAACAACAAAAAAAACCTCAAACCAAAACAAAAACCAAAAACCAAACCAAAAACCAAACCAAAAACCAAAACAAAACCAAAACAAAACCAAAACAAAACCAAAACAAAACCA
>NW_021940682.1:37223002-37239350 GCF_001715985.3 Manacus vitellinus | reverse complement strand
CGACAAAACAAAACAAAAAACAACGGCAAAACAACGGCAAAACAACGGCAAAACAACGGCAAAACAAAGACAAAACAATGACAAAACAAAGACAAAACAATGACAAAACAAAGACAAAACAAAGACAAAACAAAGACAAAACAAAGACAAAACAAAAAAACAACAACAAAAAAACAACAACAAAAAAACCACAAATGGCCGCTTTGGAAGCAGCCATAAACAAGTTACTGAAGGTAAGCAGGAAAATTTCCATACACAGCACCAGCAGCATACTAAATCACACAGTGGAAAGACTTAGGACAAGCCATTCATTACAGATGTTTTCTAATCCACAATAAAAAAGCAGTTATTAAGCAATGGATAACTTGTTTCAGCAAAGGATGTGCTCTTGAGTTTCTGAAGAGCATCTAAAGCTAAACATACAGTATGAACTGAATTATAAAACAGACTCCTGCAGAACAGTCTTTGAAGGAGGCATCCTAACTAGTTGAGCTCCACACTTTGTTTCATGTGCACATAATTAGCTTTTAACAGCAGCATCTATAAATCAATTCTGCATCTGACTGTATGTTTGTTGAACTATCCAAATTAAAGACCAGTGGTTTGTGAGGAAAAAAAAGGGTTGTAGGCTAAAACGAATCTGAAAAATATAATAAGGCTGGCTCAATTTTGTTTCATTTTCCTACACTAGTTGAGATGAGTGTCACAAGCATACATTCACATTCTGTCACTTCCCAATATTCCAGTTTTTGGCTAATATTTTCTTAAATAGGAATTTCACACTGACTACAAAGGGCAACTGTTTACTTATATTGTTCTTTTTTTAAGTAATCAATGTGGGCTAAGCTGCTCCAGCCAGTGAGCCAATGGGGCAGCATACAAAGCCAATTCAAAAGCAGAATCTTTCCAACTCTGAAAGGGTGTAGCAGGTTTTTAAGTGGAGCACAGTACATTCAAATTCAGGAGTTGCATTCCTGTAATGAAAACTGAAGACAGAGAGAAGTAAAACAGCCTTTATTAGACCAAAACCCTGCTAGATGTGATGCACTTTACATACTTCAGCAGAAAGGCTGGTTGTTTTGCTATTTGAACTGATAAATAACATCAGCTCATAAAACATTTTGAGCTACTTTTCCTATACATTTTTAATTGCCTTCTCATAGATTCCCAATCGTTTCAGAGAGAACAGCAAAACAGGAGCAGCTACAGTTTTCCAAACCCACATGAATCTGAGTTGGTTTCTCCAAGGCTGTAGGAAGGAACGCAGCAAGAGCATGGGGGAAGATGCTGCAGTTCTACCTCAAATTTAAAAGACTACAAGATACAGGGTAAACACTAACCCTGTAAGACTCCAATGTGGGGCCATTCCCAAAGGGTGTGCTTAAGCTGCAGGGCCCAGGAGCACTGTCTAGTTCCCAAGTCCAGGTGAATACTAGGACTACAACTTAAATGTATGTCAGGATACAAACAGGTGCATCTAGACCTTTATGTACCCAAGTGCTCCCTGTAAACTGGATACAGCCTAGTCTCACCAGAACAAAAACTTACAAGTGCCAAGAGCAAGAATGCTAGTAAATCTCTCAAGTTAAATGATCAGGACCTTGGGATAGCCACAGACTGTTTAGGGAGATAGCCCACAAACTGCCCTTGTAGTTTACACACCACCACAACATAATGTGTCTCACTTCTTATTTCCATTAAAGAAATGCTTCAGCAAGGATGTATACAGATAGAAATGCAATCGATGGGAAGGAGAAAAGAAAGAGGGCAAAATGCTCTTCAGTTGAAACTAAACAATCGAAACAAAAACTGACTTGAAGCCAAATCATTAAATCAAATAAAAACAAGGGGAAAATGTCACAGTTTGTTCTCACACCGTTTGGGGAGATTCCAGCTACCTTTGCTTTGTAGCTTCCTCTATTCTGAATGTCACCTACAGCTTTGGTGGATCATCCAGCTTCCTCCACTTCAAACCATATGCAAAGTCCCACAAGTCACAACAGACTGACACAAAAGACTAGAAGAAGGACCTGTCTCTGAACACATTTTGCCCCCAAATATATTGGCTGCTCATGCTTAAAAAATTCAACTTCATACTGTTCATCCTCAAAAAATGGTAATCATATCACTTCTGACCAAAACTATGGCTCACCTACATGCTACATACTTTGGTGTTTAAAGTCATCTTGGCACAACTAAGAATTCAAATCCACTGCTGGACAAGAGGAGGGAAAGGTACTGAGAGCCTGGACACCTAGACTTAAAGGCAGTTGCAGTGTTTCTGATCTGAAATATCCAAACCATTATTATGGACTGAACTTGCTTGTGTAATCAGGAATAATTTGTACATTTGTCTAAATAATCGTGATTTCGTTCAGTGCTTTGCTTGAAATGTTTTCTTCTCCATGTTCAAAGTCCCCAGGGAATTTTTGCTTGGTTAATTAAGCTTGTTTCCTTTCTTAACTTTTTGTTTTGAAGCTATAGGAACATTAAAAATTAACAACTATGCAAATAAAATTAAAATAGAATATATTTAATGGGGGAAAACCTTCTACCTGGTATGATAGATTGAGATGTCTGAGGGGTAGCAAGCTTTCAACTATTTCTGCCTGCTCCTGACACTGGTTTGGATGACTCTTTAGGATAGACTTTGAAAATTCAACTGTGGCAAAGTACAGTTGTAATGTAATATGCCTTCCCTGTATATTGACAATGATACCACTGAAATCTGCCTAGAAGCATTCTGCAGAAGACATGATACAAATCTAGTTTGAGAGCAATTATTCTAGTGGCTGGGTTAAGCCTCTGAGCTTATGTACTGACTGGTTGCTTCTAGAAATCAAGAAAAGTCACATCTAACTGAATCTTTCTGTGATGCTAAGCTTACCTTCTCACAGCCTAACTAATATGACTTCCCCTGCTAAAACAGTCTCTTTGCATCCCTGTGAGGCTACAAAACAGTTGTTGAGGTGCCAGCCACTGAACTCTTTCAAAACATGGCAAACTGCTAACATGATCTTGAAAATCAGGCTTTGTGTCACACATGTACTTAACTAAACTGCACTGTGTGGAATGGGGAAGGTGGATCTTTCCTTCCAGCCCACCCATCTTCTACACTAGCAGAATTGAATTCCTTCAGTGAAGCTGTCAAATGAAGGGTGCAGCTGCTCAACATGATTCTTCTCCTGCATTACAGACCACGGAAATGTCATTTCAGTGGTGGTTTGCCTCAGTGTGTCAACAGCACAATGTAAACAGCCATAGACAGCACCTTTGCTTGGTTAGTAGATCCATACAACACAAAGAAGTAGATGCAGAGAGAACAAGTGGTAGATTTACACCACTATATAAACATTCATTTGAGCATAGGACTAGGTATCATGGTTCTCTCAATCTCAGGCTTAACTTGTCAGAGCACAATGCTAAGACACTTGGACATCTCTCATCCTCCCTTGGACTGTGGTCCTTTCAGCAAAGGAGGAATTTGCAATAGGATTACAAGTGGGAATCATTTACTGTAACGTAAAGCAGCCCTCAAAAAGGCTACACCTCAAAAAGTCAGGTGTGCTCTTCCAAAAATACGTAGGGTCCATGACTAAGGGTTTCATGACCTTTGGACTCAGTAAGTAAAAAGCAAATAAGAGGTAAATAGGTACAGTAAAGGTTCTAGTGACTGTATCTACACTAACATATTTCTGATAATTTTTCAAACCTTTTGCAAATGAAAGGATAAGAAACCTAACTGTAGAAAAACCTGAATTTTAAATGTGTAGGACTCCAGATTAGAAGGCTCTTCTCAGAACAAGAGGTTGAAACAGCTGATTTGCTACCAGGCAATAAAGATCCTGCCACACTAGATTGTTACTAAAACAACTCCCACCAAACCACCATAGAAAATGAGAATATGCTCTCCTGAACATTTCTGGAAGGAATTTTAGAAACGTACAGATCATCACAGGGGGAAGCACCACACATACAAAAGAACTATCAGGAATTTTTAAAGGCATACGTGATACAGAAAACTTCTGCTCCTTGTTCAGAAGAAATAGTATCCCTTGCAGTGTAACTATGTCATCATGCTAGATACTATCACCAGGAGAGAGGGTGCTACACAGAGTAGACCTATTACATGATAACAAAATGATGAAGATAAAAGACAGCTTCTGTTCTTGTTACTGAAATTCCACTCCTAGGAAATAAAAATGTGTGCTGTATGGTATGCTCTGCACCATATATTTATAATTGTAATGCTTTCTGGTGATTTATAGTTTCCAGATTATCAATTATATGATGCAATAGCTTTTTTTCTTATTATTATCAGTTTTCCCTCGTCTATATTTCAACCCTATTTTTAATTCCTCTTTAAATTTTGAAGGTAGTATTAAGTACTGCTATTTATAATTATGTTGTTCAGGTTTTTCACAGCAATACTACTATACTACTATAAAACCTACTATGTTTGAACAAGGACACAGATGTAGCATTGAGTAGGATTTCTCTCTGGTTCTTCATTTCAGTAGAGGCTCTAGCTACATTTAAAAGGTAGCAGCTACTGTAGCTTTATAAATATATATGTGTATATAAACATGCACACACAGAGCTCCCTTTAGGCACAAAGCAGCTTTCTAGAAGCTGCTTTGAGAATACCTTGAAACCTGTGGAGTAAAATCAAGCCTCTCGTTTTCCTTGCTGCTGCCATCTGTGGCATATGCACCTAGTTATGCTTGGCTGCATGCAGTCACATAAGCACTTTGTGTCAAACTGACCTAACAACAAACAAAAATATCACACCAAGAAATGCTGTTAACACTGGGACATTGAAGAGCAGAAGAAAAATAATGCATTGCCTTCCAGTCATACTGGTACTGTAATAAGGGCATGATATACCTTAGAACTACTAAAAGACTGATTTTATTTTCAGTCCCTTGTCATATAGCATGGTCAGGATTTTAACAGTTATTCAAGTTGTGCTCTGAGGGGGAAGATAGGAAGAAGAGGCAGTGTTGCCAGCCTTTTCCAAACGAAAAAGCAGGTTACTGAAGGTAAACAAAGCCTAATCAATTTAAAACAATAAAGTACAAACTTAATGAGAATAATAAACCATCTAAACAGATTATGCTAGGTGTAGATCAAGCTGCATGACATGACCTACCCTTCTCCCTGAAGACATGACACAATTCAAATTCTCAATTATATCACACTCCAGTGGTGAACTATCATACAGTAACAGACTGTAGATCAGTACCCACCATGGTACCTCTGGATTAAGATCATGCTTGGTGTAGACATTCCAACACCCTCTCAGCAACATACCACATCTCTCCCTCACTTGGTTCTCACTGTGCAAGTGTCAGTAAGACTTATTCATGCTCTCTGCTCAGTCATTTTCTCTCAAGACCTCCTTTTCTGACCAGTATGATGGTCCTGAGGACCTAACTCCTGCAGCCTGTGTTTCACAGAATCATTTAGGCTGGAAAGGAGCCCTTCAGATGATCTAGCCCAATCATAATAATTTCTGAATGCTCTGGAGGGTTTACCTTTTTTCCCCCCCATTAAGAATCTGTTTCTCCCTCTTTGCATTGGTTTGAATCTCTCATCCTAGTTTTCCTTCATTTCTGGCTTTCTGAGGTACAAGCATTTTTTGCCCACATAAGGGCTAATTGCCTTCAGCTCACCAAAAGTGTAAAGAATTTTAGTGCTGATTTATTTTCACATAACACAATGGTGAGCTTAAGAAAACATTAATATGAGATCCATTGTAATTTCACAGATAACCACAACAATGTGGTCTGCATGAAAAATTAACTTCTGACACACAAGAATCGCCAACAGTCACCAATGCAGACAGAGAGCTTCAGAAAACTTAAACCTGTATCCTAACAGCAAAAGTAGCACAGCATGGCAGGGGGAGGGAGGCCACAACTGTTAAAAATTACATCTGAAGCATGCCAGGCACAACCAACACCTTTGTTGCTAGCCACAGGTCTCCAGCAGTAGACTGAGCAAACAGCAGCAGATAGGGGGAGAAGGCAGGAGACTGAACTGTAAACAGAATTTAGGCAGCAGCAAAAACAAGGGGGAATTGGCAGAGAGACCACACCTGAGGGTAGAGGGGGGACACCAATGCCACCAACTGTACTGGCATTCTTGGAAAAATCTCGACTCACAGAATATCTGTATTGATGCCAGGAAAATGAAAGGTTAGAAGGTTTTGAATCGGGAACATCAAAGAGGAAGGATCCAAAGAATACCATTACACACAACTCAGCTGTGAGCAGGGAAGACGGACAGAAAATACATTGGGAACCTGAGCTACCATTGCCAGAGGTTTCAAGGAAGCTGGGGAGAACTAGAGTCCAGATGCTCCTGCAAGAAGTTTCCTTTCAAGTCAGGTATAAATGGAGTCCACGCTTCTATGAATGTGTCCACTAGCCCTGGTTAACCAGCTACAGGTTTTCAACTCATATCCAATTTATAAGCTTGGATGAGTTAAAATCATAAAATTTGTCCAAACCCTAATTTCTTTGCTCTTGTAGGCTTATTTTAACTGGATATCACTAAAACATACTTAAGTGCACCAAAGAACAGGTTTCAGGAGAATACAAAGGCACCAGTTGCATTATTGAGTACCAGGTCTTTGATGCTACTTTGTATCTTTGAAAATCTCTCCCTATACTAGAGCAACTCCACCAATACCCTAGATCTCCAGAATACAGAAAAACTTACAGGGTCATCCACCCATCCTTAGCATATTAACTGAATGTAACACAATTACTACAACATAGATAATGTTTTCTAGATATTTTATTTCATGCTATCTTCTAAAAAATAAAAAGTGTGGAGATTTCCACGACTTCTTTTCAGTAGCTATTCCACAATCTAAACTACTTCACTGTGAAAGTCTCCTTTTGTCTTAAGTCCTCAGTATCATTACCTGACTCTTACCTCTAGCTCTCTGAATACTAAATAATTCCTTCGTTTTAAACCTCTAAGAATTTTCTAATACTAGACACTTATCATACAACACTTTTGTCATTGCTTGAACAAGCTGTACATACTGAAGTTCTTTCAAAAGCTTTCTTAGTAAGCCAGTCCTTTTGTTACTGTATAATCAGGTTTGTTGTCCTCTTCAGTCCCTGCAATTCATTGATATTCTTCTGAAATACAGAAACCCAGAGTGAATGCAATAACCCAGACACAATCTCAGTTTTAAAAAAATTCAACCTCCCAGATCTTATTCATGTATGCTTTCGTTACACTAATGGTATATGCAGGGATTCTTAAAAAGAGCATCACTGAACAGGGTACAAAAGGTTTTCCTCAAGTCTACCCTCTTCCTTGAATGGATGCTGAGCAAATCTTCAAGTTCAAGGCATATTAGTCAATGTCACAGGAAATCTTAAGAGTGCCTTTGGAACAGTTGGGGCACAACATGCAAATGTGTATTTAGGGAGTTATTAAAACACAGATTATTGACTGCAAAACCAGAAAAGGTCCTTTGGAACCCTTCTGGATCATTACACAGCTGTATCTAGAGACTGGTGGACCTCCAGCCATAGAGTCAAGGCTGGTACATGTCACCTCTTTTTAGGATAAACAATATGGATGTTACTACCATCTAATTATACTTAAATAAGTATTTATGCTGAGGAAATTGTATAAATGTTGCTCTGACAGAGTGAGCAATTCTACAACTGGAGGTCTTTTTCTTATTATACTCCCTCTGTTTTCAGAGAGGAAAATAGCCACTCAAATTCCTCTAAGAGAGTTCTCAGTTATGGATCGCTAGCAATATTGATTATAATGGCTCCTTTGGAAACATTACAGTCTATTGCAGCAATGTTTTGCTGCAGCCAATGTTAATCTGCTAAAAGCCTTTTGAATACTGTGCCTTCAGAAGTCTGTTTTAGTCTTGTAAGAGACCATGTCCATTGTTTTAGCACCTTGCAACAGCCCAGAGTTGCGAGCAGCATCTCATGAGATGACTCAACATAAAAGTCAGTTTTCTAAGCCTGCATGTCTCTGAAGTCATCAGCATCACATACCCCCCAAAAAATGTATGCACCAAAAAAGAAAAGCAAACAAAATGTTATTTAATGTAACAAATAATAGAATTTTTTACTGTAAAATTCTTCCATGTTGAAAATGGCTACAGCTTTTTCCCTACCAAAATATGGTTTAAAGAGAAAGAAAAAGAAATAAGAAAAAAAATTACTTCCTCAATGGAACCATAACTTAAATGACATATTTGCTACAAGTTTGGTATAAGTTTTTAGGGTTCACTAATAGCTACCTGAGTGAACATTCGTAATGGGTATTTGTCCAGGCAAAAAAATTAAAAGCTAAAGTACCCTTTCTTATCATATTTCCCCTCAGATTTTCCTGAGAGGAAATCTTATGGACAATGCCAAGAGGGAAAAATTAGCATTTCTTAAACACTGAGATAAAATATAGAAGAATTTAGCCAAAACAGATGGACAGGAAAAAACAAACATACAAACAAAAAAAAACCAGTGAAAATCCTTTTTCGCCCCTTATTCAGCTGTACCTTAACAGTACAAGTAGAAGAACTGCTCAGTGCATCTGCACCTTGGCACAAAACCAAATGGGACCAAATATAGGGAACTGAAGAGTCACTATATGGAAGTACAGTTTCCAATGACAGCTATATAAAATTTCTAGCTCTTATCCAACGGTTTTAAGTAACTTATGATCTCAGTTCTGTACCTCCCCTAAGACTCAGTGGAAATAATGAAGTTAACCGTACTTGGAGTTATTTTTCCAAGCTAGCACCTATATGCCCTGGAGGATACAGACTACAAGAACATAAGATGGGGAGGAGAAGAGAGTAGAAAACCTCTTTCCCAAATCTTATAAGCAAATAGTAGGGGAAAAACAGACATTGTGACTGATCTAGATGTAGAAAATGCTGCTGTCTTCCATGAAACCTCACTGGAAAAGGAATCATGCTGCAGTAGGGGGATAAACCATAAAAAAAAACATTAACCTTGCAAGTCTCAGGCATACTTTGTGACTACAGAACTATGTCACAGCAAAAGCAATTACATAAGGGTAGCAAGACCTTGTTTTCCCACATCACTACCTCTCGCTAATGCAATCCTCCCCCAGCAACATGGAAAGATGTGCTCAACGGCTACCCGGAAGAGTCATTGTCCTCTCTCTCAGGGCACACGTTGCATGTGCTGGGTTCTCTCTGGTACACAGGACAGATTCTGCCCTGTCGTTCATATCGCACATTTTAACTTCAGTCAACACCCCTGCCCTGCTGGCAGGAGTGGCTGCCAGGTGAGCAGCCATCTGCGTCTAGTTGCTCTTGATTGGGACATCAACATGGAGAGAGGCCTCCTTTGGCCCCATTCCTTTGACCATCCTGTCCCTTCTCACAGCACCAACCAGGGCTCTGCCCCAGATCACCATACTGACACCATCTTCATGTATTTCCCTTTCATACACACCTTAGAGCTGTACATCATACCCATCTTCAGCTTTCCATCAAATATGCTTGTTTTGGGTGATACTGAAGGTATGAATAGAACATGATTATTTGCATCAACCTGAACAACCAAACACTCATTAAAAAAGTTTTTGAGAATTGGCATTGTCCCAATAGAAAACAGACCCCCAGGGAGTTCAATTTATTGCAGATATCAGACGCAACCTGGCTGTGAAAAGGACAGGCTCAAGCCCACAAGATCACAATACAACACAACATTCCTCTAAACTGAGTCACACCCTTGCTGATTAATAAATGCAGGTATTAATTCCCTCCAAAGGCTGAAGTATAAGAGGCTGGAGATATCAGCTGTCTCACAAGCCCAGGTAAAGCCACCAAAGACATGCTGCTTGGCACCATCTCCAAGGGGATCTTAGTAGGCAAGGTATGGTACTTACACCACCTAGTAGGTATCATTTCTCTCCCCATGCTGTAGCTTCTTCCAGAAACCATGCTCTTAAGAATTTAACAGACTGACAAGAGGCTATATCAAGATACATGGAAAGAATTTAAAACAAAAAAAACAAAAACAAACAAACAAAAAATCAAACCCCAAAGGCTAGATGGAATATTTAATCTCTGCTCATTTCCTTTCCCTCACAATAGAAAGTCCACTGCAGAAAAACAAAAACAAATAAAAAAAAAGGACAAGAAAATAACACTTTGCATAAAATATTTTTCTTGAGATGATCAATGGCATCATTTTTAGAGCTGTACTTAAGATAATTTTATTGCTCTACACTTACACTTTTTTGATACTTTATATGTCTAATATACATTCTCAACAACAATATTTATTTGAAACTTTCAGCATAAGATAGGTGCAATCCACAAAAACTACAAGCCAAGTTTTCTGTCATTCCTTAACATTATTTTGTATCAACTATGCACTAATGACTAGATTCAGGGATAATAAGCTTTTCTTCTCTGGAAACCAGGGTTTCCTTGGTATCTGTCATATAATAGGTACCCATTCAGTTTCTATTTCTCAGTCCTACCCTCTGCTGTACCATTACAAGCATCAATCACAAGCCCACAATATTTAAATATTTTTCTTCCCCTAACTTTTTCCCTTTCTACTTTACAGATAAACCAGCACAGCAGTAGTTGGCAAGCAACACAATCACCAGTACTGGGTATCTTCACGATTATTCAGCAGTGGATAAGTGCATCATAGTTCTCCATGCATTAAAGCTCAGCATGGTTTGGGATGGGAAATGGATGCATGATTCTCACATACTACTTCCTCCTTTTTGGGCAGGCTCTTCAAGTATCAGATGCTTCCCAAACACCTCCTCTTGCTACCACTGCTAACAGGTGGAAGAGGATGTTGAACATTAAGCTCTTCTGGAGCAAGGGGATGCCTTGCAGTAGCAGCTAGAGCAGCAGGCCCTAGAAAAAAGCAGCCTAGCTCTTCAGGGCTCTCCTTCAACATCCAGCCCAGCTCCCCAGCAGCATCAATCACTACCCTGGCAGTGCCCTACTACAATGGCTACTGTTGCATGGGTGCAGAGGTGCCTTAGGAAAGTGCCAGAGATGGAAGGCAGCCTAGGAAAAGCTTCGGCTGTTGTTCCAGATATGCCAAAACCTGGACCTTTCTGGCTACCACACTGTCACAGAGCAATTGCTTACACTAGACATTTCTAACATCAAAAAACATGCCAGTACTTACTGAAATTAAACTTTTTTTAGAACTTCTATTATCTACAGATGATCTCTATGCTGGAGGTCCCACATTTTGATAATTCGGTGTTTCCAAAAGAAACCAGTTTGCACGCAAGACAAAAAATGCTGCAGATAGATATTCACTCTGCAGTCAGCTAAGCCAGTTGGCAACATTACCATCCTCTTCCCCAGCTGTCTGTTACCATTCCTCTGGGAGGGGTGTACAGCTGGAGAACGGGGATTTTGCAGGACTCTAATCCATGTCACTGCAGTCAGCCAGGTTTGCTCCTGAAGCTGGCTGACTTTGCCATCAGCAGACATGGAAACACTCATATAATCTCTTGCTTTGGAAGAGTTGTTGGGACAGTAACCTCTAGCTCCTAGGTAGTGACAAGCAGCTGGGAACAGTAATATTTTCAGCAGGCTCAGCTGGAACCTGTAGAAAGCATCTGTCCATAGTTTCAATGACAGGTGGCAAGGAAAAAGCTGTGTGTGTGAAGCGCATAGGCAATGTAAATCCTATTTCTGTGAGAGAAAGTTTATTTGCCTCTACTTTTAAAGCTTTATTTTTAGCTCCTTTATTTAGTAATGTCCAGAGAGGTATCATGAGACAAAACACAGTGAACCTTCCAAAGGCATATAAGATATAGTAATATTGCCTTGCCAGTGTTTTAAAATAATATACTAATGATTGAGTCATACAGCAACAGGTAACAAATCTCTTATACCAAGAGGCCTATTTTAGGGATGGTTTTTTTCCTCCTGCCAGCAAGTGCCAATTCAAAGAACAGTACTGACGAGTCCTTTCATTCATCCCAGTGACAGGTTAAATTATTTTCTGGTGCTTTATAGCACATCTCGTTCCCCATCAGAATATACCACATCTTGCTTGTAGAACTGTCCCTCCTCATCAGAAATATCAAAATATTATTTATAGCCATATTATGAATTACATATCCTAACTGGCAGAGAAAAAAAAAACAACAACCTTATCCTCTGAATGAGTTCCAATTTCTGCATTGATACATAAGCTCTCACATTTTCATGACTGCCATCTCCTTTTTATCTTTTTCTTAAATACACATTCCTGTGTTAGTAACCATCTGACTGCACTCTCCTGTGCATCTTTCAGCCCCCTCTTTGAGTATATGCCCATCTTTTGATGGGCATATACTGTCCTTACACATCACCTGGTTTTCATTTTTTTGCCTCTCATCACTTGATCTATGGTGTACCTTCTACCACTCTCCACTGGTGCTGGAGACAGATAAAAGATGTCTCCATTACTATATACATACACACATATGCACACACTCTTTGGACAAAAAATTGTCTGATGCATACTATTTCCTCTCAAGGAGACAGATCCAGAAAGATTATCAAAATATTATATTTGTAAAATACATATACAGAGTCTAAAGGGAGGAGGGAGGGTGACAAAAAGTTACTGCCTAGCAAAATTACAGAGAAGACCAGGTTACTCTTACAGCCCCTCTTTAGATTCTCACATCTCAGAACACCATTTCCCACTGCCAGTTGAAATACCTGGCTTCACTGGACCTTGCATGTGCTTAATGTTATGTGTCCTAGCATAGACTTGAGACAGTCATCCAAAAGCCTTTTCACTCTTCAACCTCTGTTGTAGTTTTGTCCACCTCTTCAAACTTCCCTGCCATTACATATGCAACAAATGCTCTTGCAGCAATATGATTTCCATACTGCATAGGAAAATGGCTACTGACTGTCATCTCCACCTATCTCCTCATTGTATTAATGCACTATATTTACAAAGAAAGAATTCTAAGAACCACAACAGGTACTCCTCCAAAAGCCTTCAACTGAATTAATTATACTTCAATCCACCCACCTGGTTTGGGCTTTACCCAAGTGTCATCCCTGTTTTGCAAAGGGAAGAACGAAGGCACTGAGAATTTCATTGACTTACATAAACGGTCACCAAAATAGATATTCTGACTTCTGTTCTGCCGCTCTGACCAGAAGAGGAATAATTTTCCTCTCAACATATTTTGACATAATAATATCTGCTGTTGGCTAGAAAGTGCTGGCAGATGTTCACATATAGCAGCACTAACATTTCTGAAGACTTCCTCCTGTTTTCTATTCATAATTGTATCTTCCCACAAGCTACTCTGGAACATTTTACAATTACTTTGCAAATCACATTTTCAGAAAGAAAAGTCCCTGCAGCTAACTAGAGCCAGATTACAGTGGCATTCAGTTGCTACCATCCACAACAACCAAGGAGAATCACATGCTTATGAAGTTTTAGAATCCAAGACAACAGCATCTAGATCTGCTGCACTCAGAGTACACAGGTACAAACAAACAAACAAACAAAAAAAAAAGCCCAAATGACAGCAAATTTCAAATGGCTAAAATTTATTTCTAAATCATGAATAAGGAGCATTCTAAATGCTCTTGAATGGACAATAACAGCCTAAAATTACCTTTAGAGAGTAATTGCTTACTGGTTTATATGGCCTAGAAATATAAGTACTTTTGAAAAATCAATTACATGAGGAAGAATTTGTCAGAACAGCCAATTAGATGCTAAACCCTTGTATTGTAAATTGATACTACATCTAATTAAACAGTCAAACCTTTTTGCCTAGAAACAGAAGGAAAGAGACTGCTCTGTTTTAGCTGTATGTACAATTTTCCTGTCATATATCTTTGTCTGTTACCTGTTGGCAGTTCAACATGCTACTTTCATAATTTCCTTCTACAATAAAGAACAGCATTTAGGATTTCTGTATGTTTTAAGCTTATGTAAAATAAGGCTTCACATCAGTTGAAAGTGTGATCTATCCAAAAAGGCAACATATTAAAATATAAATATGTATGCAGTACAAGACAACATTCAATATCTAAAGAAACCAAAAGGCAAAGGATCACATGTTAAAGCTTCCAGAATAAGTTCACAGATCATTTAAAGTCATTTGTATCATTCTCAAAAAATCATTTCTGTCTAGAACTAACGCTCTAGCTGGAATAAGGAAAAAAGCAGAGGCAAACCCAAATTCCAAGTCAACACATACATGTATTTGAAATTCAAGCACTGTAAATACATACATCAAAAGGCATACACTGCAGCAATGTTCCTAAAGTGTGAGCTCTAAGAGCAGAACAAAATTTACTAAGTGGACCCAGTGGTCTAATCAAGGAAGAAAACTTCTCTATTTCTAAATGCAAGTTCAAAAATTAAAACCTCTCTGCTCAGTAAGGACCCCATTTACTATAAGAAAATCAGCAGTCATCTCATACAGTAGTAGGGAAAATTGTCTCCAGTCCTGCAGGGCATTGAGGACTTCCTAAGGGACACTGAGTGACTTCAACCACCATTTAGACACAAGTGTTTTCATCCTTGTTATTCCCCTGATTCTTCTTAACAAAATAAAAAGGTTGTTTTGAAAATTTAAAACTCCTGTCTCCTTTTGTTATGAATAAGCTGCTAACCCATTTGGGAACTATGTACATTCATAATTGCAAGGAAAGAGGAAAGAACTCAGAAAAAAATTCTTTAGTAACCCAGTAGTTTTTTGTCCTGTCACTGGGAAAATATATAAGAAGTCTTATTCTTCCAAATCTCTAATCCTGTTATCACTGAAGACAAAGTGAGTTATGACTTCCCCCTCACCCCAACCCATTATAGTACAATGGGGCTGCAACTCAGAACCATACCTTAAAAATTACAGCTATTTTAGGACACAAATTCCACTGCCACACAAACGCGTTGCCATTCTAAGCAGTCATCCCCTTCACAGAGGGCTCTGCTCTGCAGCCACAAGCCCATCAGAGATGTTTGAAGCCTGCATGTGCCAGTGTCTTAGAACGCATATGCCCATGCGTCTCCACATTCGTGTCCATAGTGACACATGCTGGCTGTTCTGGGGAAGAACATCTAGAGAGGTCACCTCAAAAAAAAAAAAAAAAAAAAAAAAAAAAAAAAAAAAGCGCCTTTGGCAACTACTAGCTTTTGATAAATTATCTCATTTATGCAAACATAAAAAAAAAAATTTCCTTTTCAGACCTTATCGCCCTTTCTCCCTTGAATTATAACTCTTCTGTACATGAAACACAGCCTCTTGCCTGTTGCACTAGAAATCTGTTCAAATCCAAGCTGAAACTTCTGGCACGACACAAGAAGCCAGCGATCAGGTCCCCCCTATTTTAAAAGTGCAGGCTGATGTGGAGATTTGCTTGTGCTTCACCAGATGTTGAGCCATATTCCTTGGTTTTGTTTAGTCATAGTTTATAAGGAGCATTTAATCATCTTTCAGAGAAGAGACCTGCTTCTAAAATCCATTCCTAGGCTTTTTTTTTTAATTAAGATAGAGTTGGGTTTTTTCCTAAAAATATTCTTGACTCCAGCTTCATTTTACATGTGCAATTAAAAAATACACTGATAATGAGCAGATGTAGGCAATGTAACTGATGCCAATATATTCAACTAGACATGAAGAGTGATTTTACAGTCCTTTATGAATTACAGTATAAGTAAGTTTAATACTTTTTAATAAACCATCTAAATGTATTTTTGAAAGATGGATGATTACTATTTTATTCCGGTTCCCAATATTAGCAAACAAACAATCATAAACACTAAAAGAGACCAAAACTCATTCTTTGTTTCTCAGGAGGTAGTCACAGAAGCTCCCAAGGGCTAGTTTCCCTTGGCAAAAAAAAAAAAGGGTGTTCTTATTTCCAGCCATCTGCCTCCTTCCTCCAGGGCACTCCATTTTGCTCAATTCACATGAAACTTTCACTGAGCTTCTCCTTAGCTGGAACTGGGGTATGATAGCGTTTCCCAAGTAAAGCAGTAGAGTGGGTGGTGCTATTATTCATCACCGCACCCCACGACTCACAAAACAAGCCATCTGCCATCCTTGTTCCTGCTGTAGTTTAATTAAGCGTCTACCAGTCAAAGGAAAAAGAAAAAAAAAGGGGGTGAGAGAGGAAAAAAAAAGAAGGAGGGGGACTGTGAAGAAGAGTGGAAGAAAATCGAACAGGAAGGGAAGGACGGGCCCCCGGTGTCTCAGGAGCGGGCAAACCCCTCGCGGTGGGTGAAGGGTGGGGGGCGCCCCGTGAGCGGCGCCGGGTCCGACGGCCGCGGCCGGAGTTTTGGGGCCGGGCGGGCCGGGCGGCCGT
>NW_021940682.1:37179863-37220826 GCF_001715985.3 Manacus vitellinus | reverse complement strand
CCCCCGTGCAAGTGGTCACACAGCATCCCTGATGTTGTATCTTGCATAATCAGAGTTGTCAGTGACATTCCACCCCCATCCCAATCAGCCCAGCACCTCTTCTGCACCAAAGCTTTGTCTCCAGCCTTTTAGTGATGTGGAACTGTGCTTCCAAACTCATGAAATTCGTTGGCTGCCAGAGCAGTCTTAACAAATTATGCGTTTCCTTGGGAAAGTTAATGGACAACAGCCACACATCAGTGGTTGTTTTCATGCTATTTAATCACATTGGTTACAGATAGCTCAGCCAGAAGCAATTAATTTGAGAAGAAATAGGTTCAAAATCTAAAGTAATAATGATGCATAATGAGCCCTGCCGCCAGTTGAGTCAGGCACACAAGCGAACAAATCAAAAAAGGCAAACATCTGCCTTAAGTTCTTTGCATCTACCAGCAGCCACTGACATTTTCCATTAGCTGGGCCTGCTGGAGTAACATAAGCATGTAGATCAGGTGGAGTACATCCCTTTAATAATCTGTTTTTTCCTCAATTGATCTCCAAGGAGTGTCCACTCATCTTCCCGTACATGAGAAATCACACAAAACACCATCCAACCTAATTTATCTATTCCCCCGTATTTATCTGGGGACCAGGGTAGACATCACACACATTACACAAAGCTGGGTTTCTGCTATGTGAAATGTCAATAGTGACAGTATTCAGCTAACCAAGAAGTAAGTGAACAGCAAAATGGGAATTTCTACCAATACAAGGATCATGACACTGATGAATAAATCTTTCAAACAGTTGTCTAAACCTAATACGTACTTCTACACATGTAATCACTTTCTGATCACTCTAGAAACATGCAGTTTCACCATCTTTATGAACATGTCCCTTCTTCCATTTGGATATCATGGATATACCTGAAAAAATGGTTTTTTACACTTTAGGATGTCTGGAATGTTCTTCCCTTTGATGGAAACCATGTCTTTTAGCCAAGAGATCTACAAACACTTCATGCTGAGGTGCACCATAATCTACTCCACACATGGGAAATGGTGACAGACCTAAGAAAAAGGTTCAGTATGTACAGATCTGTAATAACCATGCATCGATGAAAGTGCTTTCTACATTAAGCAAGGTCTCTGTCTAGAGAAGCCCGTTTCATATATTAACCTTTACATGTCTCACCAATTTTCAAGGCTCTCCAGAGACTAGATATCTCAGAGGTGGTTTGGTTTTGTTTGGTTCTGGGAGGTTGGCTGGTGGGTTGGTAGAGGTTTGTTCGGTTGGTTAGGGGTTTTTTGTTTTGATTTGTTTATTTTGTGAGCTAAGATAGTTCTTATCCTTACAAATGCTAGCAGTGAGATTACTCAAGGAAATGTCTGTAGAAGACAAGACTAATCTTTTGCACTTGCTATGGGACTTCTCCTGTGGCTTTCTTTGAAATACCACCTGGTCATAGGTATTACCATATCTACAGTGGAACAATCTCTTTACAAAACCTCTAGGACGAAATGGCATTCTGTAATTCCACAGCAATGGACAAGTCAACAATAGCACACATACCGTGGACCTTGGACCCAGTGACTAGATCTCCTGGAAGGGGGAATGGCCCTGGCAGTTATGTGAGCCTGCCATGTCACACTAGCAGGAGCATACTCTGTAACACAGCTTTGGTGCTTTGTAATACAACTGACTCATAAACAGTCTTCCAGTCATCAATGTTTTGATTTCAATTACATTTTTAGATTAAACGGATATCATAATATTGGTCTCCCCCTTACAAAAACCCCACTAGATGCTAAAAAGTAAATAGGCCTTCTGACTAATGACTAACATTCACAACAATTTTCATGCCAAATGGAGAACTAAGGGATGTGTGACAAGCCCCAAATTAATGAATGATTTAATTGCAAGGGGAATATCATATTAATTATGCTCATATTAATTACACTCATATTAACTATATGGTAATAAACTGGACCAAGTAGAGCTCTTAAAGCATGCAGGAGGCAATCCTGCACTGGGAAAGCATTACTTATCTTACTGTAGCTTATCTGGGTCTATTTATTTTTAAAGAAAAACATGAATATTTTATTCACAGTAGTTTTACCAATGTGTTTCTATGCTGGAACCTGGAGAGTCCATGTGAATTTAAGAAATATATAAAGAATTGTCACTGACCTACTTATAAAACACTGATGCAACTTTTTTCTGAAAGTATATTGCAAAACATGCAGAGTTGTTTACTCCACATTATAATAGTGCTTTAATGCAGCATTTATACAGAAAAGTATTTGTAAAACATGATGTTCCATAATTAATACTTTTTGAACTGGAACAAGAATAGTCTGTTGTCATAGAGAAGCAGCTTTTTAATTTGAGTAAATTTGATACTGCCGGGGATGAGGGCTTTCTATTAGTTACAGTCAAGGAAAACGCAGGCAAATTACACTGCAGCACTTTCTGTTAATACCCTTCAATGTTGGACTTCTCTCTCCACCATTATATCATTATGATCCACATTTTCTGTCTATGAAAACTGTCATGTGTAAAAACTGTACAGTTGTTGTGTAATGTGTAAAATGCCATGAGAGACTAAGGTGAGACCATCAAACCCATTTTCACTTGTTTTCGAAATGATGGCTTCAACAGTAAGGAGCAAAGCTCAGATGCTGTTTTTGAATAAACCTCAGTTGTTTATCAAATAGTTTTTTCTTACCATCTTCCTGACCAGATCTGTGAACTTTGGTGGCACCCTCTCTCTCCAGCACATACACCCTCTCTTTGTTTATGTAAAACAGGTGATTTACTTTTGCTGCTTTTTTTAGCCTCCTCACAGCTCCCCGCTTGCATCCCCTCTCTTAACCAATTCCCCAGATGCTTTCTGCCCTTTAGCAACATCCTCTCACACAGGTGTTCTCTTTCTTTCCCTCTTTCTCACACACAAAAGTGCATGCACACCAGCTCCTTTGCTTATCTTCTCTCTGCAATTTGTCAGTCTTGCAGCCTCCCTTAGGTGAGAACTGGTAGCAGTATTAGTATTAGCTGTGGGCTGCACTCTGACTTTCTGACCAGGAGAACTTACATGGGATTTAAATAAAACACTTGGCAAAGACTCAGCAGAGACTGACAAACTGACTAAGCTACACACCCTACCATGACAGCACCAGCTCTGTTAAAAAGCCTTGGTATAAAAGACATCCCTCTCAAGCATGTGTCAACTGAGGAGACATCACCCATTTTAGCTAGAGTTATGAATGTTTCATATCAATGTGATATTTTCCCACTTTTAATTGCAAAATTTACTTTCTATTGGAGAATGAGCTGTGAAACAAAGGCTATAGCTATTTAAGGAACACACCTTAAGTCTCTTGAAATTTCAAGTCTTCCTGGGTCTTTGTACCATCTTCACTTGATTATACTTAATGTCTTGCACCTGCAGTTGCAGCTTTGGCAAGTGGAGACTGATGCAGTCTGCAGTGGAGAAGCAGCTCCAGGAGTGGTGTAAGTTACAAGCTTGTTGTGCTGTCACATTCTCCTGAGTGCAGAAAGAGAAATTGAGGCAATTACATTAATGAGAGGAAGAGATGAAGGTATTTTTCAGTTTTCCCAACAATTCTTGTTTGATTCAGGGGAAAGGAAGAAAGGCTGAAAGTGCAGGCTGTGCTCTCTTTTTCCCAAATTTGAACTTAAAATCTTCCAAGTTGCGAAGTCCCCACATTAACCTTCCTTACTGAAGTCTTGTTTTTTATACTTACTTTATTTTATCACTCCAAGAGAGTGCACATCCCTTTGATGTAAGGTAGAAGTGATAGACTGCCCTGCTGGCAGCCTTCACACATTATGATGCCTAAAAATGTTTTTCATGAAAAATGTCAGCTAGGATTGCTGATGTTGTATTTGGCATGTGGAACCATATGAAGTAAGAAGAGGATAGTTCATGATCAGTATTTAATTATCTCAGTTCTGTCAGTCCAGACCACAATAACAATTAGGCAAGATTAGAGTTAAATTACCTTGACCTAACTGTGCTCTGTGTTTTGATCATTTTGCCATCAGAAGTATAATCCCCTATTAAAAATGGATCGTCATATCCATTGCAAATATTTACGATAACAAAATTGGCATGAAAAGACTTTAATCTTGTATGCTTTACTCTTACAATAAAGAAAAAAATCTATGCAGCCTTTACTACAGCCAGACTGCGGCTGGAGTAGGAGTCCCTAGAAGAAGGTGGGTGTAATATTTTTCTCCTTCCACCACCTAATACAAAAAAATAATTCCATCTGCAAGTACCAAAGTGTAGAGAGAACTTCTGATAGTATAAGACTTTCTAGTGTAGAAAGCAAAGGTAAATCAACATCTAGTATCTGGGAATGAAATCAGAACAAATCTATACTCGACAGCGGAATTTTTAGTGACTGCAAGAGACTCCAGGGTTTATTTTCATTAAAAGCAGATGCCATTTTAGAGAACACATGTTTAGGTTTGACACAGACACTAGAGGATGACATTTACAGCTTTCTTTAGTGGTCAGAGTCAGTGAAGAGATTCCAGGCAACTTTGGATCAGGGACCAGATCCAGATTCTGTTCCCAGACCCTGACCCCATCCCCAGATGCTGCTCACTCAGAAAGAACAGATGCTTGTGGTACTGGGCTCTCCTTTCCTTTCCATGTGCTCATATCTATGTGCTGCCATATCAATAAATTTGCCAAATCCAACACTGATTGTTTCCAAAAAATCCTGTCTGCCTGGTGCGTCATGAGTGGGACTGCAGTGGAATAGTCATGCATCCATTTAGTTTTCAGTTGAGCAAAGTTGGCTCTTGCCTTGTAGACAGTGGGAAAAAATAGTCTAAAACAAGCTTGTGACCGCAAAGGTACAAATTTTACATCTCCTAGTATAGTCTAATTACTTCTGTAATATCAGGAGACAGTATTGCAGATTCTCTTACACTACCTGACAAATAACAGAGTTTTCAAACTTGATGTGTACACTTTTCATACCCAAAGGCATATTTATTAGGCAAACTAGAATAGTTTAAATGTTTCTATCAGTTATCAAATAATTGAGAAGGCCTTCAAGTCATGTAGCATTGTGTAGTACCATTAAAATATCATCAAACTCCTATTAAAGTACAGAGTGAGGAAAGATTGCAATGAAGGAAAATGATTCATTTGGGTGTCAGAAAAGAAGGACTGGGGTTGAATCTATACTCTGAAGTTACACGTAATGATGTGAAACCCCTGTTGGATAAAAGATATTAAAAGTATCAGTGGTATAACAACTCCAGAAATATATGTTCCAATAACTCTTAGTACCAAATGGAATTCATTGAAGACTGAGGAAATCCTAAGAATAGAGCACAGTTTCAGCCTACCATAGTTTATCATTAAAGATACGTAATTCCTAATTAAAACAGACACTGCTGGGTAACTTGAAAATATCCAACACTGTAGCAATCTTTAAAATAGCTCTTAAGAATGACCCTCAAATTGAAATCTAAAGAATCTTAATTCACTAACAGGGAAGATAGTTGAGAAAATAATTTAAAATAGTTATATAACACCTACAGGTGATATGTAGGAGAGAAAAAAACAGGATGAATAAATGGCAAGGCAGCACAGATTAGCAGAGATAAATTGATAAACTTATCAGTGAGGATAAACTGTGCTTTTCTGACCTGTTCAAATGTTACAAAGAGTTAGCAAAATATTGACTAAAAGAAAATCACAAGATATGCATTTACAGAGACATTTGATGGTATCATTCAAAGGAAGCTTTTAAGGAAACTCATTAACCCTGGAGTAGGAGATAAGGTCTTCGTCATGGGTTAAAGAGAGAGAAAAGAATAGGAATGAATGGCAGATGATTGGGATGAAAAGGTGGTAGAAGTGCAGTGCCATAGGGACTGTACCAGAGGATCACTGCTAGGATTAATTCCACTCTTTCTCCATCCCCATCTATTTATTAATGACCAGGAAGAGAGGGAATACAATGAGATGGCAAAACTGCTGACAAGGCAAAGCTGTTAAATTAGATAAAACTAAGGTGTCTGTAAATAACTCTTGGGGCTTGTTGCAAAGCTAGCAACAGGAAAGGAAATTATGTTCAGCATAAGCAACTGCAGAGATATGGCCATTAAACAAACTGCTTAAACTGCTTATACTCATTAATCGGGTCCGAACGAATTATGGGAGAGCTTTGCTGAATTGCATGTGGGAGAGAACTACTACATTTTGTTGCTTTTTTACAACTAGAGGGACTATTTTAAAACAACAAATAGGACAAAGCATCTCGTGTTTGACTATTTAAATAGTTTGGGTTTCATTTTATCTGAACCGTTCTCTGAGGGGGGCTCAATACACAGTGACATATCACTGCTGAGAAGGGCAGTGTCTGCCTCTCTCTTCATAGCTGAGAAAGCTTGGCAAGCAGATGGCTCTGAATGGTGGGGCCAGCCAAGCAGTCTGTCATAGCCTCCTTCCTTTACCCAGTCTCAGAGCCAGAGGACTCCTGCTGGGGGAGCTTTTATATCTCTTCATAAAAAACACCGACGACATGCTAAAGATAGCCTCTGCTTACACGGGGCAAGCCAAATTGTCCACAGAGGAAAAAATGAACAGCCTTCCCATATTGCAAGATATTTTTTGCAGATTGCAGTGCTGATGGGAGGGAGTTTGCTGGAAGCTCCTCTTGGCCAATTCACTGAAGAATTTCCTTCCCTTTATCTGACCCTAAATGGCTTCAGAAAACATGAAAGGCAGAAGGAAAAGGAGGAAAATGCCAGGGGTGCACTGAAAACCTTATTCTGGGTTCGAGCGTCTTTTTTCCTTGCACTGATGTAAATGTGGAGTAGCTCTGCAAAGTTCAGCAAAGACCCATCAGCAATGGGGCTGTGAGAGAGAGCAGCATGTGGATAGACCAGCACTTGCATACTGAGCTGTCATTTCTGGTACCCAGCCCCACAGTGCTGATACTGCTGGCATCTCCATTATACCTGCTCAGCCCTGTTCAGCTTCGAGCAGGAAGAGAATACAGCTGACAGGCACAGACTGATTTCCCAGGACTATGAGAAGACTCTACATTCTTGCCTTAACCTCCTACTATAGCCATGCTTTAATGAATGAAATAAAGGTAAACATTTTCTCACCCGCATCATGAAGGTATACATCCTTGGAAAGGGCAATTCACTACTTCACCTGGAATGTTCCTTAGGGAATGAGAATAACTCAGTAAGGACAACATTAATGCAGATTGCAAACACTGTGTGGGGGTAGGGAGGAGAATCAAGGCCACATGACACAGAAATGGTTCAGTGCTACCCCATCTGACCTTTCCTGCTTGTACCTATTTCCCTTTCTCTGCATGTGTTACAGTTTAAAGTATCTTTTGAACACAGGTGAGCAGAAGTGCATGTGATCTGAGCTAAATACCTTTTACCCAGCTATTAATTCCTTCCCAACTGTGCTGCAAATTCTTGCCAGATACATTTTAGAACATCTTTAGCTGTTTTCACAGCTATATAGCACAGAAGAACTTACGACCATTCTATGGTCAATCAGTTTGTTCATCTCTTCTTCCTCTGGTTCATGAACCCCTTTCCTACAGCAAAAGTTCTGGTGATTAGTCTTCAAGGACATGATTTTGCACTTTGGATTATTAAATTTCATGCTGTTTCTATTCTGCTGTTCCACAAGGTCATCTAATTTTTCCTGCATAATAATCAAGTCTTCCTCTGTTCTGTATTAGCTGTACCTACCAGCTTTGTGTCATCTGCAGATTTTGTAAGCCCACATCTAGTTTTTGCATCAAGGTCATGAAGGAAAACATGAACCAGACTGGGCCCAAGGCTGCCCTCAAAAGGAATATAACTATTGCTCTATATTGTGTTATCCAGCAACCTCCTCTGTTCTACAAGGTCAGAATGAATCCCCTGTCACCTCTGAGTCAAATATTAGTTCCTGTGAAGCGCACCCAGTCTCAACACTTTCCTTAAGTCTAGGTAGGTTCATTCTACTTTTTATTTGCTTTTTTTCACCCATATTTATTTCCTAAAATCTTCTCTGGGTTTCATATAGGACAAAATCCAAATGAGCTGTGATTATCTCTCTCCACCACTCCTTTTTAACTTTTTCTCATGCCTTGAAGCAGCATATTTCTGTCTAGAAATGGTGCCAGCAGAGGACAAGAGCTCTGCCAGCATCTCCTGGGGAGAAAAGTTGCTGCTGAGCAGGTGAAGTGTCAGGACAGATAGAAGTAATGTTTGGATCATCACCCAAACATTGTGTTGTGTTGGGTTTTTTTCCACTAAATCTTTAATAGGTTTAACAAACATGCAGGTTCAATATTATTTGGGATATTTTTGTCAAAGACCCTGAGAGACTCTTAATGAAGGTAAAGAGTGTTCAGGAAAATCTCCCTGTACTGGCAAGGACTCCGTATAGATCATTGCAGCTTTTCCTAATAAAGTGAATGCTGGGGAACAGAGGAGAGGGTTCTTGGAAAAGGCAGGGCTGAAGGCCCACCTGCAGCCTGAGGAAGAGAACAAAGAGGGAAGAGAGATAGGACTGCTGAGCAATGACAACAGATATGCTCATCCACCAAAACATGAGCAGGAGCATCTCAAAGGAACCAGCTCCCACATTCACCAGCTTTTCAGCTGATGGTTGGAGTCAACTGGGTTGCTTTTCAGACACACATGCAGGGCTCTAACTGCTCAGGACTTGTTGAAGTTTTTTTACATGTATATATGCAGCTGCCTTACTTTATAGATCAGGTCAGCATCAGCTCTCTAGGCCCCTCACTGCCCCAGTGTATGTATCAGCCTGGCAGCCAGCAAACACTTCTCACCTCACCCAGCATGGTAGTGGAGGAGAAGATGTAGTCAGGATTAGTGCCGGTAAATTATTTAAGTGTTATCCCCACTCGTGGCAGATTGCTCAGGTTTCCCCTCTCAATATGTTCAAGCCTTACAATAAAATTTCTGTTTGCTCAAGGCCATCTGCCTAACTCACAGTTTGGGGGTGGGGAAGTGTCACTTGCTGCTTGCCCAGGCTGGAAACAAGTTTCCAACACTTCCAAGTGGGAGGTGAAGCCAGCCTTACTTCAGGTTTTTACTAAAGATGGCTCAAATTTGGATGAAGCCTCTCAGATGCCAGCCAGGGCTGGGTGGAAGGGCTGCATGAGAGCTAGGTTCACTTTTCTGCAGCCGTACTGATGCAGCCCAGCAGTGCCCACTTCACAGCTGGCTCCCTCCTGGCCAAACCACAGCAGCTGAAGCAGAGCTGCTTCACGCCTGACCACACCATTCTGTGTGAATGTGCTCTCCATTTGCTTTTCCCTCAGGAAAGGATTACTTCAATCCCCCTGCCATCCTCATTCACAGTGCAGCACTATCTCCATTCCAGATCCTGGGAATGGGATTCATTTACTACTTGGCCATACCTGGATTAACCTTTCCTTTCTATCTGTCATTCAGCAACTCACACTTCTTGCCTTCTTGTTCTCTTTTTATTTCAGAAGATATAGTATCTCCTGCTATTTATTTTAGTTTTCTTCATGAGGTGCAGCTCAGCGAGGCTTTTGAATGTTTTCGATTTATCTCTGCATTTTCTGACCTTTGAGACCTAGCTCTCCCAGCTGTCAGTTCCTTTTTCATTAGAGGCAGGTTTCTTCCCTTAAACACTTTCTGTGGGTTCTTATTTTTGCCAGACGGGTCAACTTTCCTTTCTTACCATTTTCCCCTTGTGCCTTCAATACACAAGAAAACTCTTAAATAATACACAGTTCTGACTTAAATTAACTCCAAGCCTTCACATTAAAATTTTTGAGTTCCTAACTCCACGGAGCCTTCTTTCACACATGCAAAAAAAGTTGCCATTCTGAATCCTAAACCCTAGTTGCAGACCTGTTCCAAGTGATTTATAATTATCTGATCAAAGTTGATTTTTGACAGCCAGTTCCTTTGTAACTCTGTAAGATTCTGAGTTTAAAGCAGTATCATCTCTGGTTGATATAGTGACCTTATAGCAGAACAAGCAGACCTTCTCATCCGAAAATACCAGGACTTTAAAATTTCTAGTAGCATAACTTCTCAGACTATATGTACAAGTTAGAAACTCCTACCAACATATAATTCTTCCATCATCTTACAGAGATCTCCACCCGTACCCACAGCTGAGCCTGGGGAGATCCACAACAGATGGCTCTGACAGAAACATATTTTCTTCTCTATGCCTTCTGTTCAACACAAAGCTTCTGTTCCTGTACCTATTCCCACCACAAAGCCCTGCACAACTGAGTAAAACCTTTTCTTGACCTTCATGATTATACAGTTTCCCCATAAAAAAAAAAAAAATTAAAAAGTAGAGAAGCTTTGATGGCTACCTCGGCAGCACTCATATTTTACTTTGACTCTTGGAATGTTTGCTGTTTTTCTGAAGGCCACAGCTAACAGAAAGCAATTGCATGAGACTATCAGCTTGCATTAAAGAAAAAATAAAAAAAAAAAAAGAAAAAAGGAAAGTGTTTGTCACCTATATTTGTAGATTAAAGCTTGAAAATATGACTCAGATGTACCTGAACACTCTGAAGCAGAAAGGGAAATCAGGAGATACCTGAAATTATTTTTTTTAAGGCCAGTGTAAGCAACGTCAAGAGGTTTAGAGTCTGAGCCGTGGTTTTTGAGAACTGAACCTGGTGACAATACCATCCAAAATGGAGGAAGAAACAACTGAAGTTAGCTCAATGCCTGTGTGTAGTGTGTAAAAGCAAAGGGGAACCTGCACACAGAACTGACCTGCTGAATCACAATCCTTGTATTGAAATTAAAAACAACCTTCTATCATTTCCACCAGGAATCATAAGATGAAGCAGATTTCATGACCTGGAAGTCTTCTTAAGCAGCCAGGAAAGTATTACAGAGCATAATTTCATATATAATAGACTTCAAAATATTTTATTACAGATGCAGTGATGTTGAAAATGGTTTCATCAACTACTGTGTGCTCCTTGTCTAGGGAATGTTTACCAGACTGTTAAGATATGTCAAATAAGCAACATGGATCATGTCATCCTAATAGTGAAAATGCTGGAATAGTTCAATCTATGAAGCAGATATATAGTAGAAGGAAAACCTTTCTTCCCTTGATCTTAAAGCTCTCTGTGATACACTGTACTTGAAGCCCGTAAAGACAATACAGAATTTACAGTGTTCATTTTTGTGTGTATTAAATAATTGAATAAAATCAATTAGAAAAAGACACATAAGCATACAGTAGGTGTTATAAAAAAAGTGTGTTCGCTTCTGACAATTAAACTAATTACACAACTAGATCTTTAAAACCTTGGCAACTAAGAAAGAGCTCATGAAAACACATTACTGTAACTGTCTTCTTTTAGTTTCTGACCTAAAACATGCTTTCTCTCCTTTGATCTTGCTTTTTATTGTTTTTCTCATCCTTGAATGTTAATAATACACTCGTGTCATTTTTCAGCTGGATGTAGAGACCATGTGGATGCCATCTTATCTTACTGTTCACAAGGTTAGTGTAAATAAAACAATGTAGAACATTAATAAGCAGCAGAATAACATGTAATGCCATTTTGAAGAATTCATACCACTGTTATTCATCTTCTGTGACCATTTAATAGAGGAAGTGTCTGAGAGGACAGATGGGAATTGAAAGCAATGCACTTGGAAGAAAATGGAGATTACAACTATCCCTCCAATAATTTGAAACTGATTCTCAAGCTTCTTCAAAAATAAATGCAGAACTCAAGGTCAGAAAATACATTACTTAGACTCAACCATTAGGATGCAGAACAGCACCATAGCAGATTTTGCTGTCTGCACATATCCTACATTTGTCTTTATCAGCAGTGGAGTATCCAAGTTACTGCAAGTGTTTTGGAGTACTAGGATCAAGTAGTTCCTTGATTGCAATATACAAGTAGCTATGGAATGGCAACAAAACTGCAGATACCCAGATAGAACCCAAAGTCCCAGAGTAAATGAACTCAACAAACTTTTATAGAGATCATCCATAGACTAAGGGAATGTTATCTCTGTGTGTATATATATGTGTACATAAATATATATATATATGTATCTCAGAGGACTGGAAGGGTGATGATGGTTAGCGGTGATGTATTCAAAAGTGGCATGACCAAAATGGTATGGAATAAGGGCTGAACACTGTTCTGCTTTTGGCTGGGATAGAGTTAATTTTCTTTTTAGTATCTGGTACAGTGCTGTGCTTTGGATTTAGTATGAGAATAATATAGATAACTCACTGGTGTTTTAGATTTTGCTAAGTAGTGCTTAGCCCCAGTCAAGGACTTTTCTGTTTCCTGTGCTTTGCCAGTGAGGACTTGCACAAGAAGCTGTGAGGGAGCATGGATAGGACAGATGACTCAAACTGGCCAAATGGATACTGCATACCCTAGAACATCCTGCCACTATATAAACTGAAGGGATACAGCCAGGAGCTGCCAATCACTGCTTAGGGACAGGCTGAGCATTGGTGGTGAGCAGTTGGATTGTGCATCACTTGTTTTTCTTGGGTTTTGTTCCCCCCTCTCTATCTCTCCCTTCTCCCCACAGCCCTCTTCATTACTGGTATTTTTATTGGTTTTATTATTTTATTTTACTTTACTTCAATTATAAAACTGTTCTCAACCTACAGATTTTAACTTTTTTCAATCCTCCTCCCTCCTGCCCCATTGCAGTGGGGGGTGGGGAGCTGTGTGGTATCTAGTTGCTGTCTGGGGTTAAACCATGACACCGGGTCACATGTGCCACTGCTGATGGATTCTGCCACTCTTTGGTAAGCCACATATGTAAGTGCTGGTCAACAATACAGTGGGGAAATGTTTCCATGACAATAAGCATCACTTCTTTCTCTCCCCTCCACTCCTACCTCTTCCTACCTCCTCCTGGCTTGCATTCATGATTGCTCTGCAAAAAAACAGTAGCTCACTGAAGATGCTTTTGGATACCAGCCTATGAGAAATGGTAACTCTGCTCTCCGGGTGACATGCTGTGGAGGAGGTAGGCAACCATGGAGAATCTCTAGTCCTGTTGGAGCAGGTAGCCAAGATGAAACTACTGGAATGACTGAGCTCAGAAAAGTGGGAAATGAACTTCTAGTTCTCCAACTCATAATTATCCCACATCTCAATATCATTCAGAATATAAGTTTTGAACAGCTTACTACACAGCCTTGCTTTCTTCAGAATCATTATTGCAGTCTGGTCTTGGGAGACAGAGTTGTCTTCTTTTGGATTGCTCAACGTGTTTCTGTCTTCCATGTTTTTGACCAGCATAGTCTCTTTCTTACCGTTCTGCAGAAGCAGATGGGAAATCTAAAGTTTCAGCTGCCCTCAAATTGTATCATCTCCTGTGAAAGAGGGATAGACTGGGAGAGAATTTGCATTTCCGCTGCTATTGCTTGTACAAAGCTAGAAGCAGTTTACTTAGTAGAGGATCTCCTCTAGCAGTGAGACACTCTGACATTGAATGCAGAAATGCAGATAGACAGCAGCAATAGCTCTTCTAGCACTACGTCTGCCTTTTAACAAGATGCAACACTGCATGATGACCAGATGCATAAGGAAAAGGCAAAAGTCAGGGATGCATTTTGCTCAGCGTCTCTCCCTGCACACTCTGGACCAACTGCACTGACTCCTCCCTCTCCCCCCTCCCCTGCTGTGTCACTCCCTCGCAGCCCACGCCCAGTCGCTCTGCTGTTGATTGTGCTGGAGGTACAGAGAGACAGCATCAATACTGGGAGACTTAGCATAGCAGCTCCAGTAAAATGCAAAGGGGAGGGAGACTGATTTATGCCCTGTGTCCCCAGCAAGGAGAAGAAGACAAACCCTATATGGGCTGTTTAAAGAAACTGGAGAAACACTCCTCTAGGATTAAACAAAGCAACCAGATGGGATACCAGGACTCTGCTCTTGCTTGACCCAGAATACTGTTTCAGCCTTCCCTCATGCCCTGGGAAGTAGCTGCCTTTACTATTTAAACCTAGGGTTTTTAAAAGTGGAAAGTGAAAGGTGGCCAAATTTAATGCAAATCACATCACTTCTTTAAATGCTGCTGGTCACAATCACATGTCTTGACTGTAGTGGCCTGCTGAGCCACCAAGGTGCAGGAGAACCTCTAGATTGGTAGAGTAGACACACAGTTTGGAGTCCAGAGAAATGTTAATTTCCAATAGAAAGATCCAAAAACATGAGGTCTTGAGGATCCCAAGCTGTTACAGGGGCATTTCAATTATTTTCTGGTTCTAATCCAAGCTTTCTTCTGTGTAATCCAGGACTCAATTCCTGCACCCATGTGGAATGAACACTAAAGGATGCAACTGAGCTCCAGCTGTTTTGTGGGTCTCTGAGTCCAGCCAACATGTATCAGCTTCTCTGAATATAAAGGATTCTTCCTCCTCTTCTTCTTTGTCCTCCTCTTATTATTCTTATTTTTCTTCTTGGTCATATTCGCTCACCTTCTGAGAGTACTTTAAAACTTTGGCCTTGATCCCTTGGTAGTTCATCAGCCTAGCTCTATCAATCATGTGTCTTTTCAAACATGGCCCATTGAGAGAGCTCTAGAAAGAAGCCAAACTAGAACAGGCGTATAAAAGTCAAAAAAAAAAAAGCGAGCCCCAGGAGGTACTGAGCAGAATAGCAGCAGACTAATACCAAGGAAAACAAATATAGAGTTGGGTTTGCAAGTAAGTTTGTCTAACTTAAACATTTCTTACAACTTTACTAAACAGTTCGTGTTGTAAGAAAACAAAAATCAAGTCATTCTCCTAGAAACTAGTGGGTGTGAAGAGCGGAGTCCTACTGTCATTCTGTGTAGCAGTTACACTGAAGAAAGCTGTAACTGAAAGAAATATGGGGCCATGTCCTTCTAGTCTTATTTATTTTGGCAGTCTCTGGAAACTTGGTGGTTCATGTGAATAAATGAGAAGGATTTAGCTTGAGGTGACAGCAGGTAAGCCCTCAAGCAATGGGAGAATGGAAGTGAGACTGCCCAAGATTAGAAATCTAATGGTCTCCCTAGATTAATCTAAATAGGGAAGACTGAAACTATGTGGTGTTCAGCCTACTGTATAGCAATTCATCATTAAAAATAGAAGAGGCAGAGAAGAAAAATGAGAAAAAAAATAAGATTTCTCTGCAGATAGGTTTCTAAAAGGTACATTTCTCTAAAAAAAGGCTGCAAGGATTTCATTTGCATATTTAATCATTGCTTTTTAAAGATCTTTTCACTTCTTTGAAATTTGAAAGCATAAGGAATTTATCAGTAAAATGACATTTTGTATTGAATTTGAATATATTATAGCTTTGATGATAACCTTTACACAACAAGGAATTTTTTTAGGTAGTCTTATTTAAAATTAATAGATATACATTCTGTGCAGCCAAATGTTTGAATTTCTGCAAGTACTGCTACCATTTTTATTTCTTGTAAAAAATCTTTAGAACTGTGCAGACACAGTATGGCCACCTTTGTTAATCTTTTCATAAACAAGCAGTCTTGTTTCATGCAAATTTGTTAAAGGAAATTTGGTCTTGTGCTATGAGTGTTTGAGGGAAGAGATGGAATCTCACGAAGACTTCAATTCACCGGTCCACATCAATACTTCTGTAAAGAGACCTGTGATTTTTCTGTAATCAGTTCACCATATTACAAATATAATGTCTAGGAATGTTGTTCTATAAAAGGCATGGGAACTAGTTTTAGATACCTTATGGTACCTTTACATGGAACAACTGAGCCACCTTGTAGCCTGTCAGGTTCATTTCAAGTGTGCATAGTGTAAATCACACTTTTCTCTTTTACACTCCATTCCCTATAGTTATGGCAGTAACAGCCTGCACCAAAACTGTCAGTTTTATAGCAAAAATCTCTCAACATGCAATGCATATGCTGTGCAAAAATGTCATTTTCCTGTGCATTTTCCTAATGTGCATGTCATGCACTGTTTTCATCAATCTTTTATTTTTATCCCTTGCAGATGAGAAAACAAGAAAGAATAATTTAGTTAACTTTCCACATGCCTTCAAATTTTCTTCAGGAAGACAGAGCTATGTTTCATCTTCCAGTGTATATTCTACATGCTGCACATTTATTTCTAAAAATATTAAGAAAACCACATCACAGTGTCAACTGAATGTCTGGAGTGTGCTCTTAGATCTCCTGTCTGACAGCTAAGTGTCTCTACAATTATCCATTGTTTGTGCCAGCTTTTTACCTGCTTAGACTTCTATGTCATACAAATGCTGCTAGTGAGAAAAGAGAATAAGTGCATGCCTTTGAACATGACACAGAGCTGATCAAAAACACGGGGGGAAAGTTAGTATTTTTGTGGAAGACTAGAATATTTCATACCAGATTGTAATCACTGCTTGCATTAGAATGTTAGGTAGCAGTGCCCCAGTGGGACATTTTGGAAGCTGAAATGGGTAGACTGACCCTTCATTTGTACGAGTATGGGGTAAATAGGTTACATATAAAGACAGTTGGGTGACAGACATTGTTCCTTCCCCAAAAGGTGGAGTATTTCCCCCGTTGCAATTGATGAATAGCACACTGTGTTTTTATATCAGCTCCTGTTCAGATTGATTTTCCGTTCATGAGAGTAAAGCAGATATGGATTTATTAGATGGAGAAAAGGGAAAGTCCAGAGGGGCTATAACCACCTTCTTTCACTATCAGCATGACTTGCTACAGCACATATGTCCCTCATCCCTGCACGTAAGATCTTGTGACATAACATAGCCTTTCTGTTTGCATTTGAATGGATTGCAGATTTATCTTCCTGTGGAGGAAAGCATTCCATTTTTTCTTCAACACTTTTCTTGTCACAGAAGAGCTGATAAGGTGAAAAAATTTTTGTTAATATGGACCAGCATTAACAATTCAACACAGTATTGTTCAAGATAAACTGTATCATTATCCTTGCAGATAATAATTTGATATAACTGAGATATGACCACTCTGGAGAATTAAGATCTTATTGCTTTGCAACCATCAATCTCAGACAGTCTAGGAAAAATGGCCCAATAAGACTAAAGAAATAGAAGTAAGTGAGGGATTGAATTCTTCTTGAGAAAACTTCTCAGTCTCTACAGGATAGCCCAGGAAAGAAAGGTGAATAGGTAGATTCATTTCACCTCACCTGAGACATTTGCAATATAAGTGCTTCCATCTGAGCTCGTCATGCTAAAATCCCTTCATCTGAATGAAACACTTCTAGGTGTTGAGTTATCTGACCCATTTTAGATGTTGGCTTCAGGGTGAGATAATAATAGCACAGAAAACCCAATTTCTGTCTATAAGGGAAGTCTAGATGACCAGCTCAGACATAGATGAGTACCAATTCATCATCATCAAGCAGAGCAACTTTTCACAGCATAAAACAAAGTTAGAAAATTGATCCAGGTTCTACCACCACCTTTACCTTATGCAATGAGACATCTCCAGTTGCCAGAGATCTATGGGTCTATTCTGAAAGACTGAGTCATTTTTAAGGGCTTAACTGAGGCTTTTGTCAAGCACACTGAATTTTCTTTAAAAATAGTATTTCCTTAAACTGCAGTCACCAAGCTAAGTTCAGTTTCCAAGTAGCAACTTCTGTTCTCTCTCTGGAGTTCGGGTAACCAGTGATAGTTCAAAAAGACACTGTAGGAGAGCTCATTCTGTTCAATTTTGCCCCTTGATCTGGACAGTCACTTCCGCAGCCCAGTTACCTCTGGGAAACCATTGTCTCCGTCTTACTTACCATGAAATTTCCAAAGTTTTCAAGGCATTAAAGTCCCTGAAGCCCTAGAGAAGATAAAACAAAACTGGATTTCTCTTACTAGACACTGATGAATCTCCAAAAGCTCAACCTTCCCAAAGAAGTCCTCTTAAGAAATTAAGAAGCAATTGTAGCTGGCAAAGGGCATGTCCATGGTGTGTCAGAGATGAAATGGCAGCACAGAAGGTGAGAAAGTTGAATCTTGAGTACACTCAGGCATGTTCACATCACATTTTAAAGAATGGTCATTTGGATACCTCACTGTCCTCTAACCCAGCCTGCTCAAGCCTGAGCCAGAGCCTGCAGCTTCTTTTAGCCCCAGGTGGTGATTCACTGATGAGCCTTTTGGGCCATAGTCCAACAGGGATGTTGTGCACCACGCTGCTGACAGGGAAGGTTTGATAAAACTTCTTTTAATCTGACTTAAAAACAACCTCCCACAAACTGTTTGCTTTTTTGGACGCTGCACAGCATATGTTCACCTTGGAAGGAGGTTGCTGCAGCAGAGAGAGCAACTTCTCCACCAGTCCTTCAGGCTTACACCCACGAGCCCCTGCTTTCTGCCACACTCCATGATCCCTTCCCCCTCACCAGCTATTTTTATTCTAGTGAAAATATCAGCTGTGAACTAACTAGACCCATTTTCAGATCTTCTTTCCCATAGAAATGGTAACAGATACTGTACCCAAGTGCTTATAATTCGTTCAGTGAAGGACTCTCAGCTGCAATGGTGAAATGTCCCAAATAACAAATCACATGTCAGCTGTGAATTCATGTCATAATTTCTAATATGCTCTTTGAATTCTTTTCCTTATGGTGTATTTACTTTGACTGATTTATCCTCTTGCAGCTGCTTTTTCTTTCTATATTTGTGCTCATTTCAGTAATTTTGTGTTTTATGGGGGTTTTTTTATGCCTTTCCCAATGTATCCCAAATGGAGATAAGAGAACAGAGTAACTGAAGAAAAGAAACAGTGAAGTGGTGCAGAAAAGGAAAAGTGATAGGCTTTTGGCTTCTGGCTCAAATCATTCTGATGGTTAACCAAGAGTCTAGTTTTGTTCTGCTGCCCTGATGCAAGGGGAGAGCTCATAGATTGGGGGTTGCTTTTTTTTAAAATTAGTGTTTCTCCATTATGCTGGTGAATATGGTGAATACACCTTCTTTACAACTCCCTTCTATTGAAAAAAAATACTGTATAATTAAGAAGGATTTTGTGTCTTTGTTTTCCAGGCTTTTATTAGCATGAGAGACCACAGCCTGTGGTGCAGCAGCATAATTACTCGGGTTCAGAAAGGAAAAATAAAATTCCTTAGAATTTAATTGGCTAAGCTGAATTAATGACCTTCCTGGTCCTAAGAAGAAACAATACAAGGAAAAATTAAAGCAAGAATTATCCATTTCCTGCAAAATCTCTCAAATTATGCTAATGCAGCCATGAATTGCTGAAGCCATTTTATGACTGGACATGCAATAAAAAAATCTAGGAATTTAGAAACCTTTACTCACTGCCTCTGCATGTTTATATCATAGTACCAGAAGTTTCTGCCAAAAAAGTTCCTCAGCTAGCATGGAAGGTGCTCACAGGTGAGAGAAACAATAACAGTCTTACTTAAGTCACTGAATGTGAATTTTCAGCCTCTAGTCATCATAACCTTGTTTGATGCAGGCTTAGGGCTATAGGAACTATGGGTTGGGTTTTTTAAGAGAGGTTGACAAGAAACAAAATCTAACAAGAGCTTTGCAGATGTCTCTTAACCTGCATGGCTTCAGTGGCACAGAGTCTTGTTGTAAGAGGATGGTGTTTGATGGGTGGCATCACAGCTTAACAGGCTGGTCTGGCCAGTAAAGGAGAAGACAAAAGCCCAGTACTAGTAAGGATCATCATACCAAGTGCACGGGAGTGGCCTATGCCCTGGTGAACTTATCATTATTGCTTGGTAAGTATTTAGTAGAAGCGTAAGGGAAGATTCATTAGTGAAAACAAATGCATATTATTTAAATCCAATGCTCTTCTTGGTGGGTGTTTTCATGCACGGTAAACAGACAATTTCAATTCTCAGTAAGTTTCTGAATATGGAAGTTCTTTACACCTATTTAGACTCAATCCTCTGCATATAACATGTATACACAGGGGATTTCTGAGAAAATCATGCAGCAATCTGTGGAGAGGTGTATTTGGAATGCCTGGATGTTTATTCAAGTGCCTGACAAGGAGCTTTGGGTTAGTTGAGTGGGTGTGAGGTGCAGCCAAACATCCATGGGCAGCATGAGCTGCTCTGTGCATCTGACACCTCCTGCAGAAGAACACATCAGAAAGGGGAAACAAGACTCAGAAAACACAGGAACCACCATCTTGCAGTGATTTGTATCAACTATTACTTCGGTAACAGAAAAGTCAGAGTTCCTGCAGAGAGTGAGGAAACATGAAGAGAGTTACAAACATGAGAGGAGGAAACAACATGAACAGTCTCATACCTTTGGGCTGGACTCCTAGAGCTTGGATCCAAGGTTTTCCTTTTCTGTCAGGTGTGAGGACATGTGGGCTCACCAAAGAGCAAAGTTTCTAGTTCTGATAGAGGCAAGACTGTGTTTTATGAAGTGAGATGGATAAGAATTGGGGTCATTGAGGAACTTCTTGATGCCCCAGCCAAAACATAATCTGGAGTGGAAGCTGCCAGTCAGAGTGCTATGAAAAGAGCTTTGGGTCTGAAAACCAGTTCTTAAACTTTTTAGAACCAGTGGGTACTTTTTATTTACACTTTCAGGCTTATAGTCTTTATCTGAGGAAGAGGATCCTGATTACCCTATGCCCTCATCTCATGGGACTTTTCTGAAGATTGTTTTGCATATGTGGAATGTTTTGATGTGATAATAAAAGCCACTATGGAAATGAAAAGTTATTGTCTGAGAGGATTCAGAGTGTGCAGGAAATCAGGCATTAGACTTCATCTGCATGTATGTATTTCTCCCTCCCTGGTCAATATTCCCTTCCTGAATATGAGAAACTCTCCTTTGAAGACTGATATATATGTTCTTGTTTTAAAAAAAAAGCAAAAGAGGGAAATTAATATTGTGCAATGAAATTCTGTACATTATAAAATTGTTAACAAGTTTTGGGTGACATATACGCATAGTCTAGAGATGTTTGCTGTCAGTCTTAAGGTTCTCTTTCCAACACAGAGGGTATGTGACCTTCGTTGACCATTTCATCCAAACTTGCTTCTGAGCTGTTGCTTTCCTGTCCTTGTCCTCATACCATTTCTTCTCCAGCCCTTCACCGATGAGTGCAAGTGTTTTTGCTATTTCTGTAGTTCTTTCTAATTTGCTCTCAAGATTCTTTATCAAGCCTCTTTCCTCTCCATTCAGTACAATCATATTTTGTTTTACGGAAGATCTGTATTTTCATGTCTCAAGTTTCTTATCTCAGGGCTAGTTTTCCTTACAGAAGAATCCTTTCCTCCCTTCAATTTCTCTCTAGTCTCCCTCTTCCTGCCAAGTAATACCTAGTATCAGTCTTCACATTGGAGTCATCCAAACTTTTCATCATGTCTTTGCTTACTCCCTAGTCTCTGGTCTCCTTCTCCAGGCTGGTGGGCAAAACAATATCTTTCTCAATGAATGGCTCGGCTGCTTTAGCCAAAACTTAAAATAATCTTGCTGAGAGGCTATAATCTCAGGATGGAGAATGTAAAACAAAACAGACTTTAACTTGATCATAAAATTTGGTTAAAATGGTCTTTTAAAATCAGGAAGCTTTTATAGCACGTGCTACAGGCCCCAGATATACTGAAGAGTCAGTTCCCTAAGATTACTGAAGCAAAGTAATCTATTAAAAGTGATATACTGCACTAGATACACTTATTCCAATTTATAAAACAGAAAGTTTCATGACCAATATTAATTTTCTTTTGCTTTGGTTTTATTTCATGCTTCATTAACAAGTGTGGGTGTTCATGACACTAACTCAGCTCTTTCCAAGTAGGTCTCATGCATTCATGCTCTTCCTCCTACAGTGCAAAACAGGGGGACAAGATAACTGTTAAGAAAAAAAGGGACATCACTTACTACTTGTAGGCCTGAGAATTTTTAGTCTCTATTTACAAATGATTCCCAGCTTTGCAATTTCCTTAAGGTGGAGGTGGTCAGCCTGCAAAAAATCAACCCAGCATGTCCACAGCCCATATTCCTCCTCCTTCCAGACCCTCCTTGAATGCTCTCCAGCAGCTGCCCCAGAGCAAACAGTTTGTTCTGGAGGTGGCACTGGGTCACTGCATATCCTGAGGCTTGGCTGACCCACATCCTGTCCATCTCCTCTTGTGGTGTGGGGTCCCCAGGAAGGTGCAACTGAATCCATCCATCCCACAGCCCTGACCTGCCCAAACCAGTGAACTGGAGAAGGCTGGGAAGGAATCCTGTGACTATTCTGTAACTGCTGGGCCACTGCTGTCTGCCTTCTTTGCCAGGGTTAGTCTTGTGGCAGCAGGTAGGGTTTACCTGCACATACACACAGGGGATCCAGAAGCAGTGAATGCTGCACCAGGCAGCTGAAGAACATGCTAGTTGATAAGTTGGACTTAATGATCTTGGAGGTCTTCTCCAACCTAAATGATTCTATATGTTGAGGACATGGAGGCAGACCATGGGGCAGGGACTGCACTCTCTGGCCCTTGGCAGCCACTAAAGGAAGTTTTGTGGCCTGCTTGCCTGTAAAGGTTTAACCTAGAAAATAAATACACCTCTCATGCATCAATGGTGTTTTATTTTCATGAGCAAGGATAAACTTTATGAAACCAGTTCCCCAAAAGCGGAACTGTTTTATCAGTTATAGACTGCAATCCTCCATGCACATCACTGTAGTTCCTGTTAACCTCACTTACACCTGTCCTGACTGTTGATAGCAATTCAGCTAAATAAAAAGCCTGTTTGTAACATTTTATATTGCCAGAAAAATGTGCCATTGTTAGAAGAAAATGGCATGATGAAGTTTTCTAAGAAGAAAAAAAAATTCCCATATCAGCAAGCACCTAAATAAGAACAGTGTATAAAAATGAACTGGTATAATAAATCCATGATAAAATGCCTTCTCTAACAGAAAATTGCCAAGTCACCCACAGGTTTAATTCTTACAATGATAGTGTATTTAATTACAGTGTTAGCGGTATTGTCATACTAGCTGGAAGATACAATTTAGTTAATTCTGCAGAAGCATTTAAAGCATTTACGTTCAAAACAGGTGGGATATCCAGATGAGAAAGTAGGGATTAATTGTAATTCTGCTCTCAGAGAAGAGGACTGAGACACCTAGAGAACAACTGCTCTCTCTGTTCTTCTCTGCATCTCCTTGACACCAAGGTCACACAGAATCCTGTTGGTGAGCAGAATTGTACTCAGCTGCTTTGGAGTGCCAAGCCTAGGCTCTAACCATGCCCTACCTAAAGTAACTTTTGCAAATCAAAGCAACAACAAAAATAGACATTTTGACATGTCTTATACTTAATTAGACAGAATTGTGTCTCCTTAATTGCCTTTATTATATGCTGATTATATACTGATGACGGGAATTGTGTTTTAAATTCTTAACAATAAAGCAGGTTTATAAGTTCACTTTTCTTTAGTGCCTTTGGCTATATGTAAAAAGTTTGGAAAGCTCCTTCAAGGAACATTAAAATTCATACAGCTTACCACAGCTCTATGAAGGAAGCATTGGGAGGAGTGCACTGTGGTCTTTGACCCATTTTATTTTCTTACCTTGCTGCCTTTGATTCATTTCCTGAGCTGGGACTCTTCGTTTCTTCACAGAACTTATCCCAGCTGGTACCTAGGTAGAAACTTCTGGGCCATTGACAAAAGAAAAATACAACGCAACAATGCTTGCAGTTGATTTTACACTGTGGCAGGGAGGTTGGGGAAGCTAAGGAAGTGCCAGACATCAAGGTATTAAGTGGTTTCAGATCTTTATTCTGCAAAGCACTTAGGAACACTCTGAGATCCAACTTTTTTTCAGGCAGCAGGAGATTGCATTTAGGTACATGCAAAAGAAATGTACTGTAATAAGCCATCCATATATTGCAACCATCTGGGATGCATATAAAGTGTATCACCATAAAATCCCTCCATTTGCAAGTGTACAAATTTATTTAATGGAACTAGTTCTGTGTATCTCTTAATTAAACAGCAGTTGTGCATGTTCAGGCACAACAATTATTTTGGCCATAATTCTAAATAACAACAGTTAAAACAACTATCATGCCCTTTTTCCTTAAACTATAAAATCTCTTTGAAACAGTCTCTTCAAAGCATTGTTTTGTTCTGAAAGTCTGCCTCTAGAAACTGAAGTGTGCTACCATCTCTTGCTGTTATCTAAAGGATTGTACTGCCATCTTGTGACAGGAAAAGCCATTTAAAATTGCTATCTTCTTACACTCCGGATTTTAAGCCATAAGCTGTCTAGAGTGGTTACATTTTAAGACATTTTAAGCCTTTTGATTAGTTATAACCTCGAATTCATGTCTGGAGAGAAACTACACATTTTTCTCTAAGAGAAATTTTTTTAATTTAGTGAGAAAAATAAGTGAGCCCTCCTGGCTGCCAGGGCACTGCTGACTCATGTTCAACTTGCCATTGAGGAGGACTGTCAGGTCCCTTTCTGTGGCACTGCTTTCCAGCATCTCATTCCCCAGAGCATCTCTGTACGTACATCCAGGGTTGCCCCATCCCAGGTGCAGAATCTGGCACTTTCACTTGTTGAACTTCATATGGTTGATGATTTCCTAGTCCTCTAATTTGTCAAGATCTCTCTGCAGGGGCTTGGGAAATGCAGGGTATACCATCTGGTCATGGAATAGAAGTATATTATTATTAATGAAGGCCTTGAGTAGATCAGAATCAAAAGATCAGCAATACAGGAAGCCTGTTAATGACAAAACAGTTCTAGAAAAGAAAGAGGGGGAAAAAAAGAAAAAATAAAACACAAAAGGAAAAGAAAAAAAAAACAGAGTAAAACTGAAATTTTGGGAAAGACAGGTGTATAAACAAGGTAATAACAAGGCTGAGAATCTCTCCTGAGAAGCTTTCTTTCAATGTACATTTTCTTATAACCAACAGTTTTCAAAAGAATCATGCTTTTACGTCCAGTTGGTCCAACAGAAACCAAAGAAAATAAGTAAAGCTCCAGCCCTTCAAATATTTATGTATATCCCTAACATTTTGTGTGATTCAAGGAGACAACTATCAGACCAAAGTAAACAAAACTGAATGTCTTAATGGAAATACAGATTTTTTAGGGAAAAAGGGAGCTCTGCTCTAAATTTTCTCAAGCTTTTTTTCCCCCAAATTAAAAAATAACCTCTCTCCTTTTCATTTCAGGTTTTTTTTGTTTGTTTGTTTGTTTTTAAGGCGGAAGAAGGGAAGGAAAGAGGAACAAAATTCAGTACTCTTCAGTGTCCACCTTGGCAAAGAAAAAAGACTTAACATTATAAACAAAAAAAAGGTTTTCTTGTTCAGGAGGTTGTTGGGGTTTTTTTCTTTACTCTGAATTACATTGTACTTTTGCCAATCTTCTGTTAAATATCTACATGTACTTACAGACAGGAGGCATAAATTTGCAGTGAAGCAACTCCTGAAGCCATGACCCTTTTCCCATCAACCACTTTGCTTTAACTGCTGTAGCTAGGTATGAATCTTAATTTCTTCTTTGCCTTTCTGTCTTTAAAAATCTATTATCAGTAACGCACTAGAAATGTAGGTCAGTATCCGAAGAGCCCTCACTAGGACCTCTGAATTAATGTCTGAATAAGAAGGAGCTGACATTTAGCTCCTAGATTGCAAACACAAGTGTTGCCTCTGACCACAATGCAGAATTAGATGTCTAAGTGCTGTTTCTTTTGCCTTTCAGCTGAAAAGAATGATAGCGTTGAACTGTTAAAGAATTTTTTCTCTAGAAACATTTGACATAATTTACAACTTGTAATAATAATGTCTACAAATATTTTAATGTATTTCATATTATTTTCCCTATTACATACACCGCTAGAAAAGCTGCCCCCCCCCCAACCTGACAAACCATGGAATTGGTGAGGGAAGAAAATGTGGAGATTTGTGAAGTTTTTAGGAAGCTGCAAAATATTTTCTTCAGTTATGGCCTTTACAGCTGTAAATATAATTTTATATATTTTTCCTAATTGAATAAATGTGAAACTCTTCTAGCAATGACAGTCTTTATTTAGAAGTAATTCTTCACCTTCATACCTTTTACATTTTTATGTAAAAAAAGGAAATATATATACACATTAAATCAAAACATCCCCTCCAAATATCATGAAGCCTTGTCATGTTTGCATTCAATTGAGGGCATATTGTTTCAATGGCTTTTGCTTTGGCCAGATGAATCCTTGGATGTATAGAAGTCATACTCACTGATTCTTTCCTTTACATCAGGAAACTGCAACTTTTGTTTGGGTTTGATTTATTCCTCCCTGAAGGACTGAAAAATTATTCTGCTCTCAGATGTTGAATTACATGCAATTTCAGTAAGCTTTTCACTTGTGTTAAAATGTCATGCAACTTTTATCAAAGCAGGTGGCCTACTGACTTCAGCAAGCCAAAGCAAACATTATCTGTCCATCTCTAGTCTGCCGCCCCTCGTGACCCACTCTGCTTGTAAGTGAGCCAGCCCTGCACTTTTTTCTCCATTTGCTCTTGTTTAATAGTGTTCTTCTTTCCAACCTGGTACCCAAATATCCTCACAAATTAACTGAATGGCCTCATCTTTCCCCCTTGGGTTTCCACTGTTTTGTGGCACTTGCATCTGCTTCCCAGAGATCATGCTGAGGTGATCTGTACTCCTGTCCTGTGTCAGGGTGTCCTGATGGTTAGATGATACCACAGTCACACTGTTCCTCAAGGGTGGTTATGCTTTGCAATCTCTCCTTCCCATTCCCACTGTGGTTTTTTGCATCTCTTTGTTCTTGTTCCTCGTGATGCTGTTTTTCATCAGCTTCAGTGACACTGTATTCATTATTTTGCTCAATATTAATTCCAGATTCATCAGAGACACTTTGCCATCACTCTCAGCCTTGACATCCTGGTCATTGATCCTCCTTAAGCTCTTCAAATTGAGTGTAAAATGCTATGCCATCACTCTTTGACCCCAGAGTCAAGAACTGACTGGGGTGTGGGTAAAGGAGGCTGGTATTTAGCTGCTAATACATAGCCATAGCTCTGTGGAAGTACTACTTCTCTGTTCAACACTCAGCTCAGTTCACTGATCTCCTTGATTTTCTCTTTTCAGAATTGTTATGGAGTAGTTATCTGTATAAGAGAGAAAGAAACTCTAACAAGGCAAATTATCAAACTTTCCTGTCAGAGTTGCATGATCCACTGCTATAAACAAGCACAGCTCCATAGAGGTCACTGGTGCTGTGTCAAATAACAATGACAAAAACCTGAACAGTAAAGGCAATGCATACAGTGTGCAACAGATATGAAACGTTGACTGAGTGAAAAAAAATCTAGTTACAAGAAAAACCACTAATACTATACCATCTTTGGATTTATTGCTTGTGATTGATTTGAGTTTAGTGGACTTTGGTAGCCTTTAGTTCACATCAACTTCACTTTGTCATGTAACTGAAATACCACAAATTACAACAAAAACAGTGAAGTCAGCATCCAATGTCAAAGGATGATTAAAAATTAATTAAGTATAAAACCAAAATTCCCTATTGCCAAACCAGAGCTACTTTTCTAGGTCAAAATTAAGGTGAATTACCACTGGAGAAAAACCTGTGTTGTGACCTCCTTCCCTTCAAGACAGTATAAACTCTGGTCAAGATCATCCTTATTTAACTTTGCATTATGAACTGACTCACTCAGTGTCCCCTAATCATTGAAAAACTAGCACATGATAAGGACACCAGACAAAAATTAGTTCCACACACGTTCATGCTTGAAGCATACTTTTAATGATTTGGATTGTGTGAGTCAAATATTTGCTAATGGGCAAAGACAAAATATTAACTTGTTAAACAATAGACTGAACTTTTCAGACAATATTTACGCATTACCTAAAAAACAATCAAAGAGAATATTTTCAAAGACCTTGACTTGAGCTACTACTGACTTTCCCATCTCTTTGCTCTTCTCTTTTTCTGTGCCTTTGACAAATCATCTGATAAATGTTAGACTACTACTATGTAGTCTGACAATGTGACTCCAAAGCAAAGATATCTCCCATTAAAGGATATGCAATGCAGATTACAGAGAAAATAGAAAATCAACCTATTCACTAGCACTATAGACTTTAATAATCTTCATTCCAGTTTATATAATTTCTCACATTACTGGTATTATAAATAGTCATTATTTCAAATTAAGAATTTGTTTAAAATCTCACCTGGAGTTAGTTTTATATTAGTGTTGGACCTGAATGAGAATCCCAAGTACAAAAGAAAATCTCAACTGTGAGTATTTAATTTCAACTGCCATCTTCTAAAATATCAGAAGTGGTTTTGCAGGGCTTCCTTATTGCTGTCTGTCCTGCACACCAACCCTGTTGGACCTGGATTCTCCACAGCTGCAGAAGGTCTTATCTGGATCTAATCCTTAAGATTTCAACTCCAAAAAGTGACTTTGAGTAGTCCTGCAGCTGTCAGATTGATCAATCCAACTAGCATACATTCATAGCCACAGATATATTTTCATATTCTACTGAGCCGATGTCTTTACACTCGCTTTCTTTGACAGTTTTCCCCTTCTGAAGACATGCTCTGCCACTTACAGACAACCACACCATTTTAAGTACATTATTTCAGGCTTACCTATACTGCTATTAAAGCAAGTAGTTACTGTAACTCAGAATGGCTACTTAATCTCATGCTTAGTGACTTGTATATTTACATACAATTACATGATAGACCTGACAGTGGGAGATAGAGAGGAAAATATTACTACCACATTAGGAGAGAAGAATGAGATAGCTGTAGTTCAAAATCTATACACATTTAAAAAACAACCAGAACTGTTCTTGATAAGCCTTAGATTTTCAGTATGATGATTAATGGCCCCATGTAAATCAGAAAGATGGTGTGACAACATACTTCCCCATAAAAGTCTTACAGTCTTTGGTTCAATAATTCTAAATCAAATACATTCTTGGCAATTAAGCTTCACTGTCAACATATTCTGTCAGTAGTTTAAAGAAATGGGCATTTCCTAATGAGTCTGCCTGTGATCATTTCTTCAGAGTTCACATGTTCCACTGCAGAGTCTAGGACAATTTTTCGCTGATAGAAATTGTCAGTTCTAAAAGACCATTAATAGCTAGTGACATACAACGAAACTTATTTCTTAGTGCCAGATTCAGTTTTCCATATGATCGTGTGATAGTTCATTCGTTTTTACAGAAATACCAACTTAAACACCTACATACATAAGAACAATTGAAAACTCTAACAAAACATCCACCAGATAATACTGAGGAAAGCATAGTGTGTGATTTTCTTCTCTTTTTGATTCCTAAAGATTTTTTTCAGCTGACATTCAAAAAAAGCCCCAACACTATTAACAGTCTACTTGTCAAGTAAATAGGAAACTTAAATCAGAAGGGATGGGAACCTGAAGCCTTCTCCAGCCTATGTCAGAGCTGAGGAAAACTTTGTTCACTCTTCTCATTTGCTGACTGACAGATCAGCCTGTGCAGTGACCTGGAAATGCTGAACATTTTTGGCCATTCAGGATCCTCCTCCTTTCACCAGGTTTTCTAGCCTCAGACTTCTTTCCCTTCCTATTTGCCCCATTCTTTCCAAGCTTCACATTTTTCTTTGTCATTACAGAGAAAAACAATTAGAGACATTTTTACAGGAACATCTGTTAGTTCCTTTCAGCTGGGCTTATATTTTTTGTAACACTGTTTCCTTTTTCCTTCTCAGATTTTCCCTTAGCCCAAGCTGACTTTTTCCAGAACTTTTCTTCCATTTTTTCCTTTTTTTTAGCACCATAGACTTTGCCATGTTGGATGCCCAACAAGAAAAGAGATGAATGTTACTTGGATATGCCTTAAGGCTACTGAACAGCCAGTCACCTACACCTTAGACAGACTTACAAACACCTGAGGGGCATGTGGCTGCATGGGGCTGCCAGACCTCATGCTACACCACAAGACCAGTTAGGCTTGGAGTCTTAAAACATCATGGATTTACTCAGGAACACAACCCCTTTTGCTCCATAGTAGGCCTTTCCTTGTGACTTTGTCTCCACTCATGCAGTTTTTTCTTCTATTCCATCTTATATCCAGGGAGATCAGAAAGGAGTCAGAGGGAGCAAGAGTCTTCTCTGTGTCAGTGTTGCACTTGGCTGTGGTCAGCTTGAAGCTTCAATTCCACTTTCTTCTGACAATCTCTAGTCTGCCTACTTGCAGCTGGAACAACTCATCCCTGGCAGCAGATACATACTAAGAGGTGATAGGGTGTCTGGTATATAAATCAGGAACAGCAGCAGGCATTCTCAGAAACATTTTCTGGATAAGAACTCTTCCCCTGACTTGTGATTTCAACTCTGACATTCAAATAACACTGTCCCCTGACAGGACCAGGCACACTGATATGCACAGAGGCATAATGCCCACGGAGCATGAGGAGCAGCACATGAGGACCAGTGCACAAGAAAGAGCCTTGGCCTCCAGCTTCCCTTGCTCCTGGGCTTGGCTGGAGCAAGAGGGACTGCTCCCAAGAGCTGTGGAGATCTTGGCAAGTGACACACTAGTTCCTGCAGCACAGTCCAGAAGAATCCTGCAGTCACACAGGTCCTATGGTTCCAGTATGGAGTGTAGTAAAGATGATTACTACTGCTCTCAGAAATACGAAAAGATGAGGAGAGCAGACTGGAAGGGTCTTGTACTCCTGCCTGGTTATGCTTGGTTCAGGGTAGGAGGATTTTTGCTTCTCTGCACTTCTTTCACACAAAGGTCAGTTAGAGCAAATGCACGGGAGAAAGTAAATTTTAATTTGCAGGACTGCTTCTCGCTTTTGGGAGCATATTCTGGACACCCATGTTAAAGAATTCCTATCCTGGGAACAGTAAGGATTATTAGGAAATGCTGAAATGAAGCCTTAAGTTACACTACAGTAATTTGGTATTTAATTATTTCCTTTGGCAAGAGTTAAATGTAAACATATGAGCATGAAAATTATATATATACACACATTACTCATCCCAATTAGTTTTATTATAAGAATGTCATATTTCATCCTTGTCAATTACAACGCACAGCAGGGACCAGTGGGTTCTTAACATTTGGTAGTATTTTTTCCAAGGAGTTTGACAGAGACACGTGAAAGACAGACACACATTCCATGTGATGGTAAATAAATTTATAGACAGCAGCCTCTATAAATAATCTATGTTCATCATCTTACATAAGAAAGTGGAAGGTTAGCCACTAATTCCAAACTACTAAATGGTTTGCAGCAGTTTGGTAAGAAAACCTGCAGGCTTTCTCGCTATCGTTATGCTGTCACATGGCTGCAGCCACGGAATGACACAAGAACAAAGTCCATAAGCATGTGAATATAAATGCAAGTACAAGTCAGTGATTTGGAAAGACACACAAAAAAAACCTATAGAAAAACAGCATTAAGGGAACAAGAAGGAGCAATTTGTCTTTTCTGATTGTGAATAATTTGTCACTTTATACAATATTTATTGTAACATAAATATCAGAAGCATGTGCACCAGTCCTATCTCAGCACAGAGCACCTAGTCTGTACAGGGAAGGATTTCTGAGGTTAGAGCACAGGAACTGAAAGGCAGGGAGTTTATTCCTTGCCAGGAAAACCCCTTGCACCACCTTGGAATAGTCACTTTTCTAGTCAGTGTTTCTTTCATCTGTAAATGATCAAAACCCACCTCCTAACCCCTAACTGGGATACTGCATACTGTTAGTACTTCCTAGGAGTATGGGATCTGGTTCTCTGTCCCCCTTGACCCCTGAGTACTGCTGGTGTGGTGAGCAGGGAATAGAAAAGCTTTTGAGTTAAGGGAACAGAATTTGTTTCACAGAAGTCAGTACAGGGCAGTTGTAAACTATAAACTGGGATAGGTAGTTTTTATTCTTATGCAATTAACCCTCATATGGTTAAATTGTAACCTTTTGGAAAAGGAAAACCCTCTGCATAAATGCAGGGTTTTCCTTTTCCAAAAGGTTGGAATTAGCTGCAAACTTTCCGAGTGATCCCACCTGCACTCAGCATCCTTCCTCCCAGAGATAATGCAGCTCTAAACCACCAGGGGATTAAAGATCTTGGCCGTGACACTTGAATTCAGAGTATGCAACATTTCATCTGCATTGCCTCTGCTTCCATGCTGGGCTCTGAAACCCTGGAAGAAGAATTTGCCCAATTCAAATACAGAGAGGATATGGACCAGTCCCGTGTGGGGCAGTTTGGGAAGCACAGCTGGAGGAGAGCAGGACCTGAATTTGTCCCTCCAAGCTCCAGGTATGTTCTGTGAAGCTTCAGGCCTGACTAGTGAGAAAGCACATAGAAAGGAGTAAAAAGTCTGGTGCAAGAAAGGGAATGACGATTAGGGATTAATGAAGCAGACAGGAAAACTAGAATCTACGGATGTGGTGAGGGAAGTATCTTCAGAAGACCAGAACCGGAACCTAAACAAAAGACTTCTATATCTGAATTCAGTAAAGATACTACTTCTATCTGAACCTTCTCATAATCTGATGTGAGGCTATTCCTCAAGTACTATTCATATCCTTTGCATGGCAAATTGACTATCCAAATGAGTATGTAATTTCACTGTGCCTCTTCACTTATCTGCAAAATGGGCATTATAGCATCCCTTCACCTCAGGAATGTGCTGGGATAATAAATTAATTAATGTTTGTAAGCAGACATATATTTGAGAGCAATAGAGAGAATCCAAAAGGAAAATGATTATGTATTCAGAAGAGGTTTGAACAGTGGGTAGTAAATAAGACATGAGAGCACACAGCGAACAACAGGAGAAAACCGAAATTCAATAGCTGCTTATTCATTTGAATAAGCCAAAGTGGAAACCATGAGAAAAAACACCATTCATGTCATTAAAGTTATTAGCTTTTATGCACAAAGAGAGCAAAGGAAGATTCCATAGCATAATTAGTGTTTTCAACTGCAGCAAGGAGCATTTTATAATAACAACTGCCTTGATAATATTTGAGAATATGAAAAGAATGCAGCAGAAAGTGCCATACGAAGTATTTGACAAAATGGAGGACTTACATACTTATGTTGTTTTGCCTATGAGTCCTGCTACAAAAAAGCAAAGCTTGAGATCTTGCCAAATATTCTATGCTCTAAAATATTATTATACCAATAGGGAAGACAGAGTTTGGCAACATCTAACACTAGCCAGATGCTAAATGCTTATATCCATACTACACTCATAAAAACTTTTGACCTTTGGTACTTCTGTCATGTTTCTCTTCTACAAAGTTGACTTCAATATGGTGGTAGATAGGAAGTCACAATTTAAATGAAGCATAATTTAAAATCTGTGGACAGTGCTAGTGTCTTCTTCCCTACTTCACTAAGTGTTCTAAATAATTTGATTTCCTAAACAGAGGACACACCATGTATTTTTTCCAAATGGATACTACAGAATTAATGCTAGGGGTAGCAGTTCATTTTCAACTGTGCATGCTATCAATAATACACACTCAGGACCTGAAGCCCATCTCTGTGACATTAGTATGAACCAACAGTAAATCCACTCAAGTTAGTGGAGCTATACCAGCACTATGGTCTAACCCTGTGTTTATTAAAGTCAGACAAAGCCGATTAGAGATTTGAGTTGGCACTAGGACATTGCCTTGAAATTGCTCAGAACTAGGGTAATGACTTTGCCTGAAATTTATCTCCAGGCAATTCCTGATCATGAGCTAAAGAATGTATTTTTGTTTGATGCACTTACAAACATTAAATAAATAATTTTATCTTTTTCTACAAAGAAGGTTGTTCCAAATATAAGCCCATCTCCTCTAAAATTTAACACATCTATTTATTATATTACTACTGATCCAGTTGACACAGCAGTGACACATTTCTTATCAGGACAAATATAGCCAAGCTTGAAATATTTAGTATTGTTACAGCACATCAGAGGCTCTATATAGACTATCCTATATGGACACTCTAAGGAGTAGAAAGGATGATGAGGCACTTTTATATTTAGGGTGCAGCTTCTTTTGAGAAGACTGGCTTCCTTTATAGTGGTTTAGAGGAAAATTGAAGCATTTCACAAAATCTGTAGCTGGTAAAATATGACATTTCACCTCTCTTGGAATTTTTAAGACAGTAAGAACATCTGTAAATATTCAAATAGTAGGACTCAATCATGCCTTTCTCTTTTTTAAAACAATTTTTTTATATTTTAGAAATACTTTACATTTATAAGTAAGTGCATTCTTCAATGGAATTGAACATCCAACAGTGCAGAACTTATTTTCTCCTGAAGTTTCATTGTCTAAATAGTATTAAATATTTTAATTATGGATTTTACCTTTCATGATCAAATTTGGTTGTTTGTTTCTCCAGGCCACATTCAAGGCTAATTGCAAAACTGAAATATACAAAACCATATAAAAATATATGTAATGCAAAGTTAAGATCTCATAAGGCATATTACCCTTTCAGGTTTCAGTGAAGATCAGAGTTTTCATAGAAATTACTTTTCCCAGTGACCGGATGAGTCCTTCCAAATCAATATTAAGTAAACCTTCTATCAGATAGAACTAAATTCACATATATAAGCAAGTCCACTGAAGCCAACAGAGATGAGAACAGAAATGCTCTCCTCTTAAAAAATAAATTGAAACAATATCCAAAAGAAACATCACTTCATAAATAAAACATTGAGATATTGATTTTCCCACTTGACTTGTGTGATGCTTAATATTGTGAAAATCATTGACTTACAGTAATATCTCTTCAACATGGCAATTTTTTGCTCAGGCACTCCACATAGACCCCAATCTGTCTTTACACAACTGATTCTACCTCTTTAGCAGGACGTATAATAATACATTATAATTATAATGAAGGGTTCCAAAACTTAAATTATCTGAACTTGTAACTGGGTCTATATCTTCAGTTTTACTTAATCTTTATGTGCATACAAGTATCCCCTAAAATAGCATAAATGTTCATTCTGAGGAGTAGTCAGTAGATCAGCTAAGGAATTAATCTTCTCCAGAGGCCTGGAATAGAGCAGACTTTTCAAAAGCATGTTTCTCACTTGTGTGTTACAATCACAGTCACAAATAGTAAGCAGGATGTTTTCCTGACATCTCTGTAGCCCCAAAGGAGGCAAACATCTGTAATTGGCTGTTCAGTAGAGGAACAGCAAGAGAAGCAACACACCTGTTCTGTTTGAAGTGTCAAGCACATGCTCCATCAGCTCCCAGACTACATTTGCAAACAGAAAATGAGATTCCTCTGCCCTAATTCAGTCTATACTCATCACCCTAAACTCCCCTGACAACCAACAGGTAAAACCAGGCACCATTAGAAATTAGCGACGGGCAACTATCTCCAGATGAACCTCAGAAAGTATCCATTTCTAAACTCTGGATGCCTAAAATTAGGGGAGAGAAATCATATTGTGAATGACTGGAGGAGAATTGCATGGCCTGAACACCCATTTTTCTTTAGTGTTTTGCAAATGAAGGATGACAAGATCCTTCCCTTGAGAAATTAGTCCCATAAAGGCCCAGGCCTCCTCAGGGCATATTCTTATTTCAATGCCTAGTTTTCCAGAGTGCTGAAAATGCTCTTTTATCTTTTATGGATGGTATTCCCTAGGTCAGAGTAAAGACATAAGCAAGAGAACACAGGAGAGAACAGAGCGGAACCATGGAAGAAGAGTTAAGGATGCTACATTTTATTCTGTTGTACCACCTTTGCCAAATTAACATGATGAATGCAGGAAGCAGCTCCAGCTTCCAACTCCAGCAGAGGTCCATCATCAACCAAACTCCTTTTCAGGAATGCCATGGATCTGAGGCAATCACTCAGCAGCGTACATGCCAAACACATGCATATCTTCAGTTCAAGCTCTCTGAGGTACACAGAGAATCAGAATAAAATATTTTTTTAGGGAGAAAAATAAATATATATATATGAAAAGAAGAGCTGTGATCTCCTTTAGCTCTTTTATATTTGAGTTGAAAGACAAGATGCCCTTAAAAACGCATGCTGAAGAGACAGTGAGAGATATTTGGACATAAGGAGACCAATTTGGAGCTGGAAGGCAGTCCTCCAAGTGACAGTAAGAAGCAGTAGCTGAATTTTTGCTTTCACTGATGAGATTGTAAAACGTGAGACAAACTCCTGTAAAGTCTTCACATAAACCTGGAGAAGAGACATGGAGTGTTCTCTGTGTAAGGAATTAGAGAAACATCAGGAGAAAAAGTAAATGGTATGGTTGTAGAACCCAGGAGAGGACAAGGAAAGCAGGAGGCTTTGTAGGAGATGACAATGAGGAGCTTTGATTATAAAAAGTCATCATAGATATAAACAAAAGCATATTTAGTGAAGATTGAAACAGAGAAATATGACTAAAAGAGCATAAAAAGGAGGAAAAAAAATCCATTTGATGAATGTAAACAACTTCTGAGGAAGTGAAAAGTTACTAAATGAGAGGCAGAGTTTTGAAGGATTTTGCCCAGAGTGACAAATGGAGTCAAGGACTACTGTTTTAAGACGAAGGGACTAAAGAATGTTTATATTTTGAAGAGTGAGAGGAAGGAGAAGAAAAAAGATATAAAGATATAAGTTTATTGATTATCATATGAATGCAGGGTGGAAGACACAAATTGGGTAAATTGGACAAAAATGGAGAGAAAAGAGAGAAGAGCTGAGAAGTTAGAACTGAGAAGAGCCAAAGACTTCTATATGAAGCGGTTTTGTATACAGAACTTAGAAAAAACACAGAACTGAGACCCAGCCTTCAGGAAGTGGTTGACTCCTTTAAGTGGATAGTCAACTCTCTTTTCATTTCCTTTTTAAAATCCAGGTTACCTAATTTCCATACTATTTTATTCAAGAGCTCATATCATCAACTTCTAGAGCAAAAGTATGTGACATGTCCCTTCTTGAACAATAAAATGTGCCTGTTGCTATGTTATGTTATAGGAAAAGGGCAAATCAATAGTGGGCAGTATCTGATTGAAACAAATCTCTTCATTTCAGCCTTTACTCCTTCATGATGTAAATTTAGGAGTGATTTTTGAATACATAATGAACTCCAGTTGGTATTGCACTATAAATCTTTGGCAGGCTGGAAGGGAGAGAGGTCTGATATTGCCCACTCACCCTTCTGCCCACCATGGGATGAATACCACTGCTGACTGCCTGAAAACTCCTACAGAGTTTATAAGATAGGTTAGATAATGATGGAGCTTTCATAGTGTCCCTAGCAGTCTGTTCCAGTCCGTAACATCTCCTAACCGTTAGAACGCAGAAGTTCTTTCAAATGTCTGATTTAAATGTCCTTGCAGTTTCATTTCTTGTTGTATCTTGTATCCAACATTAATTAGGTGAATAATTGATTCCCTTTCTCTTTGGTGTTACCTTATGCACACCTGAAAACTGTATCCTTGCCTTGTCTTTCCCTGACAGACAAAAATCCACACTTACTTCAGTCTTTACTTGCAGGCCGTGGGGGTTTTTAACCCGTCATCATTCTTGCTTTTCACCCCTCGAATCTTTCCGGCTGGTTCATGTCTCTCTTGAAATGGGATGTGCAGCACTGAACACAGTATTCTAGTGGAGGCCTTGCAATGCAATGTGTGGCAGCCAAACACTTTCACATGTCTCACAGACAGCATTTCAGAGGACATAACCCAGACTGCAAAACAAATTAATAAATGAATAATGCAAAGCAACAGTAAGACACTACTGATAGAGGTTCAGCTTGTTATTTTGTACAAATCATGATCCCCTTCTGTTTGACTGCTCCCTTGTTCTGTATTTGGGCAGTCTAAGCTTCTGTCTAAATATAGTACTTTTTTTTTTTTTTTTACTGAACTGCACTCTACTTTCTTCAGGACACTTCACTAGTTTTCAGGATCATGTTGAATTCTGAAATGCAAGTGACTTCTTAATGTCCGGTGACATCTACAAGCTTAAAATATCAGTGAAGAGCCAGTAAAAACAATTTTTAAACATTGCTATATCTTTCATTAAGAAAACAACATTTTAGAAACTGAAACCTTAAAAAAATTTGCTAATTTACTGTGGATTCTTTCCTCTAAGCTATACTGTATTCTTTGCTGTTCAAGTAATTTACGTTTTCCACACTGCAAGTTCACAGCTCCTTCAAAACTCAAAATTTTCTTAACATTTTAAAGAACCTTTTCCTGGGTAGGATTTGCATATGTCAGGATTTGTCTAAGGCCTGTGAAAACCAAAAGAAAATGGCTATTGACTAATAAAGCCACTGATCTAGGTGTTCCCATATGCACACTACCAACGTTTTTCAGATCCCATCATATGCATGATTGCTCATTTTCTGACAGTTACCCGAAATAATACTAATATTCCAAGTTTTCACCTGGGCCGGAAGCCAGAAGTATTTTATCAGCTACCAAAGAGCTCAGAGCTATGGCTAAGGCTGACCCTATAGTCCCCATTAAGAGCTAGCTCAACAGCACTAACCCTTGAAATTAACTGCATTGTTTTATTCATTACAGATACTGCAGAGGTAAGAAAATGAGAACAACCTCTACTGAATAGGGTAGATCATTAAGCACATCTTAATTAACTGTTTTTAAAACTAATTTTAGAAATTCTAAAACATGAGGGATTAAAAGTATCTTATAGACCCATTGTGCCATCAACCTTGCAAAATGTGAATCCTTTGGAAATGCCACTTGACTTCCTGCCAAATGCAGTGGCAGATGACAATTACTTTTAAGATTTGACTAGAGAAGTAGCTACCTGTCATGGTTTGAATCTTGTTTTCCCCCAGAGGCTAGAAAAGTGGTAGACCCCAAGGGGTGGAAACCCCTGGAAGTTTTGGAGTTCTGTCCAATGGGCGCTCCTGCAAAAATGTCAACATCTCACAAGCTCACCGGAAAAGATGAGTTGTAGTTTTGGTTGTTGGAGAGGTGGCCATGTTGTAGAGCCACGAGGAAGGGGCTCTGAGCCCCTTGGGCCCTCTGGGGCCTCCCAGCCCCTGGCTGGGGGCTGCAGGGACCTGGAACAGCATAAAGCTGGGCTAGGTGCCTGTAGTTATGCCGGGAGATGTTTTTCTCCATGGGCGCAGAGCAGCAACTGGCACTGACCAGAGAAATGGTGGCAGGGAGCCAGAGATAAGACCTGAACCGGAGGAGCAGCAGAAGCAACATGCAGCACCAGAGAAAGAACTCCTGGAAGGAGAGCCGGGAAAAAGAGAGCCAGCAGCCTGAGAGACAGAGTTCTGGGGGTAAGACTGTACCAGCCCCCCAAAACTCCTTTGAGATCCCTCTGAGGAAAGAGGGACATGGACTCCTATTAAGGAGAAGAGTTTTAGACATGCAGCACCAGAGAGAGAGAGGAGCTGAGAAGCTCAGAGCGTCCCGGAGCTGGACCGGGACGGCCAGAGGAATGTGGGGGGAGTTGACCTTGGCTCCCCCCCCTTGCACTGCTGCCACGGTGGCAGCCTGAGAGACAGGGCACAGAGGCCCTGCAAGGAGCTGAGTCTCCTGGAGATACCGGCCCGTCACGAAGACCCCCCTGTGTCTTCGTGATATGACGTGGTGATACGACCTTGTCTGGGGTTACGAAGCCCACGGAAGACCCCTCGGTTGGAGGCGATGGGGCCGAGAGAGAGGCTTGGATACCTCCCTCGTGAGTGCTGGCAGAAATCCAGCTATCAGCTGCTGCATGTGGAGAAGACAGACAGACTGCTGCCTCAGAAGATGCTGCTGTTCAGGACTGGAAGGGATCTGTCCTTCTTTCCCTCCTGGACTTTTACTCGGAGGGGAGAAGAGATCTGATCCACTGTAAATACATATGTTATGGTAGAGATAGTTGTGATCGTGTGTATAAAGTGATATGGTATTTATTTGTATAGTCATTGTAATATATTCCCTTTCCCCCACTTTGAGTCTGGTGTGTGTTTTGTCTGGAAAAACCCATCTCACATTAGGTTGAGATGTGGGAGGGGGGATGGAGCTAGGGAATTGGATTTTGGGGCCATCTCAAACCATGACACTACCTCTACTTGTTGTCTACCAATTTTTTTAGCATCCACACAGCATATAAGTGACCAAGTTCCATTTCTCCTTTTCTGAAAGCTAGTCAAACTCATGTCTAACACCTCCAGAATGAGTCCTAGTTATCCAGTTGTCCTTAAAAGGTCAGGGAGAGGGATGATCTTTATCATTCTGGTGGACATATGGTCCATAAATGAAATTAGGATTCAGGGGCTAGAAAACTGATACATGACTCTAGCATAATGACTGGGAAGAGATGACAACAATTTCATGTCACATGTATCCACATTTCTCAGCAGACTGCTCCTCTGGCAGTGAAAAACCCCAGCAAGGGCAGAGCTGACTAATTTTCCTCATGAGCAACATCTCAACTTCTGTTATATGTCCTATAGGGCTGCTTGGGATCTCATGCCCAGAAATAGAGGACAGCAACCAAGTCCACAGCACTTGCACCCCTTTAGGCTCCTGATTGGAGCCCTTTGCTGTGTTACTCCCTGAACCTTTTAGCCATATGTGACCAACCATTCTCAGGCACACTTGGACCACCAAGCATGCGGTCATCAACTATCACATCTTCAGTGTTGATACCTCTGATCACCTGCAAGGAAGCAGGAAAAGCAGATCTGATTTCTACCGTGTCATTAGAAAAGCTGGCTAAGAGATGGATGTGATCAGACCAGGGTTCTCTCCTACCCCTCATTTTGCTCATTGCTGCCCTTTTATAAACGCCTTGCTACCACGGACACGACTAGTTTATTTGCCTGGGCTCATTTCTCCCACGCTTACCCCCTCCGACGGCCGTGGGCCCGCTGGTACGGACCTGGGCACGCCACTTCTGTGGGGCTGGAGCCGCCCCCTGCTCTGCCCACGGTGGGGCTGTGACACCCATCCACGGCAGCCCTGGACCGGC